>NC_088713.1:9508251-9870629 GCF_963576615.1 Watersipora subatra
ATTTATATATATATATATATATATATATAAATATATATATATATATATATATATATATATATATAGCACTCATATATATATCTCAGCACTTGAATCATTACACATGCCACTCATTTCTGTTTTATGGTACAAACACAGCATAAAAAAATTAAAAACATAAGAAAACTGTTACATTTAGCAATTGTTTTTTAAAATTCAAAATACCAAAAAAGGTTTGTGGCTCCCGCTGCGTTTTGTTTTCCAAAAATGCGTCCAAATGGCTCTTTGAATGGAAAAGGTTGCTGCCATAGGCTAAAATATCATCACTCATCTGTATTTTAATTCGTTTTTACTCTAACTTATACCAAATAACGCAGAACTGAAATAGCGGACATAGTATATCTTTTCCAGGTAAAGTGGAAAGGATATCAACAAATACCGTATTGGTATTTTTTTCATTTCGTTCAATTTGTCATAATCAGTACACCGACTGCCACATTTTAATTTTGAGACAAGTTTTTGTTGATATAAGATATCAACAAGATACAACATTTACAATATATGTATAACTATATGTATTAATACATGTGTTTATACATGTATATTTAAAAATACATGATTTCGTATCATCAAATATACTATATTATGGTATATTAAGTTATGGTACATTTTTGTTGTAAGAATAGCCATATCGAACTGTTTATTCGAAACATGAATTAAGGATGGAAAAAGATTGCATGTTACAGAATTTGAACTTGCAACATTTAGATTAAGATCGTGTTGATAAAAATTTAATTAATTTAGCTTGTAGCTGCCAAAGTCTAACAATAAAAAGTTTCCATCGCAAAAAATGCGCAGATTTTCATGAATTGATATTTTATCCTCAGAAGTTACCAACAGCATCAATTATATTGCAAATACAAAAAGTCGATACCGGAAAAAAGGCTTGCAGTAAACTTACCAACTTACTAACTTACCTACTGCATTCATAACCAGTCCAAGAAGTCTCTCACTGTAAATCTTTCGTTTTGTAACTCGATCATTTCTAAACTCAGTTTGTCGTGGGGCTGGTATTCTTGAATCAAGCCTATAACAATGAGTCTAAAACTCAAATCTACATAAAGTAAAAACATAAAGCCCTTGTAAAATCTAAATAAAATCTACCTGAAATCTAAATAAAATATTTGTTAAACCCATGTGAAATTTATATGAAATATATGTGAAATCTCATGAAATATACATAAAATTTACATAAAATTAATGTGAAATCTATATGGAGTATATATGAAATCTACGCAAAATCTATGTAAAATCTTTGTGAAAACTAGGTTACATCTATGGAAACTATGTGACATCTATGGAAAGTCTACATGAAATCTAAATAGACACATGAAAACTTCGTAAAATCTATGTGAAATATACATGAGATACCTTTGCCAGCGAGCACTGGCTATTTTGGCTGTAAAAGGGAAAGTTTCTGCCATGAAGTTTTACTAAATACTCCATTTAAATCTTTAAAAGCATTCACTTTTTTGTGAAGTTTTACAGGGATAAACATAAAACTTGGTGCAAAAGCCAAAGCATTTCAAAAAGCGCCCATGCTCAACTTTTCTTTTCAAGTTCAGAGAAACTAGCTGCAAAAAAGCTACTATTTCTATAATTTGAGTGAAGACCCGTCTCAAATATTAAAATTTTGTTATTTAAAATCCCTGAAGTTGAAAAATTTTACTAGCAGCAATACTTTAGGTAGCTTTTTGCAATTTTTCATACTTATCTTAAACTGAAAGTAAAACGCACTAAAGTGTTAGAGACCACGAGAATTCTGACTAAATAAAATAACTAACTAGTTCAATTTTTTGCCAAATAAGAACCCAGTATTGGGGGTTTTACACAAAGTTGTCGTCAGCGTATTTAATTTTAAAATCACTGCCGTCAAAATCACCACCTTTTTCAAGCTTTAACTAAAACAGCCTCTTTTTTCTCAATTGTTATATTAATACAAATATCCATTCTGATGGCACAGGGTTGTGTTGAAAACCTGAAATTTGCTCAGCTTGACCTTCTGCTATTCAAAAGCAAGGCTCAACCGACGACCTTCACAAACTTATGAGTGCAGTTTGAGAGCACTGCCGATTACTTCGCAAAGAGTGACAGGCATTTTAGGTTTTTAGGGCTACACTTCCGGTACTGAAAATATACGGAAAATACCTTCCATAATCACTGTCAGTCATAAACTTGGAATCAGATTTGCTGTAAGTGTGTGGTAGCATTTCATTGCTGTTTAAACAAATTACCTGTCAGTCTATGACTGCTGGGTCAGATGTTTCAAACCAAAACTAGTAAAGTTTCATTTTATCGTGTTGACTTATGGACAGATAATAAGGCAGCTAGTAATCCTACTTAAACCATCAATGTCACCTCGTCAACGTCACCCACAGTGATAAATGGTCGTCTCGTCTGTCACTTTTCAATTATTCCTCTCGTCAGGTCGTCAAAAGTGCCATAAAATATGGTAGCATTCCAAGTATCTTAAATTTATTGTGGCAGCACTTTGCACAGCTCTGTTAATTTTGTGATCCTAATCAATGTTTTTGTATAGACACCAAAGCCAGCCCTTATAAAATCTTTCCGCGGTGAAAGAGTTAAGGGTAAAGATAACATTTGTACTTATACCTGTCACAAAGGAAGGAATGAATGACATCACGAGATACCACATTGGTATATGGAGGCTTTACAATTGAGAGTTCTGGTAAGGCAGCCTCAGCTACTGCATTTGAAGCGATTCTTGTTCTCCATTGCGAAACAGGAACTGAAGTTTTTACACCCACCGTACCGTCATCATTTTCTTGTAAATTGGAAATTTCTGCACCAAGTAGGTTTGAGTTTGTCATCATGTTGGGTTCTCGAGCCAGATTTAGAAGCTGAGAGCTATTGTTGAGCCAGTCTCTCTAAGAAGTAGCAGTGTGATTGCATCAAATGTCAATAAAACCAAAATTGTTTTTTAATAAACCAAGTTTTGCTGGTGCAAAACTACAAATTGAAGCCAAATTTTGTACATAGAAGCAAGCTCGCCGATTCTAGTTTGCATTGTTGATGAACTTACAACATTTTTTAATAGATTTTATCATAAATTATCATTATTATTCACACTACATTTCTGTAGATTTGTCAGAAACTACCGGTATTTTTCTATCATTTGCAATTGTTTTTTTTTATGCGTAAAGTGATCTAACAACAGAATTTTTCAATATTAAAATCAAAAAAATTATTACAGTTTGAACACTCAGAAATTTTTTCTACAAAATGACATTATGAGTTGGTATAAATACAATAGTTGATAACGATGATTGCGGTCAAGTTGCAGCGTTATTCGACAATTACTCTCTTTACAACTCTCAGGTCTCTTTACAACTACAGACGACATAATCGCATGTTTGATGAATTTAAGCATATTGGCCAAAATCCTTTTTTTTTCAGATTCATTATATAAACGTCTTGGCAATCAAATTATTTTAAACATTAAAAAAATCACCAGGGATGACAAATTACTGATACTTTCTGATAAATTTACTAAAGTTTTTTACAAGCTCCCTATTAACATTCCATCGATCGTGAAAGCATGTACGATAGCACAATGTAATGTAATCTGTAATCTGTACAATACACGTTTAAAAATCATTTTTTAAGATAAAATCGATAAAGTTCTTCAGTGAAAGTAACAAGCTATTTATTAAATTTCTGATGAAGTTTGTACAACAAGTTAATCGGTACAACAAGTTAATCTGAACAACTAGTTATTCTGACCATAAGTTAATCTGTACAACAGGTTAATCCGTACAACAAAGTAAACTGAACAACAAGTTAATCTTTACAAGTTAATCTGTACAAGTTACTCTTCACAGTTTAATCTGTACAACAAGTTAATCTGTACAACAAGTTAATCTGTACAACAAGTTACTCTGTACGATAAGTTAATCTGAAAAACAAGTTAGCCTAAACAACAAGTCAATCTGACCATAAGTTAATGTGTACAACAGGTTATTCTGTACAACAAGGTAATCTGAACAACAAGTTAATCTTGACAAGTTAATCTGTACAGGTTAATCTGTATAAAAAGTTAGTCTGTAAATATAATTAATTTGCAAAACAAGGTAATCTGTACAAAAAAGTAATCGGAACAAGTTAATCTTTACAAATTAATCTGTACAAGTTTATATGTACTACAAGTTACTCTGTACAACAAAGTAATCTGAAAAATCTGAACAACTGTGCTAATAATTTTGGTGGACTCATGTCGCGTTCATTAATAAACTCCATGCCTTTTGCCACTTGTTTTAAGCCGATGTTAAAGATGAACTTCAACAACTTTTGCAAAAAGATTTTATCAAATGTATTGGTATTGTTTTATCATTCAAAATTGTTTTTGATGTTTGAAGTAAACTGATTTCCAGAATGCTTCAAGATTAAAATCGATAAAATTTGATTGCGAATAATTAATCAAAACTGGGATTGTTATGTTTATAATTACACAGAGACTGAAAGAAGAGAGATGCGTAACGCTGCAACTTAATTGAAATATTAGGTATCAACTATCACAGGGCTAGCAGCTATTGATATCTTTTCACACACGTTTTTTTTCTGTAGGCTTCAAATGCAATCATGTTTTATTAGTTTTAATTTTAAAACAATCTGGAAAAAATCCCTTCAAACGTCAGAAGCAATCGTAAATGAATGAAAAATATGTGTAATTTCCAATAAAGCTTACAAAAACTGTAAGTTCATTTTAGAAGAATGAGTTATAGCATTTAAATAAAACACCTTTTCTTTCAAAATCAAAGTTTTTTTGGTAGCGCTCTAATCGTGTTTTGATCTAGACTACAAGCTTTTGTGTTTTTGTACCACCATTCAAACTTGACACAGTTTAACACTGTGACTAGAACCATCTACATGTAAATTTGAATGCAGTTCTACAGGTTGACTTGCCTAATAGCACTTTTGTTTTTGATTTTTTGATTTTGATTTATTTTCATTAACAATAGTAATTAAACAAAAAAAGTTGGAAGAATAATGAAGCCTACCATACGCATTAGCATAGATAGTCGTGGCGTCGGGCTTGTCGTCATCGTGTAATCAAGGTCAATTTTTATAGGTAATTAGGTTTTATTCGCTTGTTAAAAGATGTAATTTAAGTTTTTCAAGTTTTTTGTTTCTGTTGTTGTAATATACATATATGTTCTAGTATAGCGTACACAATAAAGTTTAATTAAAGATAATATTATGTGTGTGTAGTATGCTTCTGTCATGTGAGGACAATGCTTGGTAGTGTTTTCAGGCTCCATGTTTCCTTATCAGAAGTTTTCTAAAGACTTTGTGTGTGTCAGCCTTGCTACCTGCGTAAAGCGTATCCCCCCATTGCACCCTGTTTGTAGATACAGAAGTCCAGGTGTTAGGGTCAAATTTACAATCTTTGAGATCTTGTTTAAATACATTTACGTCTTTAAATCGCAGACATGGTCTACCAGTTGGGCGGGTTCTGTTCACCAAAATCCTATGAGGAAGCTGATGAGTGATTCTGTCAGCTAGCATACGACTGACATGACCAGCCTAACGGAGTCTGATGAACTTCATTCTGGTAGAAAAAGAGGCAGATCCAGTCAGCTTGAAGAGGTATTCATTAATGAGTTTATCTTTCCAGGTTTTTGCAGGTATAAACCTGACTTTTCTGGTGTGAAATGCACTGAGCTTGAATTCTTGTGGTCTGTAAAATGCCAAATTTTCTGCACCGTAAAGAATAACTCCAAGACTACAGGCTTCATACACACAGGCTTTCGTTTTGACACCGAGGTGCTTGTTTATTTAAACACACTTGGTGAGCCTGCTGAAAGTCAAGATGCAAGACCTAATCTTTTTGAGATTTTATGGTCTGCCGGGATATTCTGGTTGAGAGAGGATCCAAGATATGTGAATTTATCAACACCTTGAAAGACTGTTTCATTTATTGAGAATATGTTGGCTTTATTGGATTGAGACAAAGTCATAGTCTTCTTCAAACTAATGTGTAATCCAAAATGGCTGCACACCTCTCAAAATTTTTTAGCATTGACTGGAGGTCATCTCGGGAGGCGGCACAGAGAGCAGCATCATCTGCATACAATAGTTCTTATATGATGTATTTTTTGGTCTTGGAGCTAGCTTTTAATTTAGTCAGGTTGAAGAAATTGCCATCATGACTGGTCAACAGAGAGACACCACATGATGGGTGCAGGTATTGATTGGTGACTTTGAAGGCATAGGAAAAATAGATACCAAAAGGAGTGGGTGCAAGGACACATCCTGCTTGACACCTCTTTTTATAAGGAAGATATTTGACAGTTTGCCCTCAAATTGAACTTGAGCTTGCATACAAGTATGAAAAGACTTGATCAGAGATAGAAGTACAGGCGGACATTCACTCTTTCTGAGGACTGTAAATATTGATACTCAATCCACAAGATCAAAGGCTTTGGTCAGTCAACGAAAGCTAGATATTAGTAATAGACGCTCACATTGTTTTCTAGGTTTTTTTTGGAGTTGGCGAACAGCAAACTTCATGTTAGTTGTTGATATTTTAGCTCTGAAAACACATTGTAATTCAGTGTACACATCTTAAGCAATTGTTTGTAGTCGGCTAAGCAGGGCTCTTGCCAGCCAAATTTCTGTAACACTGAGAAGAGAGATACCTCAATTATTGTTGCAGTTTTCACGATCCCCTTTGTTTTTATACAGGGTGGAAATTTTTGCCTCTTGAAAGTCCAGGGGTACTGTCTTGGTAGCCCAAAACTTGCAGGTGGATGTGTTGGAATAAGGAGTCAGATATTGCTCTCAGAAGCTCAGGAGAAATTGCATCAACACCTGCAGCATTGCCAGGTAGAAGATTCCTGATTACACTGACTAATCAGCAAGGTCAGGTAGTATATCAAGTCATGTTAGTAATATTATGTGAAAAATACAAAACTATGCTACAATATATGTAAAACAATACAAATATAGTATGGCAAAAACTTAGTATAATATGTTTCACTATAAAATAACGGCATTTTGCAACAATAAAATCTTTGTAACATAAAAATCTGCGTTTATAACATAATAGTATTATGTATTAAATTATATATATCATACAATTTATAATATTATATAGTTTATGTATAATATTATTATATAAAATTATGAGTAGTTGCATATATTATATAACATATAAAAATACTATATATGTGATATGATATACAGTAAACACTTAGTTGCAAATATTATATAAAATATAATAATATTACTAATAGTAATTATACTTACAAATACCCAGTTAACTATATTATAAAAAATAAAATGATATTGCCTACATGTATGTGATAGTTGCATATATTATATAATATATATTAATATTAAAAGTAGTAACTATACTTACAAATACCCAGTTGCTGACGGAGAATGGTTTCATAATTTGAGTCTCATCCGCCACAATAGGACACAAAAACTTTTTTGCTGATGCAACAAATCCTCTCGCAAGAGCAATGTTTTGCCTTTCTATGGCTTTTATAGAGACTTCTGCAGTCATTAAAAGTGCCTGTAATTTACCAAAATATTTGTTCTAAATATCTATTTTTAACAAACAAAAATATAACAAACTTAGTACCATTTAGTTCCTACCGGCACTTAGACAGTTTTCTGCACCCTTTGATAGTATGGTGAGATATAAATACAATATGAACATTATATAAATGTAATTTTATATATATAATTATATATAGATATATACAAAAGTTGTTTCCTCACCCCGGTTAACCCGTATGGGTGGTAGTTTCTGCTCTAACTCGAGTCTCCTACCAGAGACCTGTGAGTTTGAGCACTCACCTCAAGATCTTAGCTGTTCCCAGTAGCGCACTTTTCTGCAACTCACCTGAGTTGATTGCTGTTGGTATTTGGGCAAGCCACATTTTATGTGCCGGTGTTATTGCGCCCAGTGCTCCAATGACTACTGGGATTACAGTTGTTCTTACATCCTAGCATTTTTCAATCTTTTCTCTAAGAGGGAGATATTTCTCTACTTTTTCTTTTTCTTTGCTGTCTATATTGTAGTCATTGGGTACTGCTATATCTATTATAGTAGCTCTTTTGTTCTCCTTGTCCACCACCACTATATTTGGTTGGTTTGCTAAGACATGCTTGTCAGTCTGGATGTAGAAGTCCCAGAGGATCTTAGCGCGATCATTTTCATTGACCTTACCAGGAGTTTTCCACCAGTGTTGTGGTTTATTGAGGCCATACTCATCACATATACTTCTATACACAACACCGGCGACATGATTATGCCGCTCAGTGTATGTATTTCCTGCTAGCTGCTTGCATCCGCTGATGATGTTTTGGATGGTCTCAGGTGCATCTTTGCACAGTCTGCATCTAGGATCGTTTCTAGTGTGATAGAATTTTGTTTGGAGTTGCCTTGTTGGGAGCACTTGCTCCTGGGCTGCCATGATTAGCGACTCTGTATTGGCCGTCAGGTTTCCTTTGTTCAGCCACGTATATGTCTGGTGAAGATCGCCAACCTTAGATATTTGTCAGTGGTAAGCCTCATCATCAAGGCGAAGGTCCATTGTAAGAGCAGCCGATTGAAATTCAGCTAGCAATTTATGTGAAGTGGCTATAGAGGCTACATAGGCTTGTATGCTTGGCTCTTCCTCTTTGACTGTCTGCTGTACACGTTTGAGTCCCCTACCGCCATCTTTCCTATTGAGATACAATCTAGTAGTATCAGATTTTAGGTGGAATGCTCCATGCATGGTCAGCAGTTTATGAGTTGCTATATCTGTTTCTTTGATGGCTTCCTCAGTCCACTTTATTATGCCTGCTGGATATCTTATTACTGACAATGCGTAGGTATTTATTGCCATAACTTGGTTCTTGGCATTGAGCTGGCTCCGTAGGACCTGCCAAAGGCGGTTTTTGTATTCAGTAACGACTTCGTGACGTACCTCGGGTTCGTGGTTGATGTTGCTTTGCATAATCCCCAAATACTTGTACCCTTCTTTTATATCTTTGATGGTACCATTTGGCATTCTTAGGCCATCTGTGAGCTTAGAATGGTATTTCTTAAGAATTAGCCTTCCACATTTCTCAATACCAAAGGTCATTCTGATGTCCTTGCTGTATACCTGCTTTAGGTGTATTAGCGAATCAATGTCCCTTTCTTTGTTAGCGTACAGCTTGATGTCATCCATGTAGAAAAGGTGGTTTATCTTGGTGCCACTCCTAAACTGGTACCCATAGTGAGTTTTCTCCAGCATATTGCTCAGAGGGTTTAGGCATATGCAGAAGAGCAGCGGTGATAAGGAGTCACCTTGATAGATGCCTCGCTTAATTTGTACACTCGCCAGCTTTTTTCCATTAACCTCCAGTTCCGTCTTCCATTTGGTCCTTGACATTTTGATGAATGCCACAAGAGCAGGGTGAACATTGTACATACTGAGACACTCAAGTATCCAATTATGGGGAATTGAGTCATAGGCCTTTTTCTAGTTGACCCAGGCCATGGCTAGATTAGTATGGTTTCTCTTGCTGTCTTGAAAGACCGTCCGATCCACCAGTAACGGATTTTTGGCTCCTCGGGTGTTGCACCCAATTCCTTTCTGAGCACTGGTCATATAGTGAATCAGTTTGTCTGCAACTATTCCTGAGAGCAGTTTTTAAATGGTGGGCAAGTACGTTATTGGTCGATAGCTCTTGGAAATCGGCCCCTGCTCTGGATCTTTTATCAGAAGTACAGTTCGTACTTTGGTCAGCCATTCCGGATGGTCGCCTTCTTCTATAAGGAATTCCATCTGCTTAGCCATTCTAGTGTGAAGTGATGTCAATTTCTTCAACCAGAAGGCTTGGATCATGTCATGGGGAGGTGCTGCCCAGTTCTTTATACGCTGCACTCTGCACTTGATGTCCACTTTGCTGATGGTGAGGCCTTGCTGAGCCACAGTGTGTGGGTGGCTCTCTTTAAGCCTCTTCAGCCAATTTGCAGTGGTGTTATGAGTAGTCTCTTTCTCCCAGATGTCCTTTCAGAATTTGAGGTGCTGGACCTCCGCAGTTCCCCTTTGAACTGAGAATACACTTTAGATAGATTATTGATTAACAGTTTGTTCATTCTCTTGTTATGGACTGTTTTGAACCAGTAGTCCATTTTTCGCTGCCTTGTCCTGGTTCAGCTACAGGCAGCGCGAACCTTGTTGGACTGGGCAACATCCAAGCCGGCATGGCTTTGGTTATTGCACACATCATAGAGATTGTAGACATTATACAAGCAAGGGTCTTGTCTAAGGACCACCAGAAGGGTGCAGCTGTTGGGGTTTGAACCTAGGACCTAATGATCACTGTCCTGATACCTTACCAACTGCGCTATCTGTCCTGTACAAATGTACTACTCATTAAATAAATTGAGTTAATGAGTAGTAATTTACACGCAATTAATATTTACTGCCAACGTGTACCGAGAAAGTTGCGTAAACGTGTGTTTCTTGCGGTCACCGGAAAAAACGCAGTTCTTACCTACTAAATGTTTACATCAAAAAGATAAGTCACTTCTTATTCAATGTTGTATTGTCTATGAATTGCCACACTTCCAGAACATAACCCTTTCACTTGCATATATATATACATTTATATATATATATAATTATATATATATATATATTTAAATTTATATATATATATATATATATATATAGATATAAATATAGATATATAAATATGTATATACAGGCATATATGATATTTATATATATTATTATTCATCTATACTGTATATATAATATTTTCCTGGCATTCTGACAGTTTGCTGCTTTTCGAGAGGTAGCAAAATATTACCTTATTTATCGCTGAATAGCCTGAGAGATATAATATTGTGTACCCTATTATAGCATAAGTAAAATGTAATATAAATTAATAGAACATATATAATATAGCGTTGTATAATACAATGAAATCTAATTGCTATGTAATTTAAATACAATGCAATATAATTCAACAAAGTGTACTATTACATTACATTGTATATTATGTATATATATTACTGTATTACTATGTTATATATAGATATTATATATATATATATATATAACATAGTAATGCTATACTTATGTTATATATATATATATATATATATATATGTATATTTATATACATATACATATATACATATACTACCGACAATACTGTTGTATATGTTATATACTGTTATATATATATCAAATTGTGTGCCGTATGGAAGATACGAGGTTTCATACCTCTTCAATTGAGCAACCTGATACATAAAATGTGTTGTTTAGTTTCAATTCCATGAGTTGATTCTATGACTGCCAAGCAGGAAACCTAAATAATACAGATATCTCACATCAATCTAAATATTTTTTAAGAGTTGTCTCACCATCATTATCCAGTCGTCTTCTATGATTTGTCCATCTCTCGGTAGAAAATAGGAGGCGAGAAGTGTTTTAAAGGGCAGACAACAACCAGCGATATAACTTCTTGTAAAGCAGGTGTTTAAAAAGGAAGTTCTAATTTGTCCGTACAAATTATATCCTCGTAGTTTTGCACCTGAAATTTAAAAATTGTTAAATGTTTAAAAACAAACGTTGTTGAAAGGTAAAATCGACAAAAGATATTATGCTGCAATCGATAAAAAAAATGAATCCTCAAAAGTGATAACAAAATTGATAAATTAAAATATGGTATTGCAATTTTTAGGTAAACATTTATTAAATAGTTTAACATCTCCGGTATTTGTGAAAGTAAAACAATGATATTTTTTCTTATTTTCTGTATTTTTGTATGTTTAGTCAGCAAGCTTATAGTAGGTCCAGTGGTGCAGTGGTAGCATGTTGTTGTTTAAAGCAGGATGTCATAGGTTCGAATTTTGAGTGGTGTTATACTCTTTTCCTAATATTTTAGTGTGGGAACGGATGGTCATGGATCTTAATATAGTAAAGATTGCATTTCTACTCATTCTATTTATCCTAACACTATGAAATAGTTACAATGGTAAAAATGATGATTGTTTTCTAATCTAAAAATGAATTAGACTTTTCTGCTAAGCGTAAAAATTATAAACGAAATAACAAAGAAATTAGCAAAATTTATTAAAAAAGATCAGTATTTTTGTATAAGTTGCGATTGTTTTTAATGATAGAGATAGTCTTACTGCCAGAATGTTTTACAATTAAAACTGGCAAAACAAAACTCAAAACTGCAATCAAGTTTTGTTGACTTTAATCTTAAACCGTTCTGGCAGTCAATTTGCCCTCAAGCATAAAAAACAATTGCAAATGATAAAAAAATACTGATTCTTTCTGATAAAACTCCCAAAATTTTGTGCAAATTCATATTTGATTTAACTCAAACTTTTTTGTTTGACCTAAACTCACTGTTAATTCGAACTCTCAAATATTTTAAAATTTACTAAACACCAAAAATAGACCTTCAACTGGAATCAACGGTGTGCTTTAATGTTTGGCTGGGACTCATATGTCTAATGTTTCTAGAGAGCAATGAAACAGCCATTTGAAAAAACTCACTGTATTGTTTCAAAAGATTTCCAAGAGGCCGGTACTTCAATGTTACACCATCAAACGCTGTGTCAATAAATCCTTGAATAAACTGACAAACATTAGGATTATTTTTATTTATGTTCAGCTCTTCCATTCTAAAAAAAACAAACAAAATAAGTTTAGCAAACATTACGTTTTATGATTACTAATGATAGAATTACGCAAAATCGACTATATAAACGGCAATCATTGTCTGTCTGTGTAGTTGTATGTCCGCCTTAAAGAGTCCCGTACTTTTAAGACTATTAGACGCTACTAGGTATCTAACGCGCATTAACGGGAATCTCCAGTTAGTGTGCCTCTATACACAGCTTTTCCATCATTTTTACACAAAAATCAAGTGATCTCTGGTTAGCACACATTTTTACAGTTTTGAGCAGTCTGTTCCGTTTTAAACAGCTAAGTTGCTGCCGTGTTAAAAGACAACATCCTGAGTTCTGCTGCTTATACAAAGGTGCCTATACAGCTATACAAATGTACTACTTATTAATTAAAATAAATTAATGAGTATTAATTTACACGCAATTAATATTTACTGCCAACGTGTACAGAGAAGGTGGCGTAAACGTTTGTTTCTTGCGGTCACCGGAAAAAACGCAGATCTTACCTACTAAATTTTCACATCAAAAAGGTAAGTCACTTCTTATTTAATGTTGTACTGTCTATGAATTGCCAAACCTCCAATACATAACCCTTTCACTTGCGTCCATGGACAATTTCGGCTATCGGCCTACTGCCAGCCAATTTGCCGATATTGCTTCATGATATTTTTTCAATATAAAACTCCATCTAGAACATTTGTTTTGGTTATATCGTAGGTTTTGCCAACATATGAACAAAAACTGCTATATAAAAAGTTATTGTATATATACTTTTTGCATAGCCTCACATACTAAGACGATGTGAGGCTAGGAAGCTAAAACGATCCTCGACAATGTTCCTTATTCTTACAAAATCAATACTTTCGACACCATCACAGTCAGTGTTGCTATTGATATTTTAATTATCTGTGTAGTCACAAAAATCTAAATCTGAATAGGCTATAATGTCATCAACATAAGTAATTGTTTTCTAATTCAGTGACATTTTTAAAACTTACACAAAAATGATTGATTTTAAGTTAGAAATTCTAAAACAAAGATTTAAAAATTAATTTTAAGCTAATTTTATAGAGAAATCTTTGGACAACAATGTCACTACTATAAAAGTCTTAAAGGTCGTTGGTTATGTTATCGACGAATAATAAAATTCAGTTACGAGCAATTGTTGGAAAGTCGCAAGAGTAAGTCTACGGCGGTCGACCATAGAAAATGCATGAATGAGTCTACTTCAGAGAAAGGGTTAAGACGTTGGATTCGCCACTGTTTGTGATAGTAAACATGCTCATTTCCTTCTACAGCTGAGCTACTTTTACTTTTTTTCTAGCTATGGGTACTACAGAACTACAGTTACTACAGAACTTGCATGAGTACTGCTACTGCGCTTTACCTACTAAATTTCTACATCGAAAATGTTAGTACCTCCTGTTCAATGTTCTACTGTCTATGCATTGCTAGACCTCCGCTACTTAAAACGTTGGATTTGCAACCGTTCGTGATAGTAAGCATGGCTATTTCCTCCTGCAGTTGACTTACCTTTACTTTTTCCTAGCTAAGAGTACCACAGAACTACGACTACTACAGAACTTGCACAGGCACTCTGAGCGCTGCGATAGGCGGCGGTGAGAAGAAAGCGAGCAGCCTACATTACAAAAACATCAATACACCATCTCATTGACTTTTAGAAACGCTTGAAGCTGAACAATGCCTCCCAAAAAGCCTACTGCTCAAACGCAAGAGCAGATTGATTCTTGTATAGAAAGATACCAAATTGGCAAAGCAGCAGCTACACGATCAGAAACTGCAGATCAAACACAGGTATGCCCACAACAAAACGGAACTGCTACTGCAACTGGCAGAAGTGCAGAAACTGCAGAGCAAACACAGCTACACCTACAACAACACAGAATAGCAGCTGCTAGAAAAGCAGAAACTGTTGACCAAACACAGGTAGATCGAGAACAGGCCAGAATAGATGCTGCTGCTGCTAGAAGTGCACAAACTGCTGAGCCGACCCAGCAGCGACTCAAACGGCTCAGAGCAGCCGCTACAGCGGCCACATGAGCAAAAACATCTGAGCGGATGCAGCGGCGACAAGAACATGATGCACTAGCTAGAACAGCTGCTCGGCGAGCTGAACTTTTAGAGCAGATGAAACGATGACAACAGCAAGATGCACTAACTACAGCAGCTGCTTCCAGGCGCTGTGTATGAGCAGAAAACTTTGCACTTGACTACAGTCCTGCAACACAGCATAGGGCCAAATTTTTCTATGGGACGAATGTCCAAAAATGCTCCAGATGTAATGCCCTACGTTGGAAAGGCAAGGTGCCATATACGAGTATGTAGTTTATATAGTAGATTTTATTGAGAATAAATTTTATCAACACAACCACATTACTGCTGCACAGTTTGTATATACCATGCCAAAACACAGGCTATAGACAAAGAACTGGTGAGCCATGATTAGTGTTTTAAGCATGTAGAAGTCTCAATTCAATAAATGCTGGTGATGGGACTATGTAACACTTTTTGAAACTGCCAGTTTGAAGAACTTCAGTTTGCCTAGCAATGTCAATTTCATTATCAGTTCTGTGTACAAAATTAGGAAAACTTCGTTTTGAGTGGTTTGAGACTGATGCATTGTAGACTAGCTGTAGAACACATTGCATATTTCCATTTGTCTTTCCGACATTATTGACATGTACAACTGCATATGTGTATGCAGTCTGATCAGCACAAAAAATTCAGTAGATTGCATATTTGGATTTGTTTCACAGTATGAAAAACAACTCTCAACAAAACTATTGCTTTATGTAAATCTGTTCACAAACAAGGGAAACGCAGCTAGTTTTAAATAAATTTTAAGAAAAGTATTTTGAACATTGGTAATGGTTTTTGATGTTTGAGTGGTCAGAATCCCAAAGTTTTTTAAGATTAAAATTGACACAACTTTATAACCATTAAATTGCTCACATGAAAATCACGTGTAAAATGATGTCACTAATTGCTTTAGTTGATATCGGCTATTGGATTCAAGTTGCAATATTACGTTTCTCTATTCTCTCAGTCTTTTTACAACTATTTAGATGGCATAATCAAACATTTGCTTAATCTGAGCTTTTCAGTTGCAATCAAATTTTATTGATTTTAATCTCTGAACATTTTGGCAGCCAGATCACATCAAACATCAAACATCAAAAGCAAATTAAAATGATGAAAAAACACTAATAATGTTTAATAAGATTTGTCAAAAATTTTGTGCAAGTTCATATTTAACCAAAAATAACTTTTTTGGCCTATAAAAATTCCTAAAGCATTATAGAGGTTAACTAGTTTTGGAAAACCAAGTAATCAAGTGAGTTGGTTGTATTTGCATGAATAATCGTTCATTCTAGAATTACTGTTACTTCTGTAGTTCTTTTGCGATTTAATTTTCCTATCATTTGTCTTGACAATGGAAAAATTCTTTACAATCTCATTGGCTCACCTACACTATTTCATTACCTCAGTAAGCAAGCTTACTAAGATTAAAATGTTTTTTACCGATGTGGATTTTAAATTATTTGTGATATAACACAGAAAAGATGATTATTTTATTTATTTTCAAAAATCCATTGTCTTCAATTTGCAAACAAATATGCTAAATAAAACTCTCTAAAATTTTAGAGAACATGAAAAATTGAGAAAATTGAAAAATTGAAAAAACTACATCTATAATTATGCTAGTGAGTAGTTGATTTTTAGAGAGGGTAGAATGCTAGACTGTAACGCCGATCGTCAGAAGTTCGAATTCCATGTGATTCAATCTTTATAGTGTTTGCAAACTTTATATTGAGGTACATTTGTTGAGGTAGCCATAGTGGAAGCTTGGCTGTAAGTGTGTCCAGTTTTACCTGGTTAACTCAAAACTGTGTAAGATTAATAATGGAATGGTCTCACCGGGTTCTATTGCTCCAGAAGTAGTATTTTAACCGTAGCGGTAACAATTCTAGTAGCTGAGAAATAAAGTTTCTTTAGAGATATTTGATTTTGCGATCTGTACTTCAGAAACAATTTTTGAGAACGAAGGAATCAAAAGCAGTAAAAAGTAACCAATGGGGTATCAAGTCAACTAGGTCATTTTAGCATGGATAAAGTAATGAATAGTAATGCATGAGTATGCAACTCCAATTTAGCATTGCACATGTAGTATACCATTGTACATTGTTTATAGTCATGAATCTCAGCACTCCCCTTAATGTCAATGTTTATATACTTCCGCAGATGTTGGTGTCGTCTGACAGATTTTGTGAGAATGTCTGCAGCATTGTCATCAGTAGGGATGTAGCAGTAGATAACATCATCTCTATCTTTGATGAAGTTGTATCTCACGTCGATGGGTTTTCTTCTGTTCATTTGTCCAGGCTGTTTGGTCATGAGTACCATGGTGCTCTGATTATCACAGTACATAGTTGTTTTCAGAAGCTGTGAGAGTCCGATCTCGTTGCAGAAGGCTCTCAAGTATATCATCTTCTTAGTGCCCTCAGCTAGAGCCATGAATTCCGCTTCACAAGACGATAGCGCTACAGTTGTCTGTTTATTAGATCTCCAGCTTATCGGAGCGCTGCCCATCTTGAACAGATAGCCGGATGTGGACCGGCGGGTTTCAGCATCACTTGCCCAGTCAGAATCACAGTATCCAACAAGTTGACTGTTACCTGGGCTATACTTCAGTTTGTAGTGCTTTGTTCTTTGTAGATATCTCAGGAGGCGTTTCATTGCCGCAACATGAGCTGGTCCCTAGCGGTCAAGAAATTGTGAGAGTCTTGACACTGTCCAGGCTTTATCTGGCCGAATGGCTGTGGTCAGGTATATCAAGCTACCCACTGCCTGTCGGTAGGGAAAATCTGTTTGAGTAGTATCATTTTCTCTTTGTAGTTGCAGATCTTTTTCTGCTGGTGTGGTAGTTGGTTTGCAGTCGGCCATTCCATAATGTTTTAGAATGGCTTCAATATATCTCCTTTGAGACATGATGTGATTTGGTCCATCTGTTTCAAATTGAAAACCCAAGAACAATTTTAGTTTTCCTCGGTCATCCATTCTGAATCGGGCGTGAAGCATTTTCTTTGCTTCTCTTGCGCCGTTCTCGTTGGTAGATGCGATGATGATGTCATCTACCCAAAATAGAATAAGGATTTCTCTCTTGTTTGATGTTTTTTGATACACACAAGAGTCAATGTCACTTGGCTTGTAGTCCTCAGCTGTGAGAAAGTCTGTTAACGTCTTGTGCCAATTGTGACCACTTTGTTTCAAGCCATGGATGGATTTGTTGAGACAACATGTGAGTTTGTTGCCATCTTTGTCGGTTTTGATATATCCGGGTGGTTGTTGCAAATATATCTCTTTATCAATTGGCGCATTAAGGTACGCGCCTTTGACATCTCTCTGGTGTAGGGTCATTGATTTATCGGCAGCTATTTGTAGCATTATTCTTATGAATGTAAATCTGGTTGGTGGACTGAAAGTCGCGTCATAGTCAATGCCTTGTGCTGGGAATAGCCTTTGGCTACATATCTGGCTTTGTATTTGATTTCACTTTGTTTGGTACCCTGTTTCAATGCATAGACCCACCTGCCTTTTGTTTCAAGTCTGTCTGATGGCAGGGACTCCAATGTCCATGTAGAGTTTTCCTCTAGAGTAGCAATTTCAGTGTCCATTGCCCTTTTCTAGTCTGCTTTTTCAGCTGATTCCATGGCATCTTTGTAGGTGTGGGTATATTGTAAACTGCTCTGAGGGCGTAATCGATTGTCACTTTGCCACTGCTGAGAGCGTAGTCTTCCAAATATTTTGGTTTGTTTTTTGATCTTATAGGTATGTTTGCCTGGTTCTCGGCAGGTTCTTGTGGTATGGAGTCTTTTGCTCCACATCTACCTTTGTTTGATTTTGTTTCGGCAGGTTCTTGTGGTGTGGAGTCTTTTGCTCAACATCTGCCTTTGTATGATTTTGTTTCAGCAGGTTCTTGTCTTGTGATGGCATATCTTCCTGGACTGTTTGTTCATCAGAGCTCTTATCTCTTTGGACTGTGTTTGCCTCTTCGTTGTATGTTTGCTTGCAGAGGACTATGTCTTGCTCATCTTGTTGATGGATCATTATGTTACGGGTTGTCACACTTTTCCTGTTGCTGTAAGAACACAAAAACTCTGGCTCCGAGGGTCGAGTTCAAGGTATTTACCTGGTGAGCCTCGGTCTTGTAGTTTTTGCTTGCGGCCCTCTGTGTAGTATGTACAGTTCGATCCAATTTGGTGCATTTTATGCATGTCCGGTTTCTGGCCCGTCAAGAGTTCAAAGGCTGTCAATTTGGTGCGACGTTGGTAGGACCTGTTGCGGATGTACTGCGCATGTCTCAATGAATAAGGCCACATTGTTTTAGACATGTTTGTTTCTTTAAACATAGCTCTGGAATTCTCCATGAGCATTCTCCAAGCTCGTTCAACTTTTCCTTTTTGGTACGAGGAATAGGAAGCCGTAGTTGTGTGTTTTATGCTGTTTTCTCTTAATGGTGTAGTAAAGTGTTGATCTACCTACTCTCCTCCACTATCAGTGTGTAGCTCCTGCACTTTGACTACAATGGCAACATCTGCAAAATACTGTTTTAGAGCAGTTGTTGCGTCATTTTTGTTGCGGAGTGGATAGATTTGCGTAAGGTTAGAGTATTCATCAATAAAGTTTATTGTGTACTTGCGACCTTCTCTTGACGGTGGACCGATTGGCCCAAAAATGACGGCGTGGACTCTTTGGAGTGATTTTGTGGCTGGTGCAGGCGGTAAGTCTTGATTGTGTGGCTGTTTAGGGATTTTTGTTTCCAGGCATGTGGTGCATGACTTTTTGTTTGTCACTGGTCTTCTCTGCATTCTTTCTGTTACATCCTGGAATTTCATAATGTCCTCGCAGTTGGCGTGTCTCAGAATTCTGCACTATTCATCAAGTGATCTTGTAAAACTGGCAGTATCTGAGCTCATGTCTACAGTGTGGAGAAAGAAGAGCCGACCATGGGGGATAATAGAAAACTCTGTGGTCCCCGATGTAAGTTTGTTGTTTTTTGTTGAAAATGTGACTTGTGCGCTATTTGTCGCTGCTGCACGAATTGAGAGGAGACTTTTTGGGAAGCTAGGAGCATATAATGCATATTTTAACAAGATCTTCTGTTCTTTCTGTTCACTGTCAAGAACTGTGAGTTGTGCTGTTTCTTTAGCTTTAACGATCTATCTCATTTGATTGGTGACCATCTGCCATTTCAATAAAGTGTTTTGTTGGTTGAAAGGATTCATCGTAGTCAATGAAAGTGTCTTCGTCATTGATAACGTGGCTAGTTGCTCTGCAGTCGACCATCAGTTTGAATTTTTGGCTGTCAGACAGGGAGTTGGATGCTTTGCAGGTATCAACTTTGAATGTGAAGGAATTTGCCTTTGAGCAGAGTTTGAAGTAGAAACTTGGATTTGTTCCCTACTTTTCTTGTGGCGAACAATTTCAGCATGTCCTTTGAGGTGGCAGTATTCGCATTTGAGTTTGTCTCTAGAGTAACACTGCAAGGCTGAATGGTATTTTTTTCCACATGCCTGACAAATTTGGCTTTGAAAGTTTTGTGGTTTGTTTGAGTGTGGATTTGAGAATGTTTGTTTGTGTATTTTAGCAGGTTGCTAGTTTCTTTGGTGTCCTTGTGCACTCGCAGTCATAGCTGTTGTTAATTCTTGTCTTTGTTGCTGCTGGTCAAAGTGTGTGAGTGCAGACTTGAATTTACTGAATGCTTGGGTCTTAACCAGCTGTGTATGTATCACAATGAATGGTTGATATGAAGTAGGTAAACCTTTCAGAAACATTGCTTACACTAGGTTGTTGCTGATTGTCTCATTAGCTGACCTCAGTCCTGTAGCATAGTTTTCTGCACGGATTAAATATTTGGTAATGTCCTCAAACTCTGTTATTTGAATGGTAGTAAGGTTTTCGTAGAGGGTTAGTACTTGTGGTTTTTTGGTTGACATGTAGTGACTGCGAAGGAATTTGAGCGCGTCACGTCCATTATCAACAGCATCCCGCATGATGAGCTCATGATGAGGGTTCATCAAGGTATTGGACTAGTTGAGCGTATGCTGTTTTGTTGTGTTTTGCGTTAATCTGTGTGATCGTCTACATCATCTTGCTTTGGTATAATAGCGATACGCACACATTCGTTTTGTGTATACAGATGTGCCAAGAATCTGGTTTCTCAGATATCATATGAGTTAATGTCTCCAATAAAATACAGTTTTTGTGAGTGTAATACACTGGAACTGGGCCCATAATCTGTTGCGGTAATCATAGCGGTTACCCGCTATATAAGCCTGAACATTTGCGCTAGAGAGCAGAGCTGTTTTGGCCCTGTTCATTGCCTGTGCTTGATTATTCTTGTACTCTTATGAACTAAGCAGAAATATATGTATAAACTTGCCGTGCCAGCGGGGTGAAAGGGAAAGATTGTCATGTGTGACAATAAATTACAGAGAATAACTATGTGCACAATTATTCTAAACTCGGAAAACAAATGATTGGCGTGTGGGTGTAACGAGCCGTGGGTTGTGAGTACGACTCTCGTGCATTGCAATCTTTTTTCAAACATCCATCCAGTGCTTCTGACAGACAGACACCGCTTTTACTATAGTAAATACTAACTGAATGCCCGATGTTGCCCAAGTATTAAAATTACTTTGCACAAAAATTTATATTTTTTTAACATATAACAACAGTTACCATTCTAACTTTTAAACTTTTTATCATGAGAAAAGTGTTTTGGGCAATTGAAATAAATTAAGATGAAAAACAAAACAACTGTAAAGGTGCTCAAATTTACGTGTGAAATAATAATAGCAAGTTATGGCTAAATAAAGTCTGTTTTGCTACAAATACAATGAAAAACTATTTGGTATACTTGGTCGTATGATTTCAACTTCTTTTAGTGTTGTAGCAAAATTATTGTTCAAAGTGATGATGTCCTGATTTCGCCTAAAAACCTGCCAAACCGACTACATGACCGCATTTGGAGCACTGGTAAACAACTTGAAAATCATTTTCTATTGTTTGCATTAGGTGCCTGAATGAAGCAATTGTTTTTAATTTTTTTATTGGCTAATTGTACATGTTGATATTACATTAGTTAAACTGCCATGCATGCTGAGATCAAATTAAATACATATACTTTTAATTTGGAATACAGTATTTATGCTTTGTAAAAACAGTATTCTCCATTGTCAAGTTGCTTCAGCATTTAAAAAAAGTTACATAAAACTACGCTCAGGTAAAACAATACATTAAATATATTGCAATGTAAAAACTTTTTAAAAAACAATTGATGTTTTGGCAACCATGTGAAATGATAAAATTTAGAAACTCATCAAAATTTCCATGTTTGTTTAATCTCCGGAAAAAAAATCCTTTTGTACCAATTGATGCTTAGCTTCAAAGCTAGATGATAAGTTAAAAGTGCAATACAAAAATTAATAAAAATACTCGATTTTAATAAAACTGGTAAACTTCTTTAGGCTATTTTTTGCTAGTAATACATGAGGCTTTTTACTCCATATTGATAGCCACTTCAGTAGTCATTCGATGAGTCATGAGAAAAAAGTGGTATTGGTTGATTTATAATATGAGTAAACCTATCATTTGTTTTACAAAATGGCACGCTGACCAATTCTTATGCTAATTTTAAAACTATAAGTTTGAAAAGTACAATGAGTTTTTTAGAGATTTTTCAACAAGATGAGTGCTAATAGCAAAATAGTACGTCTCAACTTTGTGTAGAATATTTGTGCTGTGAATATTTTATCTCATTAAAACTCTTAGTACTTATTTTAAAAGTAAAAGTTGTGAGGGGTGAATCGAATGTTTGAGATTTTGACTGTAATTTGGTTGTAATTAATGGTTCTAAAGAGATTTAAGTGAAAGGAAACAATTTAAAATCAAAATTTGATTTTAAAACTATAATTTTAATCAAATAAAAAAATGACTATCACTTTGTACGCTAAAAGTTTTATTACATTAAATGTTTTTAATCTTGAAAAATAAGTAGGATTTTTCTCATTTATATTTTGCAGCAATTATATGAAGTTTTAAAATTATGGTACTACTTTTTGTCCTGTGTCTCAAATAGCAGTGTTAGAAAACTATGTCTCAGCTAAAAAAAACTTAAGGAGTGGAACAAAAGCTACTAGATATTTGCCTGTCCAACTTTAGAGACTAACCTGTCCAGACACACGTGAGCCAGAGCTACTTCAACTCTGACAGGTCGACACAGAGGGGCGGAGGGAGAAGAAGGAATATTTGCTGCAAACATGGCACCAGCCATTTTTATGAAAAAAATTATCTTTCAAAAAGTTAAAAGTTTTATATCTTCAATTGGTTTTCAACTACTGCTGGAATAGCTTGTTTACTAAAAATCTGAAAGTATTTAAAACATTTATGAATTTTTAAATCAGAATTTTTTCAACATGCCATTGAGGTTTTATAGTTATTGGGTAGTAATGTGAGTCAAACTTGAAAAGGCTTACATTTATAAAAGGCAAAAATAGTTCATGCAAGGACCTGACCTTAGGCCCACATCCCCAGCTATAAAGGGGTGTCCTTGTGGTAGCCTTCTTAGGCCTGTCTTTCTTGTTCTGCAGTCGCTAAATCTGCTTTATATGCTGCTGGGCGAGTAGTGCCAGCTGGCTGAAGGTCTTGCCCCGCACATTCCAGTCTGTTCTGTTTGCTTCTCTTCCCCAAAATGGACAGCTATCGACTGTCACTTCTAAATTTGGCGTGGAAGAACTTGGTTCGAGAGCAGACTGCATTAATCAATGTGAGTGTGGGCAATGCGTTGTAGTCTAAAATAATTCAGGGTACTGCAAACCGTCCCTTAGCCATATCTGCTCGATAGGGTGCTGGCAAGTCTCCGTACCTTATTCAGACCAACCGTTCCACCTGGACCACGGGCTTCTGAAGGGTAGCCATTGCGGCTCACCTCCCAGTTCACAGTTGAAGGTTGACTTGCAACAAAAACCACATTACAGTTATTTAGTATTAAAATGTTCACCATGTTTTACTCTGCTGTGTTGTAGGTGCAAAGTATGTGAAAATGTGATCACAAGCTTTTGAAAGCTAAAAGACGAACAGTTAATCACAGCCATCATGAAAGCGCCATAGATTCGAATCCCTTCCCAAAACAGCTCAATTAGGACATAGTTGAACAAAATGGCTTCTGTTTACACTTTTATGCAACCTCATTCGTTGAAATATTTCCACAAATATACTTCACGCATTCAATAAAACCATGTCTAATGTTCTTATGAGTCTATTTTATAATTGTTGTAATGTTTGCACCTTGAGCACTGATATCTCAAAACCTACTGTAAAAACTTGTTTAATTTTTTAACCTTAGCTCGAAGGAGTGCACACCATCCTCTAATAAACATGCATCCTCTGTTGGTCACCTGTGATTGTCAACAAATGCTGCAATAATTATTCGCGCTTTTTGGCAGAAAGTATGGTCACATGATCAGACTACGACTAAATGATTAGACCAAGCTGAAACAAAACTGATAAGTAGTGAGCATTTATATTTGATACGGCTTTCCGGTAGAACCCAAAGTGTTTGTCATAAACTAGTGCTACGAGATGGTTTATATTGAGCCTTTTATTGGTCTTCAATTTCAAGTGATCAAAAACAATAACCCGAATGTTTGACTATGACATCGAAATAAAAAAATTCCGGCGGTAGTTGGCGGCAATCAACTGTTTGTGTTTGAGCTTTCAAGAGTTTGTAATCACATTTCCACATATTTTGTACCTACACCACAGCAAAGTAAGACATGGTGAACTTTTTAATACCAAATAACTGTCGGCCTAGTGTGAATTTTGTTGCAAGTAAACCTTTTAAATTATTTCAACTACACCAAATACTTTTTCATGATATTCAGTTTAAAAATTAGAATGGCAAATGTTGTTATACGTTTAATACAAATCAATTTTCTGTCCAAAGACTTTTTTATTACCAGGGCAACGGCGGGCAGCACAGCTAGTTTATATATATATATTTCCCAAAGTCTGTTGATTGTTTTCCTTTGGCATGTCGAACTATAGCTATTAGCTAAAGTCCTGGAATTAAGATTTTACATTAGCTGGAACTGAAACCACGAAGGTCGCGATTGCAGTTTTGGCAATCTAATGCTTTAACCATAATACCACAAATGCTCTTGCAAAACATGGTACATACTACATGACGATTACATCCTTTTTTCGTTTTAACACAAAAATGACGTATTGATTTAAATTCTTTGAACTCCTTAAGCTTTATGAGACATGATGCTTTTTTGTCCTCGCCGTATTAAGGCTAACTTGTTTTTGGTACAACAATATAAACAATAAATAATCTCGACATTAAGATTTTGCCGTTGTTGTGCTGATTAAGACAAAACAGCGATTTTTATCGGGTTTTCTCCGTTTGTATTAATTGTATCTTTTCAAAATCATCTGTTTCGTAGTTTACATACCTGCTATTTATTACACATCTTTATTTCTTTGATCTCTTCATTTGTTTTGGCTGCTCCAAATACTTTTTTCCGGCCTCTCTATGTTTCCTTAATGCTGATAATAGCCTATTAATTTATATGTATTTCCATGCTAAAAATTGTGTTAAATGAAACGCTATGAGTTCTTATAACTCTATGCGACACAAGGAACTTTTCTCTTTGTCACATTAGGGCTAATTTGTTTTCTGCAAAGCAATATTAAGAATAACTGCTTTCGAAATTAAAATTTGGCAATTGTTGTACTGATGACGATGCGATATGAAACTTTATTAGTTTTCTCAGGTTAGATTTTTTATCATTACCAAATCATCGGTTTGATAGTTGATATACTTGCTATTTGTTTCACATCTACATTTTGATGCTTTTCGAACTTGTTTCAGCTATTCCGAAGACTCTTTTCCAACCTTACTGCGTTTCCTTAATTCTAATGATAGCGCAAAAATTTATAGGTATTTCTTGTTGCTCAAATTGCAATCCAAAATAATTAAATATGATCTAAAGTTTTTTATTTATTTAGTTACAAATTTTATGTTGTTTCTTTTAATAAATAAAGCTTATTCATTCATTTTAGTTAAATCATCTTTGTACGAACATTTTCTATTTTTAATTTAATGTTTTTTTAATATCGATATAGTGTATGAACCTGCGCAATTTTCTTTCCTCAACAGACGAATATTGAGTTATTTATCCATGTTTTTCCCAAAAGTTCATTACAGTGCTCACTTTGTGTATTAGTTTACACATCATTCCTTCTACATCTAACAAATTAGTAACTCGTAAGTAATTTCACATTTTATAACAAACTTCTGTAAGATTACCCTAAGAGTAAGATAAATTGTTAGATTATCTGTGAGGCTTGATCTAGCCTTACTATTGTGTAATATTACAAGTATCCGTTATTCCTTGCTCTCTTGTATTTACATTCATATATAGATATTTACATACGGTTATTATGTTTATAAGTTTTTGCATAATTATTGAAGTTAATAAGGTAAGTTTTTAAGTTTGTTTCATTGTCATTATTATTTTAGATTTACGTGTTTTAAACGTAATTTAAATATTGTGATTTAAGTTTAAAACCTAAAAAATCAGTAACACGTGGTTAATCTCACATTTTGTAACAAACTTCTCTGAGATTACTCTAAGAGTAAGATTATCTGTTAGATTATCTGTGAGATTTACTCTAGGCCTACAATTGTGTAATATAACAAGTATCAGTTATTCCTTACTCTCTTTTATTTACATTTATATATATACATACATATATATATATATATATTATATGGCTAATTTATAATATATATTAGCCACTTTAAATAAGCGCAACGAAATGCTATCCAGTTGCCGTCATGCCAATAAATTCCTGCTAAGAAACAGTGTCACTTAAGACTCTAGCTTTTAGCTCTTATACAGCTTTACTGCTAGTAGAATATCTATTATTTTTAACATTTTATCTGAAGAGTGCAAGCCTACCACACAAAACTTTAAGTAATAAAATGTTTTAACTTAACTTGTAGTTTTTTAGTACACATAGTTTTATATCAGCTCTGTTTTTACTCTAAACATTAAGCACTCTTTTTAATAATGTGTATAAATATAACTTTTATATATATATACATGTATATATATATATACATATACATATATATATATATATATATATATATATATATATATGTATACATTAAGGTTTACATTGTCTCATTACGTTTATAGACTTTCTTATAACTTTTGAAAATCATAATATAATTTTGAAAAGTTTGTTGCATTATTATTATTATTTCATATTTGTGCCTTTTAAACATAATTTGAATATTGTAATTTAGGTTAAAAATATCCTATCACTTTTAATATTACTTGTCATTAATATTAATTATTCATCTAACTATTTTTTGCAAACATTGTTCTAATAAAATTTCAACTACAAAATACTACCATATTCTGTTTTTTTTCAATTAATCTGTTAAATACATGTATTATCAAAAGTTACACACTGTCTGATGCCTCCAAAGAAAAGAACCTGCAATGAATAATCAGAGGAAAGAGAAGAAAAACTTAAAAAAACAGGTTGAGGCAAGTCAATGCTGGAGCTTTGGAAGCTGAACAGCAGAAAAATGAATGCTTAGCAAAAGCCAGAATAAGGACAGCACAGGTCCGAGCATCACACACTGATCAGGAATGTCAACTAAGAGTAACAAACGACCGAGAGAGTATTGTGGCAAAAATAGTCTTTAGATACAGCTGATAAACAACGTGCACAAAGACAAGCATGTGATCGAGATAGGATTGCTGCAAGAAAACGTACATTATGGGCAAGAAAAAATAAATGCCGCATTTTTTATGGCTGCTCCTTCAACTTTGAGAGTGATTCTTTTTGCTTGATAAGAAATATGAATAAGATTTTTCAAGTTTGTTCAAGTACTCAAGTGGAAGGACGAAGCTCCAGGCATGTGTTGCGCTAATGAAAAAGTCATAATACCAGTCATAGCTGCACTCCCTGAATCATTGCAAAGTTTAATGATTGGAGATAGTGCATATTCTTGTTACTTTCTATCTAAAATTCGCAACTTAAGGAACCTGCCACCTTAAGAGATTGATTAACACACCATTTGTCTATTTCTTGGGTGGTGTGGAAATGGCTTATGTCGACAAATATTGAAAAACTTTATTTCTCAAGCAATGTCAGGTAGGACAGTGAGTATATCTATATATGTAAACTTCAAAGTTTGTATGTATGTGCGTTTTTTGGTATGTACTTTGGTATGTCAAGCTATGGCTGTTAAAATTCTGAAATGCCAAGCTCAAACTCGGCCAGATTTGAACTCATGAATATCATAACTGCAAGTTTCAAACCGCAAATTCAGCTACAAGCTACACTGTTGTTAAGATCTCATGGCTTTTATCACACACCTTATACCCCTTTTCGATCGTCCAAGCTAAATGACCTATTAATTGAAACTTCATGAGCTCTATTAGTTCTATAAGGTGTGATGCTTTTTAATCTTTGCTTACTAAGGCTAATTTTTTTTCTGCCAAATGGTATCTAAGAACATCCCAATCAAAATTAAAGTTTGGCGATTGAATTTCAGTTCAGTGTCATCAGAGACTGGTGATAAAATTTGAGTTAAAAGTTTCTAAAATGCATTCTGAAACAGCCTTCAAATATGTTTTAGTAAGCTAAATTCATATAAGATTCAGCATTTATGTTACACATC
This sequence comes from Watersipora subatra, assembly GCF_963576615.1. Taxonomy (NCBI): domain Eukaryota; kingdom Metazoa; phylum Bryozoa; class Gymnolaemata; order Cheilostomatida; family Watersiporidae; genus Watersipora; species Watersipora subatra. Next base: position 9,536,748 of record NC_088713.1, read on the forward strand.
TGACTCCAAGGTAAGAGCTCTGCACGTACTACATTATAATGTTACATTTTAATGCAGACCATAACCACCCATGCAGTAAACTTATTGCAGGTAATTATAGTTGAAAAGGTTGGCATATCATTCCGCCACTAAATTTTAATGATGATGATTTCAATTATTTTTACCAAGGAATGTTTCCATTAAATAATCGCAATGGGTTTTTATACCACTCTATACAATATTTTCGCCTTATGATGCCAACACCAAATGAACTAAAATCATATAAATGTATACCAAATAACTTTTTATTGTAATCATAGCATAACTGACTATTTTTAGCCATTAGTTGCTGAGGATTATGCATTTACATTTGAACACATTTACATGTTTATGGTCAAACTTTATGCTTTTAAAAGTTATCAAGTTGTTACAGCAAACTTTAAAAGTCAAATTTACCAAAGTCTTGGTAGATTTTATCAAAACGTATCCATAATTTTATCCGGTACTTTTTTATGATTTGCAATTGTTTGTGTTCATGTTTGAAGTGATCCGAGTGACCAGGTGTTTCAAGATTAAAATTGACAAAACTTGATTGTCGTTTATGCACTCAAAGGATGCAATCTTAGAGGATGCCATCTCAGAGGATGCACTCAAATGATGCCATCAGCTGTTAGCATTGCTATAGTTGATATCCTCTATTGTGTTCAGGTTGCACTGGTACATGCCTCTATTTTGTTTGTTTCTTTAAAATTGTATTCATAACCTTTGCTTGGTTTGAGCGTTTTAAATGTGACTAAAGTTTTGTCAATTTTAATCTTTAAACATCCTGACAGTCAGATCACCTCAAACATCAAAAACCATTGCGAGAATAAAAAGATACAAATACTTTCTGATATAATTCCCTACAAATTCGATACGAGTTTATTTTTAACAAGCCTTGTCGCTCTCACCGTTATGTACAGTCATTTGGGAATTATGTTTATATTAAATTTATTACCCATACTAATCTGTATTATTCCTATAAAATATATTGTGGTCAAAACATCAGGAAATATTACTGGTGGTGGCCGTTCTTTAATTGTCATGTATTCAAGCGCAATTGATTTGTAAAACTTGTCAGGAAGCTGCAATGAGAGATGAAATCCTAATAAAAAATTCATGGCTGTTAGTAACACCATATTATGTCTGTAGTAATTGAGATTCCTTACCACTGAATTCCTACATGTCTAGCTAGATAACAAAACCGATGTTTGCACATTGATCCTTTTTCCTATTGACAATTATACCTAGAGCAAGAGAAGCGAATGCCATACTTGACCTTTGACGAACCACTGACAGCAACGTGTGATGAAAAAACTTTTTTATGTTTTCAACATTTTTTATATTTGTTTTTAACAAATATAAATTATATATTACCAATATTAACATAAACATTGATATTTGTGGATAAAAAATGTCTGCGTACCTCAGAATCAAGGCATCTAAACTGGCAGCCCAAATATAGCTTCTGGGATTTCAGAACAATCGTACAAATAACTATTTTTTGGGGTTTCTCAGCACAAAAAATAGTTTGTTTGTCTGTTCGAAGACATGGTTGAGAGTAGGAAAAAAGATTGCACCATGTGGGATTTGAACCCGCAACACTTGGCTTCACCATCCAGCACTGTACCACCTGCACCAATAATTCACTTTCCATGTAATTTCAGTCCAGAGTTGAAAAAAACGATTGTACAGGATTCGAAATATCAACTACCAGCATAATAGACCTATATTCTAATAAGTGCAACAGCTGAGCACTTGCTGATAGGATAGACTAATTGTATAATAAAGTACCAAGATAAAAGATGTAGTAACTACTTTTTAATATATAACTAAATTTCCGTTAGTGATTTGTGATGTTAACAAATAACAAGATTGCTAGTAAAGTTTCATTTAAAATAAATTTTTATATAATATGCTGCGTACTATGCGCTTACTTTGTACTAATATGTAAGTTGATGTGCTTTGGAGATGGTCTTATGACCTAAAACTTTCTTGGTAAATAGTGATACAACAAAGCAAGCATTAGAAGACCCTAATTAATTTCATTTCTAAGAGTATGAATATAAATATATTGTTTCTGCATTGTTATTTTGTATTTAACATCAGAGTGAATAATGTTTTCTAAACATAATAACTTGATAGAAATTTTATATTTATTTTTAATATATGTATTACATTATATTTATTGTTTATCTGATTTTTTTGCCATTTACTTTAATCAGCTAAATAGTAATTATTATATTATTTATAAATATGATTGAATAAAATTAATAATAGCTATATTGTTTTCCACAATATAAGTATTTCAACGTAACCAAGGCATTATCTTAAAAATAATATATTTTTTAAATATGTACAATTTTGTAACTAAATTTTGGTTGTAACATTGCTAACAAATTTTTATGTAACAGAATTTTAATAAGCTACTGGAATATGCCGTAGCAAAATTTCATTAATTTTCTACATAAAATGATGAAACGAAGCCAGAATAATTTATTTTTGCCATATATTATATTTATAATTTATATTATTTGATATAATATATGCAGCTTATTTCTTGAAATCCTTAAAAATATTATAGGAATAACTTTAGTTCAGAGACGTTCACAGAACAACTTTTAAGTTTTCAATTTTATCTGGGATCAAAATCCGACAATCTTTTTGTATTAGGGTAAAATATCTTCCGGATTTATGTCATCCCATTGGTCCACATTTTCTGCTAGTAACGCAGCCAAATCACTGAAATCTTGAGCAGGTAAAACATCTAAATTTTCATCCCACTGGTCTTCTATGCATCTAAGAACATCTGTGTTTGCTCCACCTTCTGTAGCTATCTCTTCTGGAGCTGGTGGCCTTACTACAGTAGCAGCTGGTAGGTGTGTCACAGTTGCAGCTGGTGGTCTTACAATAGTTGCAGGCGGCTGCCGGATTGCAGTTGCAGCTAGTGGTCCTATGACAGTTGCAGCTGGAGGTCTTCGTTGGGGAGCATTACCTCTTGGTTCTTGCCTTTGACTGGGTAGATTTTGAGCAGCTGCTGGAATGTTTGGTCGACCAAATTGGTTGGGTTTCAAATATATCATGTTTCCTTTGTATGCGTATTCAATAACTTTTAATGGATCCTCAACAAATGAATTCTGTAATAAACATGAAAATAATGTAATAGATCGATATTCAACTCTTTTTTTAGTTTAAACTTGGCAATAATTACCTTTTTATGAAATTGCGTACAGTCTGCAAATGTTAATATTTGCTCCATATTTATTAAACCTAATTGCAAAGTTTTTATACAAAATTCAAAAAAGAAAATTAAAAAAGTCATATACAAGTTTTACCATTTTGAATTTTCTGGGTTTTATGTATCTTGTTAACCCTTTGAACTCTAACAGCCAGTATTCAGACATTATGAACAACAGATATGTCAGAAACCCTAGCGACTGAAACATCGGCGTTTCCATAGCGTGCATAGTTTGCAAGTACTATTTCCAAGTAACAACGTAAACCAATCAAATTCGTTCTTGCACAGATTGTTAAATCAGAAATACAACTTCCATTATAACCATTTTCCAAAATTTTTGGTTACTTCCTTCATTATTGTAACAATTTCTATTGGAACAATATTGCGAAAAAAATTTATTAGACTCGTTTGTTGGCAGTTCATGAACGATTGTGATGCAAATGAAAAAAGTATATAATACTAACTATAGTTTTTCAAATAACTTCGAGCCATGAAGTGACGATGAACTTGTGCTCCATAGATATGATGCTACAGTGAAAATTTTTACAAGTTTTTTATGAGCATTAATTTAAAATTATTCCAGTGCCCACCATCAAAAATGAAAAAAAACATAGTTTATTTTGACAATAGATCTTGCAGCAAAATGCAGAAGAGATCAGTGTGAATTGTCTCTATTGATGTCAATAACATAGACTGACTTTACGCTTTTTTAAAATATAATAATAATCATAATAATGGTAACAATAATAGTAGGCCTAATAACAATGATTATGATAATAACAATAACAGTAATAATGATAGTAATAATAGTAATAAAAATAATGGTAATAATAATAATAATTATAATAATAATGCTAATAATAGTAATAATGATAATAATAATGCTAATAATAATTGTAATAACAATGAGGATAATAAGAAAAATAGTAATAATAGTAATAGTAATGATAATGATAGCAATAATAATAATAATAATAATAATAATGAAGGTAAGTATGAGCAGGAAGGATCGCCACAGTTGCTGCTCTTTGACATATAACTACATCTCCATTAGTGATTTGTGATGTGAGCTGTTAGAAAAGTTACTAAGACTGTTAGAAAATTTTCATTTAGCAATAACAATTTTATGTTATATATGTTGTCTATTGTTTGTTTGCTTTACACTAACGAGTAAGCTAATATGCTTTTGATATATATATTGTGATTTGTTATTTTCTTGGTAATTAACGATATATTAAATCAAGCATTAAAAACTAATTAATTTCATTTTCAACAAAATTAATACAAATATATTGTATCTGAATGGTAATTTTTTAATCTTACATAAAACGGAAAAGTAATCTTTAAATATAATATCTAACAAAGATTTTATATTTATTTTCATATGTATTACATTATATTCATTGTTTATCTGGTTTTAACATGCAATTTAAATTTATTATCTAAATAGTAATTATTATATGATTTATAAATATGATTGAACAGTATTAGTAATAGCTAGATTATTTTACATATTATAAAGATTACAGCAGTACAGCAAAATATACGACTGCTGTTAGTCAATATTTATTGTTTATTTGTTATACATGGAGGCGTCTCTCACGCGCCTGACTATGTTACAAGAGCTTGGGCTAAGCAAGCCAGATAGACTTTAGCAAGCAAAGCTTTTTATACAGGGTCGCAGGATGATGTAGCTTTCTCAGCTTCTTGAGGTTCCTAAGTATATTTATAGAAAGGCTTATAAGAGAGCATCTCTATTCCTGCTTCAAACTACTGAAGATGTGGTGAGTGATTATAAAACAAATTTTTAAAGAGTATTTATTGTTAGTGTTTTAAATAGAAGTTATGAAAAAATTAGCCAGTCATAAAAAGAGTTACAAATTTTCAGTGAGTAAAAAAAGTAAAAAGATTTTTAAAATTATTATTCAATAAATAATTCTATAAATAGATTTGACAGCAGCATCAGTATATTGATGCAGTGTTATTTTACCTAAAGCTCTTTTAGTTTAGTAATGTGCTAGTTTAATTGTTAATTTAATATTATGTTATTAATTTAATATTATTCTATAACTCAACTAAACAATAGCTTTTTCACTTAGATAAGTTTTGGAATAAACTACAATAATGGCTATGTAAGTCTTTTGGTACAATGCACAACTGGTGTCGCTAACGTGTGTCATTTTAAACAAACTTTCAAAAATAATGTTTCCTAAATTGAAAAAAGGTAAAAACTACCGAAAGCTTTGTAAAGAGCAGAAAGAATAAGTTGAACACAACAGTCAGTGGTGTCGTGTTTATTATTACAATGAGACGGAGAAAAAGAAACAGGCTGACAGATGATGTACGCAAAGCACCAAAGCACCACTATATTCCTAAAAGTCACTAAATGTAAGGTGTCACGCCATGTTGGGCTACCAAGTTTATTATATTTCTAGGCTGATCAGCTCACCAGTTTTTGCATGTTGGCTAAATTTCACAAAAGTAACAATATTTGATCCACAATAAAATTAATTTGAAAACTTTAATAAAGTTATATATATATATATAAGATGTTATATTAGAACATATTAAAATTGTAGAAGGTTGTCAAATTTTGGAAAATCTAGAAATATTTTCTAGCAGAAAATCGGACCCAAATGAGTTCATAACGTAGATGACCAAAAACACAAAACAAGTTACTAGTTGGTTTCGTAAATACGATCAGAAATATACATCTGTGGTTAAAGAAACGGATGTTACCATATTTATGAATGTAATTTTTTCAACAGTTTGATAGTAATTAAATACATATATTTGATGTTAAAAAAAGCTATTTATCAACAATGAGAAAACGGAAACACTATAGCCAATAAGTTTGCTGTAACAAAAATTGGTGGAGTGTTCAACATGATCATAATGTAGTCGTGCAAAAAATCTCTGACTGAAACAATTTTGCAAGTATGAAATTCGAATCACAGACTAGATACCATAAAAAACATTTGCGAATAAGAATTTTTAAATCCATAAGTTTTTATTAAAGTTAAAAACTTCAAAACATTATTAAAAATTAAAAATCGGTGTGATCCCATAATTACCATTACTGCTGTAGTTCTCTGGAAACAATCGTTTATAAACTTGGTTGTATTATGTTTCGATAAAATGTTTTTAGTCATGTTACCTACCCATTCTTCACTGAGACTCCTTCTATTCGCAAAGACCAATCTGCAACTTTTATCAAATAATTGACTCGCTGCTTGAGTGTCTCTTGCCAGCAGCAGTTCATTCGTAGATCTCGACAGGATTAGCATAGCCTGTGCAACATAAAATAATCAATACATTATAATTTATTGCAACTTGTCATAATATATCGTAGTATTTTTTTATTCTATTAGTGTACTTTATTTTTTTGCACTGTAATGTGTTACAGTGTATTTTATTGCATTGTATTAAATTACATTGTGTTATACTATAAAACTAGCAGAATACCCTAATTTTTTGCATGGGCATTAAATTCAGCTAATAAACAGTGGCAGGTAAAGTAGTTGCCTGACACTTGCCACTAGCTTGGCACAGTGCCAATGAATAGTTTAATTCATCTAGTTTAATCTAATTTAATTAATTCCTTATATGGTATTGCATAGTAACATATTATAATATATTTTAAAGCATCATATTTTATGTTACGCAGTAGAGGCTCTTATAACGTATACCACCTATAACATAATTTCCAGGTAATACAAAATATTTATGGGAAGCTTTTGCTTTGTACTACATAAAAAACATCTCATATGATACAAATTGTCAAGTCGGGCAAGTTTTTAAAATATATCTGAATTCTATTAAAAACAAAATTCATGTAGTGTTATATCTATTATTTATAGAACTTTCGTGACCTTTTAGTTTGTCATGATAGATTGTCTGATGTGTCGACAATGTGTAGATAATTGTCTCATGAAGTGGTAAGATAACTGAGTGGTATTAAGTAGCTGTAGTGTTCTTGCTTTAGAATTTATTGCTTTGGTTCAATTCTTGTGCAAAGAATTTTCTTCTTCTAACACTTAGTATGGCTTCAGATGGAAGGACATGACTTATTATGGTAAATATTAAACTACATGTATATTAGATTAATTTATGCCACAACTGAATTATATCATATCCCTTTGTCCTGTAATGTATTTTATTATATCGTATCATATTATATTTTATTGTATTTTTTAATTATATCGTATTGCATTTTATGCTATTAAATTTTTTTATTATTTTAAATATACAAAAATTATATTTCATGGTTTTATACTGTTTTATATTATACATTATAGTACGTTATGGCAGACTATATTACATGCTATTATATCGTTATGGTATATCAAACTGCCATGTTTCACTACAAGCACTTTATATATTATGAAGCACAGTAAGTATATGAAAATGATGCAGTAATATATAGTATTGCACTACACATATGTCATACTATATTAGGCCTATACTATATTGAAATATGGAGATATAATACTGTTGCATGTTATACATTGCCATTGTGAAGTTTTAATAATTCCTGTATCTTGATGTATTGTAATATTCCCTATAAGATTTACTATAATATTTACTAGAATAAGAGCGGTGTATACCCAATTGTCTGTCCATCTGTCTAAAGCCATGCTGAGAGCATTGGAAAAACAATTCATTGCATAGGATATTTGAACTTTGCAGCAAAGCAGCTAGCAACTGAGCTACTGTACCACCTTGCCTCGTCATGGCATAATTGTGCACATAGTTATTACACATGATGATATCTCATTGTGCAGAGACTACCAATATACTAATAGTAACGACTAGTGACTAGTCGTGACTATAACTTTGAGCTGTGTCCATCTGTGTCAATCTATGGTTTGGCGTTTTAAAAACAGATTCTATTAAGCGAGATTACAACTAGTGGCATTAGACTTAACAGCCCAACACAGCAACATATGAGCCAGTCCAGTGCTTCACAGCCCAAATGCTGTAACACATGTGCTAGTCTGCCATATTAGGCATCGCTGAATAAACATGCACACATCTGTTTGCGTTTTCTCGGTTCAACCGATGATATTGCACAGTACACAAGAACCAGGGTGCTAGTCCATTTGTTCCAAGCAATGCTTGGAAATGAGAAAAAAGATTGCAGCCTAAATGATTCAAGCTCATGACTATCAGCATGGTATCCCTGCACTCCTGACAGCTGGTCCAGCTTCCCATCTTCCGTATTTGGTTTAACAGCTTAACACAGCAACATGCAAGCTCAGTGCTTCATAGCCCAATGCTGTAACATGTGTCAGCAATGATATAAAACCTCCCACAAAAATTAGTTACGACCATCATGTAGATGGGGTTCGCTGATTGAGCTCTGTAGGGATTGTGATAGCCGTGGTTTTGAAGCTAACACGATTTTCGCAGAACGGTCGCGTTGCGGTATTAGGTATTGGGTCTATACTTTTATTGCAGATATGCGTCGATCACAGATAACAAACCACTAATCAGCAGACCTTGAATTTCTACAGAGTAAAAGTAACACCTTACGAGAAAAATAAATCCTTGACAAATGAAACATTTTAAATTACCTATTTTTACTAATTAGTAGGGGTCTTAGTACATGCTTAAGGCTTGCGATAATTTACCCAAAATCACTTGAGCAAACCTTTTTCCATAATTTTTAATTAATGTTTTGCCACTCTAACCATAAAATGACAAAGCCTTCACCATTGTCGCATTGTTTGACCTGGCCAATAAGATGGAACAGCAGACAAAGCTGCGCAGCCTAGTTTTCATACTCAAAACTTAAATCTAAAATCAAATTTGCGCCATTTCACAATGCCGACTATTAATATCATGAATGCTTGTGAATATCAACTGACTGATCATAACTGTGACAATATTGAGCAACTGTATTCTTTTGACGACAAAATAAAACCAACAGATCAGTAAAATAACCACCATTGTTGATAACATTTGTAAATTTACGAAGGGCTTTATTCAAACATTTCTTTATTCCAATGCTATGTTTGGTTTCATTCCAACAGAACTCAATCAGCGAACCCTGCCCACTTAATGGCCATAACCAGTCCTGTGGTTTTTTTATATATCATTAGTGTCAGTCAGCCATATTAGGCATCGCTGAATACTTGCGCACACAGCTATTTGCATTTTTTCGGTTTATCTGAGGATCTATAACAGTACATGAAAACGTAGGTGCTAGTTGATTTGTTTGAAATAGCTCTGAGATGTGACAGAAAGATTGTATTACGAAAGATTTGAACTAATTACTATCAGCATAGTATTCTAACACAAACGGCGGCTTATTCATTATTTCTTATTCAAATTATTCATATTTGTTTTTTTTTTAATTTAAAAAACAAAACTTGAAAGATTATTTTTAGCAGTTACAGATTGAAAGTTTATATACGTTATTTTAAATAATCAACCTGGCATGGTACTACCGTAGCTGATCATGCACCTTCACTAACTTCAGAATAGTTTCGTGCACACTGACTCTGTGCTTTATTGAGACAACTGATAATTTCACACAGCACACTAGACTGCCAGGATATTAGTTTTTATTTTTATTCACATGCTATTAAAACAAAAATGTGTAAAAGAAATTGTTTAAACTTTAGGCATACCGAAACGACTTGTCCAAATGTGAACTCAGAGTCCTCATCGAGTACATAAGTGTCTATTCCTTCCCTGAAAATTTTAATTCTGTCAGAGAAAGGTGCTGGGCAGTAAAACCTTCTGAGTATTTCTGTTTCAGTTGCTTGAAAAGCCGGCATTGTTGCTATTGCATCAGCTACAAGTGATGTAGAAACCTAATATAACAATTCTAGTTTGCAAATAAAAACTTAGATAGTACTATGGCAAAACGCCGTGACCAGAGTGAGAAAGACTGATGCCACGGCTATTGGCATCACTGGACCGGACTTTCCTACCATAAAAAAAGGCTCAGTCACAAATAAGCCAGCTTGGTCGACCGATCGTTAAACAAAGAAATAGAGCAGAGCGTAATACAAGAGCCATTACTATAAAAAGGGGAGGCAATAAAAAACATGTTCTGCTGAGAAGGGCTAGCTAATCGTCAAGGAGCTCTTTTGCTGGCTCAAGCAACACCGCTCCTGCAAGTGGCGGTGTTGCTGGAGATTAGTCAAGGTCAGGAAAATCTGTTGCCTCTAAACTTGGTGTTTTGGAGATAAGATCCTCAAACCCATCGCTGCCCCCAAATGTAAAAGAAACTGCCCATTCCTCTAATTTTCACTAAACAGCAACAAATGCATCGAGAGTTTAACTACAAGAAAAAATATTTATATATCTTTAATTGTAAATATACAGAAATACATGAAGTCAATAAAATTAACAATTGAACGGTCATGCAGAGAGTGCGCGCATGTTCTGCTAAGATAATCTTGGAAAACTCTTTATATAATGACTGCATTGCAATAAGCTTTGCAGCTTTTTTATTTCTTCCTGCGATCTTTTCTTTGGTTTTCTTGGCCTGTCGAATTGACTCACTAGCAGGGATGATAGGTTTCTTGCAGTGATAAAGTGTGTTTGGCTGTGCCAATGCTTGCAGGGTCAAAACGGCCAACCCTTGTCTTGGTGCTCTGCCATCACATTTAGATATGTATTTATATACATATTTTTCAATATTGGTTGCCCGTAGTTGTATATGTCTATCTATAGCTATTAAAAGCTTAAAATAAAGAATCCATAAAGCAGAAGATTTGATCTTAGCAACACCTGTTGGTCAGTTCAACACCTTACTAACTAAACCACAGAAGCTTGATAGATTCGCTAGGCAATATATGTCGCTAAATGAGAGCAAATATATTATCGCTTTTGGTCACAATGTAATATGTCGGGGTGACATCATGAGAAACTGGTAGCTCCTATTAGAAAACTTACTCAAATTATCCTTTGGCAAAGTGCCAGGCTAATGATAAGTGGCAAGCAACTATCATTACTACTCATTGCTTATAAACTGATTTTCATTACCCAAGCAACTCGGGTAACACAGCTGGTATATATAATTGTACATCTACAAGAGGAGTACACTGGGCTGCTCACGCAATAAAAATTAATTGTATTGAAATTTTATTTTTATTCAGCATATACAACATTTTATATTCTATTTTTAAACGTAATATTATAACAACACTGTTTTTAGGCAGTTCAAATAATTTGAAAGAAAAAGGATCAATAAGTGCATAGACGTGCGGGTATAAAATGGGTTGCTGTTGCAGAAGATTCTCATTTTAGTCAAAGTTTTGTTTGCCGGACAGTAAAAAAGTATTTGCATAGAAAACCTATTCTATTTAACATATAACAACAGTTACCATTCTAACTTTTAAAATAAACATCATATGAAGAGTGTTTATGCAGTTTGAAAAACTATGAGAAAATTACAACTGTGAATGTGTTTAAATGTAAATGCGAAACAATTAGCAAATAATTGCTAAATAAAGTCTGTTTTGTTACGCTCACAATAGAAAACTATTTAGTATGCTTTTTTATGATTTTAATTTGTATCAGGGTTAGCAGGCATTGTGAGGTGGAAATTTTGTTATGAGTTAGTTGTTAGTTAGTTAGTTGTTATGATTTGCAAGAAAATGTAACATTACAATAATCTACATGAAGTATATATCATGGGGAGTTTTTACCTTCAAGACAGATATTTAACATAAACGTAGAATTTAAATGAATTTAGCTTACCAAACACACACTTAGAGTTCATTCTAGTATGAAATATTGCTAAAAATCAATTTTTTCATAATCAAAAACCTGTTTGAATTTCATAGTCTTAGTCAGAATTTGTTTGACCTTAACCTATTACCAATAACAATAAACTGAGATAGCGGGCATCATATATCTTTCAGGCTTTGTGAAGCAACAATGTTATGGCATTTTAGTTATCCATTGTAGTCAGTACACCATGTGGGCCCAGCGCTTCAACTAGTTTTACTGCAAATGCACATGTATGTCTCATCATGCCTCAATCCAAAAGAAATAAGCTTCAATTTATTTTGTTTTACTGAATCAATATTGTAACTATATATTTATTTTGCTTAATGTTATATTTCTATTAATTGGTGAAATAAAGCACGCACGCGTGCACACGTCAGCTGCCACATTTTTATTCCAGGAGAAAATTTTGTTGATATCATATATCAACAAAATACAACATTATTGTATAAATATATGTATTAACACATATATTTATACATACATATGCATAAATAGGTAATATGGTATAATAAAGTATACCATATTAGTGTATATTAAGATCTGGTACATTCTTTGCTGTAATAAAAGCCATGCCAATCCATTTATCCAAAGCATGAAAGACAGTAGAAAAAAATTGCACCATTTTACTAACTTACCTAATGCATTCATAAACCATCCGAGAAGTCTCTCACCGTATCTTACTAACTTACCAACTGGATTCATAGCCCATCCGGGAAATCTCTCTCTGTACCTTACCAACTTACCTACTGCATTCATAACCCATCCGGAAAGTCTCTCATTGTGTTTTACCAACTTACCTACTGCATTTAAAACTCGTCCGAGAAGTCTTTCACTGTATATTGGAGCTCTTGCGCTTCTAAATTGAGTTTGATGTAAAGCTGGTATTCTTGAGTCAAGTCTACAACGATAAGTCTAAAACTCAAATCTAAATGAAATCTACGTGAAATCTACGTGAAATCTATGTAAAGTCTACAGGGAGTCTACATGAAATCTACGTGAAATCTATGTAAAGTCTACAGGGAGTCTACATGAAATCTACGTGAAATCTATGTAAAGTCTACAGGGAGTCTCCATGAAATCTACATGAAATCTATGTAAAGTCTACAGAGAGTCTCCATGAAATCTACGTAAAATCTATGTGAAGTCTACAGGGAGTCTACATGAAATCTACGTGAAATCTATGTAAAGTCTACAGGGAGTCTATATGAAATCTACATGAAATCTATGTAAAGTCTACAGGGAGTCTACATGAAATCTACATGAAATCTATGTGAAGTTTGTTTGAAATCCACATAAAATCTGGGTAAAATCTAAATGGAGTCCCCGTTAAATGTTGTGAAATCTAAGTGAAACTTTCATAAATTCTGCCTGGAGTGTATGTGAAATACAATTGCCAATGAGCACTTTTTGCTGAAAAAGCGAGAGTTTCTGCCATGTAGTTTTACTAAATACGCTGATAAAAACTTTCAAAAGATGCGCTTGCAAGTTTTAGAGGATTCAGCATAAAACTTTGTGCGCCAGCCAATGAATTTGAGAAAAAAGCCATGTTCAAAATTTTTTTCAAGTTCAGAGAAGCCAGCAGCAAAAACAAAATGCTATCATTTCTGGGGTTTGACCATTACCATTATCACCTACTAAAATGTTGGGATTCTAAGTATTTAAACTAGAAGATATTCGCTAACAGCAATACTTTTAGGTTGATTTTTGCAATTTTATTTATTTATTTTATAGTGAAAATAAAAACATAAAAAGTTGATGAGCACAATAATTCTGACTAAACAAAAAAACTAACTGGTTCATTCTTTTGCAAACCTAGAACCCAGTATCTTAAACTTTTTGTGGCAATACTTTGCACAGCTCTGTTAATTTTGTGGTCTTAATCAATATTTTTGTATAGACACCTAGGCCAGTCGTTTTAAAATCTTTCAGCGGTGTAAGAGTTAATGGTAAAGATAATATTCCCACGAACAAACGAGCGAATGCGAAGTTTGGGAGTTTTTATGATAAATGTATGTGCACACAACTTATGAAAATTATTCATCAACAATGAGACGAACCCTTGTCTAAAAATTTCATCAAAAAATTTCACCAACGTTTTGTAGAGTCGTTAAAGTATAATAACAATACAAAACACATTTAAGCCTATTTAAACATGTTACCAAGTTTTTGTAAACCGTCGGCATTATCTTAAAACTTACCTATCTGATTGGATTATACACATATAGACAGATTAATTTGGACAAAAATTGCCACAAAACGCTTGAAAAGCTCGGTTTAATAAAAGTTAAGACCGGAAATTGAAACGCCAAACCACAGTGAATAGAACAATAAAGTCGTGCGCATTTCGCGAAAAAATAACGTCCACATTTCACCAGTCTGTAGCATTGTCAAAGGTTTCTGTAATTAACATGGGAGTACTGAAATCATTTCATTTTTGCCGATTTCAAAGTAACTGACATTTTAGATTCTTGAGTGCTTTGGTATTCTAACTGATGTACAACGCAGTCTAAGTAAAGGAAATGACGATGATATTTTTTCTAACGATTCTTATGAGGTTTTAAGATGATGAGATTATACTTATGAGATTATAAAAACTATGATGTTTTGAAATGTAAACAAAATTGTATATTGGTTTTATATTATTACTATATTGATAATATAAATTATTCTAATAATATCAGTGCATTTTACTTCTAATATTGGCCAATATTGCATTTCTCCTACTGCAGGGAGAGATATAAATATATAGTATTTTCCTTTCATTATTGCTATTTGTTGTATGTAATAACACCCACACCCAGTACATTACAGCTACCATTGCAGTTATCCTATTGTACTGCAGTGCCATTTGACTGCTAATATTGCATTTCTCAACCATCAGTACCCTTTCTTTTTTCCAATATCACTTTGGTCGTGGGCTGTATGACAGGGGAACTTCTAGTTGTATTTATACCTGTCGCAAAGGAAAGAATGAATGACATCACGAGTTGCCACATTGGTATATGGAGGCTTCACAGTTGAGAGTTCTGGTAAGGCAGCCTCAGCTACTGCATTTGAAGCAAATCTTGTTTTCCATTGCGAAACGGGAACTGAAGTTACTGTACCTAACGAACCATCATCATTATCTCGTAAAAGAGGAAGCTCTGTACCTATTAATGTTGAGTCTGTCATCAGGTTGGGTTCTCGGGTCAGGTTTAGAAGTTCAGAGCGATTGTTAAGCCAGTCTCTCTAATAAGTAGCAGTGCGGTTGCATCAAATGCCAATAAAATAAATAAATTAATTTTTGGAATAAACAAAATCATGGTGGTTCAACAATTTGAAGCGTAATCTTGCCTATAAAAGCGAGCTCGCTAATCTGTATTAAAGATGGACTTACAAAAAATATAAATAGATTTTATCAGAATCTATTGGTATTTTGCTATCATTTGCAATTGTTTTTATGTTTGAGGCAATGTGTCGGTCAATATGTTCTAATACTAAAATCGACAAAATGATTATGGCTCTAACACTCAGAGAAAATACATTCAACATGATATCATGAGTTGGTATAACTACAATAATTGATAACGGTGATTGCTGTCAAGCTGTAGAGTTACGCGTTTTTAATCTGTCTGGTCTCTTTACAACTATTTTAAATGTCATAACTGCATTTTTGCTCAAGCCAACCAAGCCTATCAACCATGCTCAAGTATTGTCAAATTTGATCTATAAATATTCTGGTATCAGATCATTTTAAACATTAAAAACCATCACAGGTTCTAGAAAAAAACCCGATGCTTTATAATAAATTTACTAAAGCTTTGTGCAAGCTCCATCTTTAACAACATTGACTGTGAAAGCATGCAGGATAGCACAACTCCTTTTGAACTCAATATACTTTTAAAGCATAAAACTTGTAAAATCTAGTAAAAAAGCAAAGTCCAAATATAGTGAACAGTTTTTTTACACTTTTCTCAAAGATTTCCAGTTTTTGAGGTAACCAAAAAGCATAGTGATTGCAGTCCATCTAGTCTTAGAGAGTGTGTATTTTTGTTATATATAGAAAAACAAATAATTTTAGCGTAAAGCTCTTGTTGCTGAAAAAGAAATCTTTTAATTTTGACTAATTTTTAGTTTTCATTCCCACAAAATTAAACTTAGAAACCATTAAAAACCATGGTTTTGTTAGTAGCCACTTTTTGTTTCTTGGTTGGTTGAAAATGCTGGTGATATATTTTAGTAATATCTCATGAGCTGATTACATAATCATATTTAAATTATAGCATTAACCTGAAAGCCAAACAAAGTTTTCTGAAAGTTTTGGTTGTTTGTTGTACAATTATACAACAAACAACCAAATCTTTAAAATCTTACCTAAACTGAAAGTGCAAAAAACGAACTGAAACTACTCTGTGGAGTTTGCCTGGCGCAGGGTTAGGTTGGAAAATAATACCTTAAATTATTTCTGACCCTGGATTTTTACTTTATTTTGCTTTTGGTAATTAAAAAACAAAATACTTTAGCAAAGACTTCGCTAAATGAAATATTTTCTATTTAGTAAAAACATCCCACTTACTGAACAGACAATGCATAAAACATTAAATCACAATCTTATTGAAACCTTTGAAAGTCAGTTGAGAACTAAACTAACAGTTTTAATCTAACGATTAGATGCTTACATTTTTTTGTTTCAAAACTTAGTGCGACTGCAAAAAAAAAACTAGAAACGATGATATGATGCTGATTGAGATGCCTGTTGAACTAAAAGTTAAATTTTTAAACACTCAATCAACTTCAATTTAAAGGACTACAAAAATCTATACTATAAGTATAGTGGTTTATAAAAAAAACTATTATCAGTTATTCTATAACAAAGCTAATAATATTTTTATAGCAAATCCATTACAACTTAAGTTTAATGTGTATTTTTTATTAAAAGGAAAATTTCTTTTGTGAAAGTACCAAACTATTTATAAAGTTTCTGATGGCATCTGTACAGCAAGTCTATAGCATAACCTTGCTAACAATTTCAGTAGACTTATTTCATGTTCATTAATAAACTGCTTGTTTTTCAACTTTTGTTTTAAGCTAACTTTAAAGATGAACTTGAATTTTTTTTAAAGATTTCATCAAAAACTATTGGTATTTTTTTATCATTTGTGATTGCTTTTGATGCTTGAAGTGATCTGATTGCCAGAATGTTTCAAGATTAAAATCGATAAAATCTGATTTAAAACAATTGAAAGTATGATTATGTTACTGAAAGTATTTTTGTATGTATGCATTCTAGCTATAGTTAAGAAAGTGTTGAAGTGCAAAATCTGTACTGAGAAATATTTGATCACAGACTCTACAGTTTGTCAGTTCGAGGCCTTACACAATAGGCCACAGAGAATGAGTTGATAGTTTGTTGATTTAAACCCCAATTGGAGAGCTCATACCTAACGGTTTTGCGTACCACTCTGGGTGATTGCATAAGTAAGTGATTGTCATTAAATGTAGTTAGCTTACTAAAAATATTCAATGACATTCTGCCAGGCTAATAGCAAGCTGCAGGCAACTCTCATCATTTTTCATTGCATATAAACTGATTTTCATTACCCGGGCAACATCTGATAGCACAGGTAGTTATGTTTATAATTAGAATGAGATTGACAGAATAGAGATGCGTAAGGTTTGAATTTGAACGCAATAGCCGCTAACAACTATCATGGCAATAGCAGCTAATGATATATTTTCATACGCATGTTTCTTCTGAGGGTACTAATTTCGATCATGCTTTACTAATTTTAATCAGAAACAGTCTAGAAAACGGATCACCTCAAATGTCAAAAGCAATTGTAAATGAATGGAAATACACACAATTTCTAATAAAACCTACAAACAACTGGGTTCATTTTAAAAGTATGAGTTATAGCATTAAAATAAAACGCCTTTTCTTTCAAAATAAGATTTTTTGGTAGCGCTCTAATTGTGTTTTGATCTGGACTACAAGATTTTGTGTGTTTGTACCGTCATTCAAACTTGACACAGCATAACACTGTGACTTGAACCACTTACATGTAAGTTGGAGTGCAGTTCTACAGGTTGACTTGGCTAATAGCACTTTTGTTGTATTATATATGCTCTAATAAAGCATACAAAAAAAATTTAAGTAAAAAAAATACTATATAACATTTATAAAAGTATGCTATAACATGATACAATATAAATAAAATACCTATTTTTTAGTATGACATGTTTGACTATAATATAAATGTAGTTTATTGCAACAAAATTCTTGTTTTCTATCACATGATAATATTAATAAAATTATTATGTAATAAATTATATTATTATATATTATATGCTAATATACATTATATAACATTGTATATTAAATAATACTGTTTATTACATAACATATAACATTATATGTCATATAATATATAATATTATATAATATTTGATATAATATAATATATAATATTATACATTATATAATATAATTATATACAATGTATATCATTTATTATTTTATTATTAAATATTATGTATTATATTATGATATAATATATAATAATACTGTATAATATTAAATATTATACTTACAAATATCCAATTGCATATATTATGTACTATTTATTAATATTGCATATGTATTATATTATACTTACATATACCCAATTGAATTTATTATATAACAACATTATGTACAAGTATATGGTAGTTGCACGTCTTATATAATATACAACAATTTTAATAATATTAGTTATACTTACAAATACCCAGTTGCTGACGGAGAACATTGGATTTATAACACCAGTTGCGTTGTCCACAGAAGGACACATGAACTTTGCTGCTGATATAAAAAATCCCTTCGCGAGAGCAATATTTTTCATTTCTAAAGCTTTTATACAGACTTCTGCAGTCATTAAAAGTGCCTGTAATTTGACAGAATATTTGTCATAAATATGATTTTTGATGAACAATAAAATAATAGATTTTTTACCATTTATTTCTTACCAACACTTTGACAGTTTACTGTGCCCTGTTATATAATAAAACAAAGTATAGTGATATATAAATACAGTATAAACATTATGTAAATGTAATATTATGAATAATATTGCACTGGCAGTTTGGCAGTTTGCTGCTCCCGAGAGGCAACAAAATATTACCTCATTTATCTCTGAATAGGATGAGAGATAATATAGTGTACCATATTCTAGTACAAGTACAATGTAATATAGGAAAATATATAATATAGTCTAGCAATGTATAATAAAATCTAAATGTAATGCAATATAAATGAAATATAATATAATGTACTATTAAATAACATAATTTTTTGTCATAATCAAATAATTTTAATTTTAACAGGGAAAAACAGTTAACTAAAAATAGAGGCGAAAAACCAAATTTTCACTTTTGACATTTTTACTGAAAATTTGCATAATGTGTAAGTTGTGAGAACTCATCCAACTTTTACCTGCTGTTTTTACTTGTTAATGGTAAATAAGCAAAATCTATATATACAAATTTCAAAGTGTTTGTACACTTCGGTTTTTCAAGCTATAGCTACCAAAATCTTCATAGTAAAAAGCATGCATCCTGCTGAATTTGATCTTGGCAGGCGATATCTTACCATTTATTTTATGCAAAATTGATGAATACAGTGGGCAGTATGAGTGATTATTTAAGTTGAAATTTAATATGCAAAGCATTACATTACGGCACAACATCACTAAAGCTAACTTTTGTAATTTTCTCATCGGCTCTTATCAGTAAGTTTTAAATTACTAACTTTGTCAATTTAACTAATGACAATGTGGCAAGCTAGGGGCAAGTGGCAGGCAACTACTTTTACCTGTCACTGTTTATAAGCTGATTTTAATACCCATGCAATGCTGAGCATTCCATTGGTATTTCTAAATTTCAGAGTTGTTGTTTGCAGGAAACCCTTTCATTGTCATCTGGCTATAAAATTTTAATAAAATCGAGTTGTTCCGAAATAATATAAAAAACATATGAATTTTATTTACTAGGAATCTAGTATGCGGGTTTAACAGAGAACCTCATTTTTTACACTCGGTGAAGGGCATCAGGCTTGTTTGCACACCGCACGTAGAATGGCTAGGGGAGGTGAGTTGGTTATGTAAGCCATACAATTTGGGTATAAGTAAAAATATTTTAACATGCAATGTATATATAGGCCTATCTATATTTGAAAAAAATATTACGATGAAAGTTAACTTTTAGTAATTGCGCTACAAATTTTTTTTGTGCAATGCACTCATCAGACGCGTTTGTACATATATATATATATATGCTAATAAACAACTATATATATACTACCTGTCGGGTGGTACAGGTAGCATATGTATATATATATATAAATATATATATATAAATATATATATATATATATATATATATATATATATATATATATATATATATATATATATATATATATATATATATATATATATATATATATATATACTACCTGTGCCACCCGACGTTGCCCGGGTAATAAATAAGCCTTTGGACAGAAAATTGATTTTAATGTAACATATAACAACATTTACCTTT
This sequence comes from Watersipora subatra, assembly GCF_963576615.1. NCBI lineage: Eukaryota > Metazoa > Bryozoa > Gymnolaemata > Cheilostomatida > Watersiporidae > Watersipora > Watersipora subatra. Next base: position 9,557,311 of record NC_088713.1, read on the forward strand.
CTAACTTTCAAACTACATATCATGAGAGAAGTGTTTTCTGTAATTGAAATAAAAAGGAGAAAAAATAAAACCAACTGTAAAAGTTTTCAAACTTTGTCAAACAACTGTAACTTTCAAGCTTTATATCATGAGGGAAATATTTTGTGCAGAACAAGTTCTTTTCTTTGGAAGTATTAAACAAAGTGTAACTTCTGAGAATACATGCTTTTAACAGATTAATAAAAAAATGACAGAATATGGTAGTATTTTGTTGTTGAAATTTTATTAGAACCATGTCTGCCAAAAATGGTTGAATGAAAAATTAATATTAATAATAAAGGTTGGGAAGTAGCTAAGTACTAATAGGTAACAGTGACAGGATAATCAATAATGGTTAAACTTCAAACAGATATTAAAGTCAAATTAAGTTTAAAAAATGCAAGTTGCAATAAAAACGATGACGTAACAAACTTTAAAAATGTATATTATAAACTTCAAAAGTTATACATAGTTTATAAATGTAATAAGATAATGTAAACCTACCTATATGTATATTTCTCAAAGTAGGTAAATGTATGTAAATATATGAGAGTGAGGAATCACTGATACTAACGATACATTCTACAGATAATATTACATTGATCATACAAATGATTGTGGTAAAATGTGAAAATACTTACAAATTACTAATTGGTTAGGTTTAGAAGGAAAGATGTGTAAGCTAATACACAAAGTGAGCACTGATAAAAAATTCAAACACACATTTAACAAATGAAACAATCGGCTGTTGAGGAAAGAAAATAGCGCTTGTTACTATACTATATTGCTATTAAAATAAACGCTAATTAACAAAATAAATAAAATTTAGCAAAATAAAAACAACTGTGAAGGTTTTCAAAATTTTTCAAACAACTGTAACTTGCAAACTTCATATCATGAGAAAAAGGTTTTAAAACCAATGTACATGTAAATTTAATAGTTCATAACTTTCAGCGAAGTATAGCTTTTAATAATGTACACCTCAACCTATTCTAGTGGAACTGTTCTGGCGTTGCTAACCAAGTTTTCCGAGATACAAAACAATTTTCCCATTAAAAAAAATTATGTAGATTTTAATCCGTTTCAAGATGAAAAAAACTTGGGTAAGTTCGGAGATATAATTTGGTAAAGTATTTTTTGCAACATTTTACACCATAAGCTGTACTGTATGCTGCATACTATAAATAGAAACGGGTATATATAAATCGTGTTCAATTTTAATAAAATGTGTTATAGTTATGATGATGGAAAAAGAAAGCAAAAGTAAACATTTTTTACGTTTGGCTTTCAAAAGATCCAAAGCATTAAAGGTTAAAATACAATACTAATAAATATGCAACAAATAGTTACATCGTAGGAAAAAGAGAATATAAACGGCTACTATCTTATAAATGTTTACTTTACATCTTTAAAGGAGACTCATCCTCCGAAACAATTTAGGGTAACTCAACTGGAAGGGTTATCTCCTTAGCAAATTTTTTCGGTAGAGGAGGTGTCGTCCCACATGGTTTCTCCCTTTATGTAAATAATTTACGAAGCGTAAAATGCTTATCCATTTCCAAGCGTTTCCGGAGCTTTGCTAATTGCAATGCGCATGCTTCAGTTTAGTCGAGAACCGAATTTATGTTCAAGCTCCGAGGCAAAGAAATCTTATAACCTTTGGTGAAAACCTAAGGCTAAAATAATTAGCACGCGCATGGTGTATCTTTTATATGAAACCAAACTTGATTGCTATGGTGTTATAGCTCAGTGGTAGAGCATCCGGGTGAAACCCTTGCCAATGAAAAAGCTGTAGTGAGTTCAAATCCATCAGATTGTGGTAAATCAAGATTTTAAGATCTATAGGCGGAAAACTGACATATATACGACACTTGACATAAGACGACATACTTTGAGAAATATGTATGTATATACATGTATATACATTGTATGTATATATATGTAATATATATATATATATATTTATTTATAATTTTAAAAAATTGGTAAGAAATTTTTTTCAAATTTGACCAATCATAAAATTACTAAAAGTTTCAAATTACACAAAAGGTGTGTAACACTCATCAGATAAAACGCTTAGCTTTTTTAAGCATTTTATCTGATGAATGTTACACACCTTTTGTGTAATTTGAAAATTTTAGTAATTTTTATGCTTAGTCAAATTTTAATAAGTTTCTTATCAAATTTACATTTTATGTATATCTATGTATATATACATTGTATGTATATGTATACACATTGTATATATATATATTTATATATATATATCTATATATATATATATATATATATAAATATATATATACACACATTGTCCCACGATCAAACTAGCAGAGTGAAGTTTGAGAGTTTTTATGATGTATGTGCACATTTTAAATGCATGTGCACACAACTTACGAAAATTATTCATCAGCAACGTCGGAATCCTTGCATCGAAATCTCATCAACAAATCTAACCATTTTTTAGCAGAGTCGTTAAAGTATAATAACGATTCAAAACACATATAAACCTATTTAAATATGTTACCGAGTCTTTGAAAGGTTACCACAATATTTTAAAACTAACCCATCTGATGGAATTATACATAAATAGACAGATTAATTCTGCCAAAATTTGCCACAGCACTTAATAATAGTTAAGACTGGCCTACGATACGCCAATAAAGCTGTGCGACAGATAGTAGAACTATTTAGCAGTGCGCATTTCATGAAAAAAAAGTGCTCATTTCACCAGTCTATGGCATTGTTTAATTGCCGAAGGTTTGTGTAATTAACGTAGACTGTTTGAGGCGTAGACCGATTTACAGGTACGAAAATGTGATACACAGTTTATCAGCCTACGTTTTGAGCCTATCAGCCTACATTACCGAGGGTTTTTTAAATTATCTTAAGAACATTAACCAGATTTCTTTACATCTTATCTACAAGCTAGGGCCGAACTACAATGCCCCTTTATGACAAGAATATTTCTTTATTTCACTCCAGTTTGCATAAAACATCTAGACGCGTGAATGCCACGCTCGCTTTCTGTTGCGTATCGCTGTCAAAACCATTCAACACAACTAACTTTCAAACTGTATAATACACGGCAGCTTGCTGTTTTACTTTTAATATTTCATTTCAGAGATAAAATAAATATATTTCTCTATTGTTGTTGTTAGTTAAGTTATGTACAGTCGGTTAGGTTGTACAGCAATGCCACTCTTAGCCGTGCAGGCATTCCTCTCGATCTAGCATGGGGTTTGACAATACACAAGATTCAAGGTCTTGCCATGGCTAAAGCTGTCATTGATATAGGCCACCACGAAATGACCGCCGGAATATCATTTTTTGCTCTCTCTCTCGAGTTCGAAACATCAATGACTTACTTGTTAACAACTTCATTAGAGAGCGCATCACTCGATTAGCTATCAGTGACCAAATCTTACAACGCAAAAGAGAGGAGACTTATTATATATATATGTATATATTTTGTATATATATATACAATGTGTATATAGACATATTATGTATATATATATACTGTATTATATATATTTATACATATCGTTTATATATTGTACATATATGTACATATATTAATATATATATCAGTTATATATTGTATATATATTGTATATATTGTATATATGTATCATATATATATGTATATATATTATATATATATATTATGTATATATATTGTATACATATAAGTATATATATATTATATATATATATTGTATACATATATGTATATATATTGTCTACATATCTTGTATATATATGCTGTACAAATCATACATATATATGTATATATGAATTTATATATGTATATATACATACAATGTATCTATATACATTGTATGTATATATATATATATATATATATATATATATATTTATATATATATATATATATATATATATATATATATTTACATTGTATGTACAATAAAGTATAGGCTACAAGTCAGCATAAAAGGCTCGATACTAAAGTAAAGCTTACTATAAATTTGATAAAAAGTTTTTTAAAATTTGACTAAGCATAAAAATTACAAAAAGTTTCATATTACACAAAAGGTGTGTAGCACTCATCAGATAAAATGCGTAGCATTTCTAAACATTTTATCTGATGAGTGTTACCCACCTTTTGTGTAATTTGAAAGTTTTAGTAATTTTTATGCTTAGTCAAATTTTAATAAATTTCTTATCAAATTTACATTGTATGTATATATATATATACAGCAAATATATATATATATAGCAAATGTATATATATATAGCAAATATATATTTATATGCATATATACATATATGCTGGACAAGTCATCATAGAGTGCCCAATGATAAATTTGAGCTAAATTGTAAAATATGTAAAAGTGGAACTTCACTTTATAAGATAAACTTTTTATAACTAATAGTTTCATGTGGTACAATAAGTATCACACTCTTCAGATGAAATGTTCTAAAATGTTTAGATATTTTTTCTGAAGAGTGTGATACTTATTGTACCACGCGAAACTATCGGTAACAAAATGTTTAACTTATAGAGTTAAGTTCCACTTTTACATATGTATATGTATATATAGCACACATATTTATATATAAATATATATATATATATATATATATATATATATTGATATATTTGCAATATATGTCTATATATTGCAGATATATCCAATCGACGATAAAATGAATGATATGAAGTTGTTTAACTCACCAATTGAGGATCACACATTATGTATGGTGTTAAGTTTAAAGTTTATGAGCTGAATTTGCAACCGCTAACCAGTAAACCTAAACGCTCAAGATATCTATCATCCATCTAAATAGAATTTTAGGAGTTGTCTCACCATCATTATCCAGTCATCTTCTATAAGTCGTCCATCTCTTGGTAGAAAATAGTGAGCGAGGATATTTTTTAATTGATGCCGACAGTGCGAGTCATAGTCTTTTGTAAAGCAGGTGTTTAAAAAAGAAATTCTAATTGGTTCGTAAAATATATCACCTCGTAGCTTTGCACCTGAAATTTAAAAATTCCCAATTGTGTAAAAAAAATGATGTTGAAAAGTAAGAATGACAATAAAAAATTATGGTTAAGTCATTGATAAAAAGGAATAACAAGAAAACAAATGGTAGCAAAATTGATAAATTACATGCAAAATATGCCGGCTAGTATTACAATTTTTCAGTAAATATTTATTAAAAAACTCATAATCTCAAATGAATTTTAATAAACCAATAATATTTTTTCTTGTTTATTAGTTCAGCATTGTTATAAAATGCATAAAAATAAGATTTTTGCAGTTTTTAAATATTTAAAGCTTTTCTGAGTTTTGTAAAAATAACTCTTATCTTGGGAAAAAATTTACTGTTTACAGCTCATCTACATGTATGTTATTATTGGCTGTTTTTTGGTCAACTGTTCATTTGCTTTTTTTCTCAGGTGAATATTCTCTGATTGAAACAATTATTCTGACACTTCAGAAGATAACTGCTTAGTCCAGTTGGTTGGAGTGTTAGGTTACAAACTCAAATATATGGGTTTGAACGTAATATTGGATAACATTTTAGTTGTTTCACTAATTTCATGTGCATTGGTCCATGGTTACCTCAAAGTTGATTAAATTAAAACAACACAAAAACGAAAGGCTTTGATATATACATTGCATTTTATCATTTATGACATTTTAAAATTGATTTAACACTTTTTAACCACTAATCTGTTAGTCTTCTTAAACAAATCTCAAATGGAACTGGTTTTAAAGAATAGGAATTATCATGAAAATTGCAACATATCCATTAAGGACAACTCATTTCAATGAGCCAAATATACCTAAATTATTTGTCATTTTTTATTACCAAAGCGTATAAACATAGAGAGCAGAATGGCCAATAGTAAAAAAGTTAATTATTAAAAATTCATTGGTTTGAACCCAGTATAGGCCAACATATTACTCAGCATATTAATTGCATTTTCAAAGTTGGTAATAAAAATAATTTTTAGAAAAAAACTCTTCTGTTCAATTATCATTATATGCAAGTGATAATGGTTACTAGTACTCAATTTGTATAATTGATATTCCAAATTATGAAACATTATTTTATCTTCAAATACATTGTATCGTACTATTTTACACCCAAAACATTGAGTTGCATCATTAAACTGTTTATTATATTATGTTATATGATATCATTTTATACTGTATAATGGCATGCTAGATTATAATGCAATATATTGTTTTATGTAATATTTTATTAATGTTATATTGTACAGTTTTTACTTTGTATCATGTTAGCATTGTAGTATATTATAGTATATTGGTGGACTTTATAATCTATTTTTTATAATATTAAAGTTCATAATAGAATTGTTCTATATTGTATCACACTTTTTTGTGGTACAATATATTATGCTATATTTTATTACATCTTTATGGATCCTCTATTCCTCTTGTTGATGACAACAATGTCAGGCTTTACTGTTTTCATCACTTGATCGCAAACAGACGGTAAAAGACATCCAAGATTTTATATCTACTGTATGTTTTCCAATACATGGATTTATATAGTATATTATATATGATTTTTTTAGTATATATAATTATGTATATATATATATTTATATACATATATACTGATGAAGAAGAAGGTTACAGTTCACTAGAAGAGAGTGCTCAATATTAAAATAGAGCATTTACAAAAAATATATTAAAAACTGAAAACTTTTAAAACATTTTACTACTTAAAGTTTCATGGTTGTTACCATTCATCAGGTAAAATTAAGATGACTTGAAGCTCATATGAGCTTCAAATCATTTTAATGTTACCTGATGAATGGTAACAACCATGAAACTTTAAGTAGTAAAATGTTTTAAAAGTTTTCAGTTCCTAATACGATGAATTGTTTTCTAATTTGAAAATGAATTAGCATTTCTGCTGAGCGCAGAACTTATAAATTATACACAAAATGTAGTAAGTTTTATCAGACACTATCAGTAATTTGCTCTAAGATGTGATTTTTTCTGATGCTTGTAGTGATCTGATTGTTACGATGTTTCAAGAATAAAACCGTAAAAATATTTATAGTTTCTAAAAAGCTCAGCAAAAAAATTTGTGTAAAATGACATCGCCAGTTATTGTAGGTAATATTGGCTATTACAGCAACTGCCGCATTTGGCGTTTTTACTCTGTCTGTCTTTTTGCAACTATAGACACCATAATCACACTTTTCCTTAATTTGAGTGTTTAACTGCTATCAAGTTTTGTCGATTTTAATCTTGAACCATTCTGGCAGTCAGATCACCTCAAACATCAAAAACGATTGCAAATGATCGGAAAATATTGATACTTTTTAATAAAAGCTACTAAAATTTCATAAAAGTTCATTTTTTAATTTAACTCAAACTTTCTGTTATTCCAAACTCTCTAGACATTGTAAATTTAACAATGACTAAAGGTTGACGTTTAACTGAAGTCAAACTGTTTACTTTGATGGCCTAGAGGCATATATCTAATAATTTTAAGGCTGACGAAATAGCTGCTTGAAAAACTCACCGTATTGTCTCAAGAGTTTCCCAAGAAGTCGATATTTCAATGTGACGCCGTCAAACACTGTGTCTATGATTCCTTGGATAAACTGACAAACATTAGGATCATTTTCATTCATGTTCAGCTCCTCCACTCTGAAAACAATAAACCAAATAAATTTAGAAAATTGTTTTTATTTTACCTTTTATGACTATTCAAAATAAACCTATGCAAAATTTTCAATAAACTTTATAAAAAATGCTTTGATCATTGGTGATTGTTTTTAATGTTTGAGTGGTCCAACTGCCAAAGTGCTTCAAGGTTAAAGTTAACAGTTTTCAACTCACAACTCAGTCTTCATGCTTTGTAAAGATAGTACTATCACTTTTTCAGTTGCTGCAGCATATTTTCAAAAATCTTTTTAAAATGTGTTCTGGCAAAACAATACATTAATACAATGCTATGCACAAGTATTTAAAAAAAACTGATGTTCTGTCAACCATTTGAAATGATGAGATTTTTTAACTCACCGAAAGTTGCATGTTTGTTTGACGGCCGTAAAAAGTTTTTATTTATACAAATAGATGTTAGGCTTCTAAGCTAGATAAAAAGCCGAGATTGAAATAAAAAATTTGATAAAAATACTCGATTTTAATAAAAATGATAAGCTTCTTTAGGCTAATTTTTTATCTAGCTGGGTTGTTTGCTCCATATAGAGTGCCACTTTAGTAATTGTTTGGCACCTCATAAGAAAACACTGTGTCTATAATTCCTTGGATAAACATATGAATAGTAGGACTATTTGTATTCATGTCCAGCTCTTCAATTCTGAAAAAAACTAACTGAATTTAGCAAGAATTTGTTAATTTTTAAGACAATTAAAGTTAAACTTACGCAAAAATCTCAATAAACTTTATCAGAAACCTTGTGATCATTTTTGATTGTTTTTGATGTTTGAGTATTCTAACTGCCAGGATGTTTCAAGATTAAGGTTGACACAAATTTATAACATTTAAAGTGATCAGAAAAAAATAGTGTGAAATAACAATTATACTGTCAATACTCACTAGCCAAAGAAAATAGCAGTACGCTTGTATACTTAGCCCTGTTAGTTATGTCTTTTGTAGGTTCTGCAAGGGAATTTGCCGGCCTTTACTTGGCACGATCTAGACTATTTCATAAAGAAAAGAGAATGTGTGTGGTTTTGTTCACTTTTTATTAATGAAAGAAATTCCACTAACTGAAGAGTGTACGACTATATGCTCTGCCTAACTGAGTCAGCGTGCTCCTTTATATACAATAATATCACTCGTTCCGGCTAACGGAACCGGGTTAAAAACCGTATAACATTAGTAATAAACGGAATCGCTAATGCATGGGCATGGTTATAATACAGCAATAAACAAAGAGGTGTTAGCGATATTGCAACAAATTAACAACAAAATAATTAAACGAACAACACAGCATGCAATATATTTACATAAAAAAACATTTACAGAATTACAGAGTTATGGCCTGCCGCCGTCGACCCAACACTCTCCTCCATTAGAGAATGTGTGGAATTACCAGAAAAAAGTGGGGCAACCAGCTGGTTAACCATCCTTGAGCGGCTTAACATACTGTTCAAGGTGGTTAATTTGTTGATTAATCAACTGTTTGTTGTCAATAGTTGGGGTATCCTGGTTCTGGAACTGCGGGCCACCTCTTTGAACTGTCTCTCTTTTTTCTGAAGTTAGCCCTGCATGGCCTGAATACGGGTGACCAGCTGGCGGCTGTCCTAGTAGAGCGGTCAGACGGTCTAGACTGGGCTTCCGGGTCATCTGGTCTGTGACTAAGTCTTTGCCTTTTTCCGAGACCCAATCACCGCACCATTCCGGCTTTTTTTTCCGGTACGGGACGAACAATGATTTAGTTTTGCTGTAGCTGTGATTGGACTTTTTACGTCCTGGAAGGACATATCTAGGTTTCTGGAGTTCAGATCTGTGTTCAACTCATCGGGGCTGTCTAGAGGGGAAAGGTTTATTTCCTCTCTATTTTCGCTTTGGGGATGTGCTGCAGGAAGTTCAGAGTTCCAAACTTTATGCAAGTTTCCGTGCAAGTGTTCGCTCTCAGCATTGGCCTGCTGAGTTGCCTTTCCTATTCCGTTGAGCTTATTAGCTAGACTCATTTGGGAAAAGAACTCCGTTAATTCTTCATCAGTTTGTGGGCAGTTCATTCGTGAAGGTCGAGCCCTTCTGGGCCCCTTTCATGTTTGGCCTTCTTCAAGTCTCAATTGTTGCCAGAGCACGACCAGGGCTTTCTGGACGGGCATGATAGGGTTTCAACTTGGACTCGTGTTAGGTCCAGGTTTGGCCCTATCTTTCCACTACATAGGTGTGGTTGGGCCAGGCAGTTATGATTTGGTAAGGGCCCACGAACTTAGCTTAGTGTTAGATGTGGTAGCTTAGTGTTGGATCCTCTTCACCCCTGTTTACCAACCACACCTAATCCCCAGGTGCAAAGAGCGGTGGCTTTTTTGGTCTGTCTGCCTTGTCTCCATCTGTTTCTCCCTGAGGGCCTCACGAGTTTCTTCTCTGCTGCCTCCGCAGCACGTAGTCGCTAGTAAATTGCATCTTTGAGGGAAAGCGGCGACATTCTAACCGGTCATCATGAAGTTGGCCATCTTGCCTGTCATGGTGGGGGTGGGGGTACCTGGGTACACCCACATGGCTTGGACAAGAGCTCATCCCATTCCTCATAGTCTCGTTCCAGCAACATGGCTCTCCGAGAGTTGCCAGGCCTCGATTATTTCTCTATGATCTCATTTGCCCGGTGATGGTAGAGAGTAGGTTGTGTTTTACTCACCTTCCAGAGCTGGCAGAGCTCCTTCATCAGCTGGCTCTTGAATTGAGCGCCTAGATCTGTATGGATCTGTTCTGGAAGCCCCAGGTAGTGGAACACTCTTTGATCGAAGGCACTGGCTACCACTGTAGTCGTTGCCTCTGATATGGCAATGGCATCCTGCCACATGGTTAAGTGGTTCAAGAGCACTAAGATCCACTTATTTCCCCTTTGGGTAGTGGAGAGGGGACCCACCAGGTCAACGACAACCTTCTGCCAGGGTCAGTCAGTGCATAACCGTTGCCGGCTTCATGCAGGCTTGGTCTTTCCGTGTTTGGGAGTCTGGCACACCTCACAGCCTCGTAATAACCTGCAGACAACAGACATCAGTCTGGACCAGTACCACGTAAACTGGAGGTGGCTTACATTCTTCCCCACTCCAAAGTTGGTCATGACATGTGTCTGTCAGATGATTGGCTTCCTCACAGCCGAGGCCACATGGCATGCCACCGGGATTGAAAGCAATAAGCCATTATAGCTTCTAGCACACTATCCTGCCTGATTCTCCGGGATTTCCTCCTGCTATGCAGAACTCTGGGTTCCTGGCTCCCAAACTCCAAATGTTTTGAAGACACATCGGTGTGGCTCCGAAGTGCTTGGTATTTTATGGCTATGGCATATTGCCCTTGATCTGCCATCAAGCCAACTGGTTAATTAGCTGAACCAATTTCTCAGGTCCTAGGGTGACCTCGACCAACCTTGGACCAGCTTGTGCCTCTGTGGAAGCAGAGTGCTAGCCCATATGGCTGGTCGTCTCGCGTGCGGTCCTAGCGACCTCTGCCCAGATTTCATGCAGTTCCTGGAAGCTACTAGTAGTGCCTCGACTCATCCCCCACTCAATGTTAGGGAATCCCAAAATGGCCTTGACCGGTAGCAGGTTGACCTTGGCTGTCTCAAGGGAAACACGGAGTCGCACCCATTGACCACTCGCCTCGCGGGCGGGCTTGGCGATTCCTGCCAGAGCATGGTTTCTCCTGATCACTCTAGCCTCTTCCTGGTCTAACTCTAGCTGAGTTGAACCCTCATATGTCTGCCTGGTACTCTGTCTAGGCACACTGTCGACAATCTTTGCTAGTCTGTCTGCTTGAGCAATCTGCTTTGCCGTGCTTTAACTTTTTGACCGGGTAAAAGCCACCCAAAAACAACCAAAACTCGTGTAGTATATTTTTGAAAATTCAAGCAATTTTGCATTTTATGAATATACATACATATAGCTTGAACTGAAATGTATTTACATATGTACATAAAATTTACATACATGTAACATCTATTTACTAATGTACTGCTACCAAAAAAATACAACAAAGTACAGCTGTCAATGTTGAATGCTTGAAAGCATTCCTTACGGCAGAGTCCAACGCCACAGCTTTTACACTATGTAATTATTCGTGTTGAAAACAACTAAAACTGATAGAAAAATACTTCCACTTTTGATAAAATTTACTTTTTTTCAACTTTTCATCATAGTTAAAATCAGTTCATTAGCTGCGAACTAACGACAAGTCTGCTGAAAAAATATATATATGTACACAATTGTGCTACAACATTGGAAAATTGATGATTTGCTCACGAATTAGACTGAGAAATGCTAAGCAAAGCGTGGTCAGTTTAAAACCTGTATAAAGCAATATTGTAGCCCACTCTCTGACTGTGGCTTCAGACAGATGGGTGGACACAACTCTTAAGCTTTGTTCCCATATCGACTGCGCAAAATCTTGTGCAGAAAAAACTTGCGATTTTAGGCTCCACGGCTTCTGTTCACATAAAGCTGCATCACTAATTGTTGCATAAAACATGTTCGCTCGTCATGCCACTTTGAAAATGCTGACCTTCACTGGTAAAACAAATTTCAAGAAGGTTTTGTCCGTGGATTCTCACGAAAATAGAACAGCGCTGAACTTCTGCATTGACCGCCGGCAACTACCAGCGGTACTCGGCGCGTAGGTTCACATTTTACTGCTGATAGCCCTGCGGTGTCTATGGGAACCAGGCTTTATTGTGCTAATGTCTAGTCTGGAGAAAAGGAAAGATCACCATGTGTGACCCCCTGGTGGAGAGAATAAATATGTGCACAATTATTCTTGTATAATTCAGTATTTTTTTCTAAACATTCATCTAGGACTTTTGACAGACAGGCACAATTCTCAATATAGTTGTAAAGGACAGCATTTTATATTGGACTAACCCTTCTATTTAACTTAGTTAACAAAAAGAAAAAATGAATCAACCTTGTGACTTTAAAAAACAGTACGTAAAAATTTATGCCATAACAAAGCTAACAATGCTGTGTCAATGCGTGTGAGTGGTGCAGTGAAACAATTTGGCTGGGGTGCACTTTTGCCGTTGCAATGCGTCCGGTCACGGGGTGGTGCAGTATCGGCCAATAATTTTTCACAGTGAGTCATGTGAAACGGCTTAGGATTATCTACGCTTTTCATCTAGAGCTGATCAGTTGGTCACACTGGTCTCTGTAGATTGATTGTGTTAATATACCGTGTATTGGAAAACTATACCACTCTATTGTTAAGTACAAGGTATTTACCATTTAATATTCATCCATTTTCTGATTTTGTTGTTTTCTTTTTAATCAACTTGAATCATTTGTGTATTAATATTTCTTAAAATCTTTTTTCTTTATTATTTAGAAACCACTACGGCGAGACAACTCATACGATATTATAAGCTAACATAAACCTAGCGGTATCAGAAGAATAAAGGGCAAAAGGTAATTACTAATCTTTTTTATAAACGTATTTCTCATCGCATTCTTGCTGATTTTTATGTATTTTACTCTTAACATTATGACTTTTATTTTAGCTTTCACGGTGCATAATAAAAACTGGCACGTATAATAAAATAACCTATTCAACCTCAAAGAATTGTGTCTAGTCCTATTGCACCCGTAGACGCATACCCTTACTCATAACCTGGTACAGCTATAGTGAATGCTTACCTATCAATACTATCATCCAGACCAGCCTGTCCAGAAACCAGAAACGCCGTTGGCAACAAGATACGCAGACGTTGCACACCGCTAAGGAACGACGGACAGCTAAGTAGAACACATCTACAAACGTTATCTATCTCCACTTAAACCTGAACCTTATTTAGCTACTTTATACAGAATTTTTTTTAATTTTTCTTTAATCCTTTCTTATTCCATCCCTTAGTTTACTCTACAATCAGATTATTTGTATAACGTGACTTTTCTTTTCCATTGATTGACCAGCCAGTCTGGTAGCTTGTCGACTACCTTTCGTATCTCACTCTAATCATTTAGTGAGCATAAAGCTGGAACGTCATCTATAGTAATCAGACACTGTTGCAGGAATTCTGAATAGTCGGTGAATGCATTGTGGTCTTTACTACCAATCTTTGGCCAGCTGTCCAATTCTTTCTTGTAGGTATTGCATATCTTGAAGTCATCGCCAATCTTCTCTCCCAAAACCTGTCGGGCTTGTTTGGTAGCATTAGGTAACTTCAATCTAAAGTAGCGCTGTATCATTTTTTTTAGCTGGCCCTGCTACGCTTCTCTGTAGATGTCTCATCTTTTCCTCTTCAGATATCCCATTTTTGTCGACTGCTGCTGAAAATGCCATCTCCCAGTCAGCATACTCCAGAGGATCTCTATTAAACACATACAGGCTGGGTACTGGTACTCTTTGCAGCTCCATGCTCTGCGCAAAACTTGTAGCAATCGCCTGTGCGAACTCCTTGGCTAGTGCGGTACCCCCATGCGTGTCCTGACTAGAGCAGCTTAGAAGGTCTGTTTCTTTACTGCTAGTTTTCCTTTTCATTGCCTCAACCAAAGCTTGTGTTTTGGAAACAGCTAACTTAATAGATTGACTGTGAACGAATGGTGTGGTGTGTATATTGGATTCTTGTTCTGCCACACTGTCCTCTTCTTCAGAGTTTGCCCTTTTTTCATTACATTTTTCTGCTGCTGGGAAGAGTAGCTGATTTTCTTTCCGAGTGAGACTTCTGACATCATGGCTAATCTTGTCCATGTCCTGTTGAGTACTGCCATAAAGCTTTCCATCTGACCATCTGCGTAGATCTTCGTATACTTGGACTATTTCCTGATCCACTTTCGCTAGAGTGCTGGTCCAGGTCTCTAGCTTTGTGGTTTGGGTAGGGCTGCTAGCTATATATTTCTGACAGTCAGCGAATGTACTACAAGCCTTCGATTTCAGTTGCAATAATTTATTTTGTAAAGATTGAATTATAGTGTCACGAAACGTACCTACAGTAGCATGCAGCTCAGCCATAGTTTGACACAACTCTGAGACTTCTTCACTCAGCTCATTTTCCTCAGCATTTGATACACCTTTTAGTGTCTTAAAAATGTCATCTATCAGCAGCATAGTGTAATTGTAGGGTTTAGTGTGCTCCAGAAACTCTTTAGTTCCTCAGGCTCTAGCAACACATCAGTACCAGTACTATTACCAGTGTTAGCTGATTGTTGTATTTTAGTGCTCATGTTGAGTACATCATTGTTTGCATCTGATAGCTCAGCTTTGAAAAAGGGTCTCAAGGCATCTTCATTCATATGACGTAAGCTATGCCTGTAGGCCTGTACACTCATGCTTGTTTGAGAAATACAGTAGAGTTATAGTATATGTATGTGGAAATTTCACTAAATTTATCAGGCTGCCTTATTATTTACTCAAGCTTGGCTAACAATACGATGACACACGCAGAATGAGAGCACAAGAAAGCAACACAGGCTGACGGAACCCCAACGCAATCGCAACACGCTCCCCAGCAGGAACCAGTAAGGACCGACTATATCAGGGTTTTAACTACTGTGAATCCCCTGAAACTGAATAAATTGGTAAAGCAGTAAATTTTCAAAGCAGAATTGGTCAACCCAGTTTCTGTTTACAAATAATCTAATAATAGAGTAAACTAAGGGATGGAATGAGAAACGATTAAAAAAAATTAAACAAAATTCTGTATAAAGTAACTAAATAAGATTCAGGTTTAATTGGAGATAGATAACGTTCGTAGATGTGTTCTACTTAGCTGTCCGTTGTTCCGTAGCGGTGTGCAACGTCTGCGTATCTTGTTTCCAACGGCGTCTCCAGTTTCTGGACAGGGTGGTCTGGTTAATAGTATTGATAAGTAAGCTTTCACTATCCAAAATTAAAACTAACTGAATTTTTAACATTGCCAAAGTAAGAAAAAATTTGCACAAAAAATTTATATTTAGTTAACATATAAAAAACAGTTGCCATTCTAACTTTCTAACTTCATATCATGAAACAAGCTTTTTGTGCAGTCAAAATAAATTGAAAGAAAGAATAAAACAGCTGTTAAGGTGTTTAAATGTAAATGCAAAATAATCACCAAGTGAGGGCTAAATAGAGTCTGTTTCGCTCCTAATACAATGAAAAATAATTTGGTCAGCTGTTATAATAATAGACTATATGCTTTTAATGTGTTTCGTAGCGGAAATCTCATTTAGAATGAAGATGTCACAATTTTGCATAAAAACCTACTAAACAGACTATATGAATCCATTTGGAGCACTTATAAACAACTTACAAATATTTCTATCGTTTTCATTAGGGGCCTGAACAAAGCCAGCCTTTTGGATTTTGCATTGGCTAATTGTTACATGTTGCTTTCAGCTTGGGTAAATTACCATGCATGCTTAAAACAAATTAAATACCTATATTTTAACTTTGGACTTGCAGTCTTCATGCTCTATAAAGAAAGTATTATCACTTTTCAAGTTGCAGCACATTTTTAAAAAATCCTATTGAAATATGCTCAAGTAAAACAATACATTAATACAATGCTATGCAGCAGTCTTTTAAAAAAATTAATGCTTTGCCAATAGTTTAAAATGATAAGATTTTGTAAATAATCAAATTTTCATGTTTGTTTGATCACCGCAAAAGAAACGCCATTTGTACCATTTGATGTTTAGTTTCTAAGCTAGATAAAAATTTGAAATTTTCAAAAAATATTTATTGAAAGTACTCAATTTTAATAAAACTGATAAGCTTCTTTGGGTTAATTTTTCGCTAGTAATACGCAAGGTTTTTTACTCTAAATAAATTGCAACTTTTGTGGTCGATTGATTCATCATGAGGAAAAAGTGATATTGGTTAATTTGTAGTAGAAGTAGACCTATCATTTCTTTTTTACAAAATGTCATTGTTACAACACATATTATTTTGCTCATGTTAAAACTAAAAATTTAAAAAATAAAACAGTTTTTCTTAGTGATTTTTGTTAGATGATTGAGATATTGTCATCAATCTTGTTGTAACTAAGGGTTCTAAATGACTAACAATGAAAAAACAACAATTTAAGGCAAATTTTTGATTTTTTAAGCTAATTTTACCAAATAAAAAATATGATTACTATTATTTGCGTTTGTTAACATTAACTACATTTGAAGAGAAAAATTGGATTACTCTCATTTATATTTATAGCAATTACATGAATAGTTTTCATATTATGGTACAAAATGTTGTACTGTAGTTCAAATAACAGAAAACTCAAAAATTAGAACAAAAAATCTTAGATATTTCGCTTGATATGACTCGATATATGAATATGATATATATTACATAAAATGACTCGATATTTGCTTGTTGAGCTGCAGAGACTAACCTTTCCAGACAGACATGAGCCAGAGCCTCATCAACCCTAACAGGCCGAGATAGAGGGGCTGAGGGAGAAGAAGGAATATATCCAGCAAACATGGTGCCAGCCACTTTTAAGAAAAAAATTATCTTACTCTTAATTGGCTTCTAACTATTGCTAGAACAGCTCGTTTTCAAAAATTTGAAAGTATTCAAAACATTTATGATTTTCAAATAGAAAGGTATTTTAAAATGCCATTGAAATTGTATAGTAATCAGGTAGTAATTTGAGTTGAACTTAAAAAGGGATACTTTTGTATAAAGCAAGAACAGCTCTTGCAGACAAGCCCTTGACCCAACTATCCCAACGTTGAAGGGGCGTTTTCATGGTGGCCGCCTTGGGCCTGTGTTTCTTATCCTGCAGCTGCTAAATTTGCTTTAGCTAGCTGATGGCCTAGCCCTGCACCACTTCAGTCTGTGCTGTTTGATTCCCTTCCATGAACTGAACAACGGTCACCTGTCATTTCTAGCTTTGACCTGGAGGAAATGCGTGCCAACGCAAACTGCACCGATCAATGTGGGTGTGGATACTGTGTTGTAAGCAGTGCCTACAAATTTAGCTAGTATATACTATGTTATATTTATATATACTTCTCAAAGTTTGTCATCTGGTTTCTGTATGTCCAGCTATGGCCATTATTAAAACCTTGAAACTAAGAACCCATACCAAAGAAGAACAAATACAAATACATCTGTATTTATCTATATATATATCTATGTATATATATATTTTTATGTATCTATCTATATACCTATATCTACATACACCTATATATGTATATCTATATACATCTATGTATCTATATATATATATATATATATATCTATGTATTTATATATATACATATATATATACATATATATATATATATATATATATATATATATATACATATATATATATACATATATATATATATATATATATATATATATATATATATATATATATATATATATATATATATATATATAGAGATACATAGATGTATATAGATATACATATATAGATGTATGTAGATATAGGTATATAAATATACATATATAGATGTGTGTAGATATAGGTATATAGGTAGATACATAAAAGTATATATATACATAGATATATATATATATATATAGATAAATACAGATGTATTTGTATTTAATCTTCTTTGGTCTATATATATATATAAATAAATAAATGTATGTAGATATATATAGGTATATATATACATTTATATATAAATAAAAATATTTATACATGCAAATGTATATATATATATATATATATACTGTATATAAATACAGATCTATATAGATAAACTAGCTGCACCACCAGGCGTTGCCCGGGTAATAAAAAGTATTTTGACAGAAAATTGATTTGTCCTTAACAGATAACAGCATTTACAATTCTAACTTTTGAACTACATATCATGAGAGAAGGGTTTTCTGTAGTTGAAATAAAATAGGGAGAAAATAAAAACAGCTTAAAGGTTGTCAAACATTTTAAACTGTAACTTTCAAACTTTATATCATGAGAGAATGATTTTGTGCAGAACAGGTTCTTTTCTTTGGAGGTATTAGACAATGTGTAACTTTTGAGAATACATTTATTTAACAGATTAATAAAAAACCATGACAGAATATGGTAGTATTTTGTGGTTAAATTTTTATTAGAACAATATATGCCAAAAATGGTTGAATGAAGAATTAATATTAATAATAAAGGTTGGAAACTAACTAAGTAATAATAGATATCAGTGATAGGAATCAAAAATGGTTAAACTTCAAACAGATATTAAACTCAAATTATGTTTAAAAAAGTCAAGTTTCAATAAAAACGATAACGTAACAAACTGTAAAAACTTATATTATGAGCTTCAAAAGTTATACAAAGTTTATATATGTAATAAGATAATGTAAATCCACCTATACCTATATATACATGTATATATTTCTCAAAGTATGTAAATTTATGTCAATATAAGAGAGTGAGGAAGAGCCGATACTAACGATACATATTACAGATAATCTTACATTAATCTTACAAATGATTCTTGTAAAATGTGAAAATAATTACGAATTACTAATTGGTTAGGTTTAGAAAAAAAGATCTGTAAGCTAATACACAAATTGAGCATTAATGGAAAAAAATTTGAAGCGCGCATTTAATGAACGAAACATTCGGCTATTGAGGAAAGGAAATAGCGCTTGTTACTATACTATATCGCTATTAAAATATAGGCTAATTAACAAAATGAATAACATTTAACAAAATAAAACAACTAAAGGTTTTCAAAAATTTTCAAACAACTGTAACTTTCAAAGTTCATATCATAAGGAAAAGGTTTTCGAACCACTGTAAATTTAAAAGTTTATAACTTTCAGCGAAATATAGCTTTTAATAACGTACAGTTCAGCCGATTCTAGCAGAACTGTTCCAACGTTGCTAACCAAGTTTTTTGAGATCCGAAACAATTTTTTCTATTAAAATAACATTAAGTAGGTTTTAATCCTTTCCAAGATGAGGAAAAACTTGGGTTAATTTGGAGATATACTTCGGTAAAGTATGTTTTTGACATTATACACCATAGACTGTACTGTATACGACATACTACAAATAGAAACGGGTATATATAGATCGTGTTTAATTTTAATAAAATGTTTTATAGTTATGATAATGGAAAAAGAAAGCAAAAGTAAACATTTCGTACGTTTGGCTTTTAAAACATCTAAAGCATTAAAGGTTAAAATACAATACTAAAAATTGCAAAAATAGATAATGAAACAGCAAAAAATGCCACAGATAGTTGCACCAAAAATTGTAGGAAAAAAAATATAAACAGCATTGGCCTGTTTACTTTACATTTTTAAAAGAGAATCATCTTCCAAAACAATACAGGGTAACTCGACTGGAAGGTTTAACTCCCTAGCTAATATCTTTGGAAAGGTACTATACTATATCTTTGGTAAAGTAGGCGTCGTCTCACATGGTTTCTTCCTTTTTGTAAAGAATTCACAAAGCGTAAAATGCTTATCCATTTTTAAGCGTTTCCGGAGCTTTGCTAATTGCAATGCGCATGCTCCAGTTTAGTCGAGAACCAAATTTATGTTCAAGCTCCGAGGCAAACGAATCTCAAAATCTTTGGTGAAAAACTCAAAGCTAAAATAATTAGCACGCGCAGACTGTATATTTTATATGAAAGCATAAATGATTGTTTTGGTGTTATAGCTCAGTGGTAGAGCATCCGGATGAAAACTGTCGTCAATGAGAAAGCCGTCATGAGTTCAAATCCATCAGATTGTGGTAAACCAAGATTTTAAGATCTATAGCTGGAAAACCGACAGCTATACGACATATGACAACATACTTTGAGAAATATATATATATATATATAGGTATATAAATACAGGGAACTTGTGAAACTGAGATTATATAAATATATATATATCTGATCTCAGCATGAGCCCTTGCCAAAGCTCTGAGCTGCACTGATGAGGCTTCCATAGCCGAAACAGTACTGTCTGTAGCATAAGTATATATATATATATATATATATATATAAAAAAAAAAAAAATTGTGTCCTCACCCCGGATACCCCGTATGGGTGGTAAATTCCGCTCTAACTCGGGTCTCCTACCAGAGACCTGGGAGTTTGAGCACTCGTCTCAAGATCTTAGCTGTTCCCAATAGCGCACTTTTCTGCAACTCACCTGAGTTGATTGTTGTTGGTATTTGGGCAAGCCACATTTTATGCGCCGGTGTTATTGCGCCCAGTGCCCCAATCACTACTGGGATTACGGTTGTTCTTACATTCCAGCATTTTTCAATTTCTTCTCCAAGAGGGAGATATTTTTCTACCTTTTCTTTTTCTTTGCTGGCTATATTGTAGTCATTGGGTACTGCTATATCTATTATAGTAGCCCTCTTGTTCTCCTTGTCTACCACCACTATATCTGGTTGGTTTGCTAGGACATGCTTGTCAGTTTGGATGTAGAAGTCCCAGAGGATCTTAGCGCGGTCATTTTCTTTGACCTTACCAGGAGCTTCCCACCAGTGTTGTGGTTTATTTAGGCCATACTCATCACATAGACTTCTATACACAATACCTGCGACATGATTATGCCGCTCAGTGTATGCGTTCCCTGCTAGCTGTCTGCATCCACTGATGATGTGTTGGATGGTCTCAGGTGCATCTTTGCACAGTCTGCATCTAGGATCGTCTCTAGTGTGATAGATTTTCGTTTGGAGTTGCCTTGTTGGGAGCACTTGCTCCTGGGCTGCCATGATTAGCGACTCTGTATTGGCCGTTAGGTTTCCTTTGTTCAGCCACATATATGTCTGGTGAAGATCGCCAACCTTAGATATTTGTTGGTGGTAAGCACCATGAAGAGGTTTCGTATGCCAGTCAATTTCCTCATCATCAGGGCATAGGTCCGTTGTGAGAGCAGCCGATTGAAATTCAGCTAGCAAATTATCTGAGATGGCCATGGAGGCTGCATATGCTTTGATGCTTCGCTCCTCCTCTTTCACTGTCTGCTGTACACTTTTGAGTCCCCTACCGCCATCTTTCCTATCAAGATACAATCTAATAGTA
The DNA here is from genome assembly GCF_963576615.1 of Watersipora subatra. NCBI lineage: Eukaryota > Metazoa > Bryozoa > Gymnolaemata > Cheilostomatida > Watersiporidae > Watersipora > Watersipora subatra. Next base: position 9,578,963 of record NC_088713.1, read on the forward strand.
TCAGATTTTGGGTGGAGTGCTCCATGCATGGTCAGCAGTTTACGAGTTGCTATATCTGTTTCTTTGATGGCTTCCTCAGTCCACTTTATTATGCCTGCTGGATATCTTATTACTGGCAGTGCGTAGGTATTTATTGCCATGATTTGGTTCTTGGCATTGAGCTGGCTCCGTAAGACCTGCCGAAGGCGTTTCTTGTATTCGGAAATGGCTTTGTGACGTACCTCGGCTTCGTGGTTGATGTTGCTTTGCATAATCCCCAAGTACTTGTACCCTTCTTCTATATCTTTGATGGTACCATTTGGCATTCTTAGGCCATCTGTGAGCATAGAATGGCCTTTCTTAATAATAAGCCTTCCACATTTCTCAATACCGAAGGTCATTCCGATGTCCTTGCTGTATACCTGAGTGAGGTGTATTAGCGAATCAATGTCCCTTTCTTTGTTAGCGTACAGCTTGATGTCATCCATGTAGAAGAGGTGGTTTATCTTGGTGCCACTCTTAAACTGGTACCCATATTGAGTCTCCTTCAGCATATTGCTTAGAGGGTTTAGGCATATGCAGAAGAGCAGCGGTGATAAGGAGTCACCTTGATAGATGCCTCGCTTAATTTGTACACTCGCCAGCTTTTTGCCATTAGCCTCCAGTTCCGTCTTCCATTTGGTCATTGACATCTTGATGAATGCCACAAGAGCAGGGTGAACATTGTACATACTGAGGCACTCAAGTATCCAACTATGGGGAATTGAGTCATAGGCCTTTCTGTAGTCAATCCAAGCCATGGCAAGATTGGTTTGCCTTCTCCTGCTGTCTTGACAGACCGTCCGATCCACCAGTAACTGATGTTTAGCTCCTCGGGTGTTGCGCCCAATTCCTTTCTGAGCACTGGTCATATAGTGACTCATGTGCTCTTCCAGTTTGTCTGCAACTATTCCTGAGAGCAGTTTCCAAGTAGTGGGCAAGCACGTTATTGGTCGATAGTTTTTGGGAATCGGCCCCTGCTTTGGATCTTTTATCAGAAGCACAGTTCGTCCTTTGGTCAGCCATTCTGGATGGTCACCTTGTTCTATTAGGTATTCCATCTGCTTAGCCATTCTAGTGTGAAGTGATGTCAATTTCTTTAACCAGAAGGCTTGAATCATGTCATGGCCAGGTGCTGCCCAGTTTTTCATACGCTGCACTCTGCACTTAATGTCGTCTTTGCTGATGGTGAGTCCTTGCTGAGCCACAGTGTGTTGTTGGTTCTCTTTAAGCCTCTTCAGCCAATTTGCAGTGGTGTTATGAGTGGTCTCTTTCTCCCAGATGTCCTTCCAGAACTTTGAAGTGCTAGATCGGGGAGGCTCAGACATTGGCCTCTGCAGTTCACCTTTGAACTGGGAATACACTCTAGATGGATTATTGATGAACAGTTTGTTCATTCTCTTGTTATCTCGCTCTTTGGTGTACCGCTTCAGTCGTGCCGAGAGTGCTACTAGCCGCTGTTTGGCAGATTCTAGAGCTTCTATTGTGGCTTCCCTTTTTGGACGCTCCAAACTGTGGTTAGATCTCTCACTGAGCCTACTAACTTTCTTGCGCAAGTCCTTGATCTTATTTTGTAGCCTCAGCTGCCAGGATGGAATGGCTTGAAGCCTTGTTGGCATTGGCTTAATATCCATCTCCTCCAAGATGAGGGTTGCTGTACTGTAGATTAAGGCATTAGTCTCACTGACTGATCCAGTTGAGATCGACTCCAGTGCCATGTTAATGTCTTCTAACAGCTTCTTAGGTATGGCCTTGCTAACTCTTCGTAGTGGTACCCTGCTTCCATAATCATTAGCAGCTGACATCTTGTTGATGATATTTTCCGCAAGCTCTTTCACCCTTGGGTCAAGGTCCAAGTGCATGTCCTCTTCAGCCCGTGAGTCAACACATGATTGTGTATCCATGACAGTGTGTGTTGATATGCACTCCTCGTTGGTTGAGGTTACTTGGGTGAACTTTTCCCTAATTTCATCCACCTCAAGTTGTGATATGAGGTGCCGCTTGATTATGTTACTCCTCTGAGCTACAAGTTGCTTAGCGGTTAGTGGCAATTCAGGGCGCATGTTTATCCACAGTTGACGCATCCTTCCCATGTAGCCCCACTTTTGAGGTTCACTCATAAAGTAGCACTGCATGAGGTCCGTGTTATCAGTCCGAGTCCATTTCATCCGTTTTGAACCAGTAGCCCATTTTTCACTGCCTTGTCCTGGTTCAGCTACAGGCAGCGCGGACCTTGTTTGACCGGGCGACGTCCGAGCCGGCATGGCTTTGGTTATTGCACTCATCATAGAGGTTGTAGACGTTACACAAGCAAAGGTCTTGTCTAAGGACCACCAGAAAAGTGCAGTTGTTGGGGTTTGAACCGAGGACCTAATGATCACGGTCCCGATACCTTACCAACTGCGCTATCTGTCTATCCCAGGTCTATATATATATATATATATATATATATATATATATATATATATATATATATATATATATATGGCCATGCAGCCTCCAGGGCCATCTCAGATAATTTGCTAGCTGAATTTCAATCGGCTGCTCTCACAACGGACCTACGCCCTGATGATGAGGAAATTGACTGGCATACGAAACCTCTTCATGGTGCTTACCACCAACAAATATCTAAGGTTGGCGATCTTCACCAGACATATATGTGGCTGAACAAAGGAAACCTAATGGCCAATACAGAGTCGCTAATCATGGCAGCCCAGGAGCAAGTGCTCCCAACAAGGCAACTCCAAACGAAAATCTATCACACTAGAGACGATCCTAGATGCAGACTGTGCAAAGATGCACCTGAGACCATCCAACACATCATCAGTGGATGCAGACAGCTAGCAGGGAACGCATACACTGAGCGGCATAATCATGTCGCAGGTATTGTGTATAGAAGTCTATGTGATGAGTATGGCCTTAATAAACCACAACACTGGTGGGAAGCTCCTGGTAAGGTCAATGAAAATGACCGCGCTAAGATCCTCTGGGACTTCTACATCCAAACTGACAAGCATGTCCTAGCAAACCAACCAGATATAGTGGTGGTAGACAAGGAGAACAAGAGGGCTACTATAATAGATATAGCAGTACCCAATGACTACAATATAGCCAGCAAAGAAAAAGAAAAGGTAGAGAAATATCTCCCTCTTGGAGAAGAAATTGAAAAATGCTGGAATGTAAGAACAACCGTAATCCCAGTAGTCATTGGGGCACTGGGCGCAATAACACCGGCGCATAAAATGTGGCTTGCCCAAATACCAACAACAATCAACTCAGGTGAGTTGCAGAAAAGTGCGTTATTGGGAACAGCTAAGATCTTGAGACGAGTGCTCAAACTCCCAGGTCTTTGGTAGGAGACCCGAGTTAGAGCAGAATTTACCACCCATACGGGGTATCCGGGGTGAGGAAACAATTTTTTTTATATATATATATATATATATGTATATATGAATGTAAGATTTTCAACAATGATAAAACGTTTGCAATAGTAGTTTCATAGAATTGCTACATTTCTTTTTCTAGTAGAAGCAATAACTGTAATTTTTTTAAGTTTTTACAATTTCTGTGGTGATCAACGGCAGCAGTAGCAAGTCATCCCTAAGTCAGTAATTTAGTTTTAATTTTAGACTGTTAGAAAACTGCTGAAAAGATCTCAAGTTATCTCTAGTAAAAACAATGTGATATCATAGCATTTGACAAGGGTATTAAAAATCCTACTAAAGTGACATTGGTCAGCAGGTGCTATATTCTAATACTTTATCAATTATCTTTACTATAACAAAAGCCATGTCTATCTGTCTGTCTATCTGTTCACTTGTCCGTTAGTCCAAAGGCACTCTCAGAGGTTAGAATAAAATAGTTTTTTTCAACTTGATTGAAACTCGCAACTACGAGCTTGGCAGACCAAATTATACTTTACCACTGGCACCAATACACCCCTTGTATTGTTCCAGAATAATTATGCATACTTTTTTTACACCCCTGATGTGTAATTTCGCGCCTAAGTATTACACCCGCCAATCTTTCACAAGGCACTGAGCTGCCAGGGTACTAACTTTTAATATACAAAAGCCAGAGTTACAGTGTGAGATAAAATGTTGCTACAAATAGGGTTTGAACTATAAAAAAACCTTTTTATTTAACCACCCAAATTTCCAACACACACACTATGCAACTAGCTTTATAACTTTCTGAATAGTTGTGCACCTACTTATTATCTGCCTTTTATCAGCACAACTGCAAATCTCTCACGCCATAACAAAACTGCTAGGGTACAATTTTTACTCTCACAACACCCATGCCCATATGTCTATCTAGCTGGCCATAAATCTGTTGTAAACCACAGTTAGAAGCTGGGAAAACAATGCATTGTACGATATCTGAATTCTTAACTAGTAGCCTGTCAGACACTAATTATAACTGCGGCTGGTATTTTGGAATAACTGTACGTTAATTCATGTTGTTAAATCTGACAATCTCTCACAGCCAGGGCAATAGTAATAATATATATATATATATATATATATGAAATAATTGGTTATTAGTTGTGAATAATTAAAACATAACAATAAAAGTGGTTGCATAGCGAGTCTTACAAAGCTTGGCTTGCAACAAACAGCAGCAAAAAAACAAACAGCATAATGATTAAGCAAAAAATTTGACCAAAAAAATTTGAACACATTTAGCCACGGTGATGATTGTAATTATTGAACCACTTCAAATAAAAACAGGATTGGTTACTAATTTCTTTAGGCAACAGTTAACGGAATTGTGGCAATACACACATCAATAGACATATAAGCATGATATACACATGAATATTATTAAATATCGATTGGTTTTTACCTTTTTAGTTTGGTTTAGGTGTAACAGAGACTTCTGCACATTATGGAAAAAACACCCAATAAAAATTTCATCAACAAAATTGGTCAAACTTAACATTTATTTTGATCATCCACATACTACATAGTTAGTTAAATGAAAGTAAATTGATCATCCTTGGAGTATTAGTAGTGTTTCAATACTTAGTTGGTCAGCCTTTATTATTAATCATTAGATCGGATGAAATGGGTGCCTAATAAATATATATTTTTTGAAAGTTCTTTTGGTCGAAGACAGAGTGTCTACATAACTGCTTCAGAAATATGAATAGCGTAGATGATCTGAGATCAGAAATAAAATGAGTTAATACCGTAAATGACAAAAAAACATAAAAAAAAATATTTGGTGGTTCGAGCATTATGATCGGCAATGTAAATTCTGTAGTTAAAGAGATAGTTGTTGCAGTTATAATGAATATCATTCTTTTTAAAGGTTTGATAGTAATTAAAGATTTAATGTTCAAACAAATACATTATATACCAACAATCAATAAATTAAAATAATATAGCCAATATGTTTCCTGTAACAAAAATTGGCTGAGTTTTCAGAAAAAAACCCAATAAAGTTGAGCAAAAAAGATTTGACCAATAAAACTCCGCAAGCATAAAATTACATCCACTGATTGGAGAAAATAAAAAAACATATACGTAAGTGAGAATTTTTAAATTCCTAGCTTTTTATTGAAGTTAAAAACTGCAAACAAATTATTAAAAATGAAAAAAATACTAGAATGTTCTAGAATTATGATGACTACTGTAATTTTCTGAAAGCCATCATTTATAAAGCTGTGTCAATTATATTTTGAAAAACTGTCTTTAGTCATGATACCTACCCATTTGCCTCTGAGACTCCTTTTGTTGACAAATACAACTTTGCAAAGTTCATCGAACACTTCATTCACTCCTTGGGTGTCTCCTATCAGCAGCAGTTCATTTACACACCTAGACATGATGAGCAGGGTCTGCATAATATGAAATAATCACTACACTATATTGTATTGCATAGTAATATATTATAGTATATTTTAATATATCATATTTTTATTATTTTATTTTGTTTTGTATTTTGCTGTATTGTAATCTATTACATTATTTTTATTGCAATATGTTGAACTATATTATATAATATTATATTTTCTCAGACTATGTTGTGGTACATGTATATTATATTATGTAGTGTTATATTATAATGCAATATATTATACTATATTGTTTGTTATTAGTTTACTATTTTGTGTTATATTAAACTATATTAGGCTAAACTATTTTTCAATATTTTAAAATCATATTGATTGTATTCTAATGTCAAACTATTATTTTAATATACTACAAAAATGTCATGTAGTACAGTTGCTTATTATACATTGCATACTATATCTTGTATACCATACATCTGCATAATGATATTATAAATTTTAGGAATTGTATTTTTGTATCTCTAAACTTTAATAAACAAAAACTGGTTCTATAGTTGTTTTTAAAATATTTAAAAGTATCATAACCTTTTATAAATTATTGCTAACCGATAGAAAAATAATGATAATACTAAAACATAAAAAATAATTTTGAAAGCTTCATTTCCTAAATAATCTTTATTTTTTAAGCTTTGCAGCCTAGTCACGAATTTGTCAAATTGATTTATAATGCATATTGTAGTTGACGCCGATGAATTTTCAATTCTTGTAAATATTTTTATATTTCTATATCTGTTTGCTCTTGTTTTATTATAATGTTAATAACCTGTTCATCATACTTATCGCTACTATGTTTTGCTTGCGTTGTATTGCCGTTGTATTCTATTATAGCCATGCCAACGCATAAGCGACCAAAAATATTTATTGTTATACGGTTTTCTTTACTCGGTTCTATTATCAGGAGCGAGTCAATTTATTTGTATATAAGGAAGCGCTCTCGCTCAGCTGGGTAGAGCATATACTGTAAGTCCTTATGCTCAAGCCGTGCGGCTTGTCATTGGGCGCGGCTTCTGGTTTAAGGTCATAGGCCGCAGCCAAAGCCAAGTTCTTAAAACTTACGTGAGGCTTAGGGCGGCTTCTAGATAAATGCGGTCTCGGCGCAGTTCCGCGCTATAACCATAGAATCGCAGTCAAGATACACTTTCATGTACAAGATTTTGGCAACTTATTCATTTATTTTCAAGGTCATGTTTATGGAATACTTCAGACTAAAGAATAATTTATTGCTAATGTTTAACTCACCACAATCATAGGCTATTAAAACTTATGATTGTGTTTTGTTCTTGACCTGCATCTTTCCATAAATGTGAAGCCCTCTAACAGCGCAATAAAAATTTAAACTGAGACATGGCAAGTAAGTTGTTGATGCAAGGGTTTAGGAATTTTAATAACTTGAAAGTAAAAGAAAATTATTTTCACATGTACTGATGTAGCCTGTTTTCTTGTTCAAGAAGACGGGGGTATAGCGAAACCCTTCTCAACACTTTCGCTCTTGAAGGGGTCAAGGACGACAAAACCTCAGACATTAGCCGCGGTCTGTGGGCATATGCGACTTGTTGGAGGATTATTTTTTCTTTTGTGAGTCACCTGGTTTTGAGCACAAGCCGCGCAGCTTGAGCATGAGGACTTACGGTAGTCATAAGCTCCTCAATTAAGGAATTTTTTTTCCGAAATAAAAACGAATCAAACTCCTATCTATTTTCTCTTCTGTATGTAATACTATAGATCTTGCCAAGTAAAGACCGACAAAGTTTTTTACAATATTATGATGACAATATAATTTTGTTGATTAGCAAATACAAAAAAGCTTTTCACTATTCTCAGACACTTCTCTCTATTCAAAATCATTTTTAAGAATAGTCATTGTGTTAGTGTTATGCAATTTAGGGTGGTATGAACCATTCAGATTTTAACAGGATACAATTTTTAAATTTTGAAAAATCGCAAAAAAATGTTTTATGGGATAAATCAGTTTATTTAAGTTGAACTTACACAGCATTTTAGTGGATTGTATTGGAAAGTATCAGTATTTTTACCATTGTGATTATTTTTTTACGTTTGAGATGATCTGACTGCCAGGATGTTTGTTACAGTAGATTAAAATCAACAAAACTTGATTATGGTAAAAGTGCTCAGATCAAGTGAAAGTGTGATTATAATGTTTATAGCTGCAACGAGGCCAGAAAATTAGAGCAGCCCAGCAACTGCTGCATTAGCAGTAGTAGCAACCAGTGATTTCATTTTACATATTTTTTTTTCTGTGCAATGTAATCGTGATCCAAACCTTTCAATTTTATTCTAGAAACACCCTTACAATCAAATCACCTCAATTGTAAAATAATGCATTTGATAAAAAACACCAATAACTTATGATGAAATCTTCTGAAAGTTTGCCTTAGTTCATCTTCAGGAAGTGAAAAACACGTTTATGACAATAAACCATGTTAAAATATAGCCTCAGGTTGTTTATAAAAAATCTAACGCTTCCAAATTATGGTAACTGTATTTGTTGTCGAGTGGTGCATATGGCCTCGTGCTTTCCTAGAAATCTGAATATTTTGATCTTTGTAAAGTGCAATATTTTCCTAATGCTTTAGGTATGGCTTTGGACCGACAGACGGACATGGTTTTTATTATATTTTAGAGCTAGTAGAATATCCTACATTGCATGTGTATTACAAACAGCTTATAAACAGTAGCAAGTATTGCGGTGGCCTGACACTAGCCATTAGCCTGGCACATTGCCAGTTGCTAATTTGAGTCAGCTACTATCCGTATTGTTAATCATAATATTAAAAACCGTGAGAGCAAGCTTTAGTGACGTTGTGTGTAACGCAGAGTCACTATGCAGGTTTTAACTCAGATAGTGACTCATATTGCCTAATGAATCTATTGCATCCATGTAGCTTATTGAGTTACCTTTTCGCTTTTTGGATGAAAAGCTTTGAAAACGATTTTTCTGAGCTACAGATTTTTTATCACTAGACTAATTGTTATAGCTGGACAGTCATCGAACGACAGCAAACTTTGAGATGTACATATATATATATGTATATATATATATATACATGTACACAGATAAGCGTCCCGCATGTCACAATCTTGCTAAAAACAGCTTTACCCATGTATAAACTAGCTGTAACACCGCGCACTCAGCGGAGTTGTACTACCATGTCCCCTGTACCTGGCGTTGCCTGGGTAATAAAAAAATCTTTGATCCGAAGATATATTTTTATTTAATATATCACAAAATTTGCCAGTCTATTTTGTAAACTACATGTCATGAAAAAAAGTTTAGTTGTGTAGATGTGTACTTGTATTCGTTTAGTTTAAATAAATTGAGAAAAAAATTTAAAACAATTGTAAAGATTTTCAAACTTTGTCAAACAACTGAAACTTTCAAACTTCATAACTTGAAAGAAGTGTTTTGTTGAAATAAATTAGGGAGAAAAGTAATAATTTAAATGTGCTTAAATGTAAATGTAAAATCATTAGCAAGTAGGTTAGCTAAAGTCTAAAGCAAAAAGGTGAAAGTAAATTAAGTCTGTTTTGCTACGATAACAATGAAATATTATTTGGTATACGACTATATGATTTTAGTTCGTTTCATTGGCATGCAAATTGGCATACCAGTTTTGGCATGCCAGTGTTGCCACTACAAAAAGAGTGGTATAAAAACCCATAGTAATTTTCTAATGCAATAAACTTTTAGTAAAAATCATCATCATTAAAAATAGAAACAAAGTTATATGTTTGTATTATTATATTTAATATGTAAGTAAATTAAAAGAAAAAATAAACAACTCGTGCATAAAAGCATGTGTATAAAAAAGGTTACTGTTTTACCAGAAGCTATCTATCAAAAACTCTGAATATGACGATACTGGTACCTCTAAATACTGGTACAAATGTAAAACGGAGATATACTCTCTTCGTCTGACCAAACGGTGAGAGAATGTAAAGACCATTCCTACTCGAGATAATACAATGGTTCGAGTAAAAAATATTGACCTTCACCATGATTTAGCAATTGATCCTTACGAAAAGCCGAAAATAGAAGTTCACGAAAATGCAAAAAAACACCATATTTCATAGAGTTAATAAAATTCATAAAATTCCAAATACGTCATTTAGCATCTGCATACGCTATATACAGTATATGATAATGCGTTTTGACCAATGTGCTTTTCTTAGCTCAGTAATAAATTTCGACGTTAAAAAATTTGCAGACGCAGACTCTGTGAGTTCAAATTCATTAGGACTCTGAATTTTAGTTCCAGGATGTTAATAGCTTTAACTGGGCATACCAAAGAACAGACGACAGAAAAAGTTGATAGTTGACAAACTTTGGCAAATATATAGACTATATATAATAATATATTAATATAGATGCATTGTCTGTGCCACATCAAATGTTTTTTGATATGCTGTAATGAATACACAAGGAAGCATAAGGGAACATCAAACCATAAGGAACACATAAGAAAACCAAACATATTTTAAACCTTTTACTAAACTGAACCACTAGAGTGAGTTGCCTTAGTTGATATTCAATACTAAAAATAATAAAAATTGCTTCGCTTCAATTGTTCTAGTTTCATTAAAATGATCAAAAAGCTAACTCGCAGGTTCAACAATGAAATTTATGATTTTGAACACTTTTAGCCATGAAAATTAAAAATTCTATTCCATATTTCATAAACAACTTTTTATACACTGTGTGTTTATTTTTCGTGTTTTCAGTCAAGCGCAGCAATACAGGCATTTCAGGCAAGCATCTCAAAACAATACCACAACAGGGAAAAACGTAAAATACTTTGAACAGTAGTTTATAGATGTTTATGTTATATATAAATAAATCTATATAACCTACATGATGAAATTATTTGCGAAGTTAAATTTCCCGAATATTGTTTTTTTCAAGCATATTTGTGGACCAAATTCTGTGCGGATGAACACATTCGCGAATAAGCTAACCTGTTAAAGCAGCTATCAATAGAGTAAAACCTTCACACGCGTATACCACATGTTTAGCTTTCTGTTTAGCTAAGAATTTTGAACGGGTGAAAGCAGTCACTTTCTATTAAGAGTTAACTCTATTGCGACTAGCAATAGAGTTAACCCTTCGCATGCACACACCATATGTTTTGGTTTCTATTTAGCTTACAACTACGAATCGCTTAGGCTAAGCTATAAATTTATTGCTGCGTTCATAGGTTTTCAAAAATATTCATCGATTTGGAGGCTTTTGGTGAACCAACCACTTGTGGTAAGCTATGAGTTTTTTCAACGTAAAGAACTGCAGGAAATTTTTTTTGACGTGATGCCGTGCCGAATTCCAAATAACTTGTGACAACCTTAACAAATTTTTGTAAAGAGGTGTGATGCATTGGCAACGGGCTTAAATCAAAGCTCTGGCAAAAATTTTACAAGAGTTTGAAACTCAGCTACGTTTACTAACTCTGCCTAGTGGCTAGTTTTTAATTTGAGGTAGTAGTTATTCTCCCTTGTGTTAAAAGCAATACTAATTATTCGCCGATTTTAATATTTCACAAAGTTGACTGTACGCAAACTCGCAAATTATTAAATCCATCAAATATTTTCGTCATGTAGGGTATATATTTCTCAAAGTTGGTGTGTGGATCTATCTGTCTGTCATTCCGCCTATGGCAATAGCTACAACGCACACTGATTATCTTACCGATGTGATCACACGTTACGATTCCCCTGTCAAAAAATATTTTTCGTAAGGTTCGGTTACTATATTTGGGGTCAAGGCAAATTCTTCTTACTAATTCTACTCATTGGAAAGTTTTAATCTGTTTTTTTCAATTCATATTAATTGTCATTACTAAATCATCTTTTATTGTAATTGTAGCAAAATCGACTTAATTTAGCTATTACTTGCTAGTTATTTTACATTTACAATTAAACCTTTTTATTGCCGTTTTATTTTAATTAAATTATTTGACCCGCACAAAAAAACCTTCATCATGATATGAAGTTTAGAAGTTGTTTGACAAAGTTTGATAACCTTTACAATTGTTTTTATTTTCTTTCCTAAGTTATTTCAACTACAAAAAACACTTTTTTCATGATATGTAGTTTGAAAGTTAAAATGGTAAATGTTGTTATATGTTAAATACAAACCAATTTTCTGTCCAAAAACCTTTTTATTACCCGGGCAGCGCTGGGTAGCACAGCTAGTAAAAAATAAAAACAATACCTTATATACTTACAATACCAAATACTTAAACACAATACGTTACCTTTTAATATTGGTATAAATATTATTTTAGCTTAATATCAATGAACTATGTTTTAAACGTTAATTAAACAATTATATCAATTAATTTATCAATTGTATCAGTTGTTTGATAAAATATACCAATCAATTTATCAATTTTATCAAACTTGATCAATTTTATCATTCCAGTGATCAATTATATCAATGGGTTAATCAATTATAACAATAAATTGATCAATTAAATCAATTAATTGATTAATTATATTGACTAATCAACCAGCCATATTAATAAATTGGTCCATTTATCAATCAATTGATCATTTATATAAACCAATTGTTAATTATATCTATGTATTGATCAATTATAGCATTGAATTGGTCAATTACATCAAACAATTATAAACAATTATAATCAATCAGTAATCTGGCAGTCCAGTGTATGATGAGAGATCGTCATGTGTGTCATAAAAGCACAAGGAATAAATACATTTCTAGTAATACTAAAACAATTACTAGTAATCCGCCAGTCCAAAGTGGCACTTGATGGTTAGGAAAAAAGGATTATGTAATACAGAATGTAACTTCATGAAATTTAACTTCGCAGCTCAATGCTCTAACACCTGCAATAATCATCACTTTTCCAGCACTGTGGATTAGTTGTGCACATAATTATACTTTGTGCTTTATCGGCACAGATGATGATCTCACAGTTCACAATAGACTGCCAGAATACAAGTTTTCATAAAAAATTGTGTGAAAAAACGAAAAAAAGTGTCTAAACTTTAAGCTTACCGAAATGATTTGTCCAAATGTAAATGCAGCATCTACATCGAGTACATAGGTGTTTATTTCCTGTATGAGCTTGTTAATTCTGTCAAGAAAAGCGGATGGGCTGTGAATCCTTCTGATTAGTTATGTTTCAGTTTTTTTTAAAGCTGGCATCGTTGCTATTGCATCAGCTATAAGAAATGTAAAAGCTTGTTATGGCTAACCTACTTTTTGAAAGAGAGACTAAGTAAGATAAATGATAAAAAAGAGACTTTCAAATATGAATTTGCGTCAAGTTGACAACATGAAATAATATACTACATTTTGTTGTAAAATATTATATAATTAAATATAATATATAATACAGTAAATTACAATATCATATAGCAAAATTTAATATAATATCATGTGATATATTACAAAATAAAATAGTATAACGCAACACTATATATTAATATAGTTTGACAGCATAATAAAGTATAATTTTACAAAATATGATATGTTATGTGTCATAATGCTAGAGTGTCTAATCTGAAAAATAAAAAAATAATACATAAAACAATAAATAACAATAAATATTATTTTTGATTATTGGAGCACCTAAAACTGTATGCTTAAAACTACTCTTGTAGTTCCTAACACTGCCGCTATTAGGAACTACAAGAGCATTGTTTAATGATAATAAAAACATGAATGTTATAATATGGCATTTAGTTAATACCTGGAAACATTAACTTTAACAGCGGTGTAGAAATAATGTGAAGAAGTTCTTCCAATTATGTAAACAACACTAATGATAATGATATTAATAATAATTGCTCCAGCTTGAGATTCAAGCTGGCTTTTACCACGTAAACCATAGTAATAATAAAAAGGGCAATTATGATGATAGACAATGACCATAGCATTAGCAAGAACAACAATATTCACAGAAATAAGCTAAATTTGTTAGCTGACTTTTATGAAAATAAAAATAGTGTAATAATTTAAAATATTTCTTTTTCAATCCACAGTATAGGTTTACTAAAAAATGAAAAGTAAAGTGAATAATTTTCATCAGAAAATCATTTTTTATGTTTCTTTCATGACATAATTTAAAAATATTTTAATTTGAAATTATATATATAATTTCAAATAAAGTTTGTGTGCATTATAGATAAATAACGGTATATGCTTAATGTCAAGCAGATTTTATATATTGTACATGAATTTTATATATTATGCAACTTGTATATTATATATGTTATATATACATACTAGCAGAGTGTCCATCATTGCCATGTAATAAAAAGGTCGCTGCCTAAACAAATTATTATTATTTCACATATACAAAATTTACCATTATAACTTTTACACTTATATCATACGAAAAAAGTTTCTTTTTGTACAGTTCAAATGAATTAAGAGAAAAAATAAAACAACGGTAAAAGTTTTCAAATTTTTTAGAACAACTGTAACTTTCAAGTTTTATATCATGAAAAAAGTGTTTTGTTGAAATAAATTAGGAAGGAAAGTAAAACTGTAAAGGTGTTTTAATGTGCATGTGAAATTATTAGGCAGTAATGGCTATAGTCTGTTTTGCTATGATTACAATAAAAAATTTTTTGTTATGCAATTATGTGATTTTAGTTGGTTTCCTTGTTGGCATCATAAGGCAAAAGTTTGTATAGATTAGTATATCCACTCATAGTAATTATTTAAAGCAATCAATGCCTAGTAAAAATCATCAAAATCATCATCATTAGATAATAGTAATAAAACAGTAGGTTAACCTTAGTAACTATAGTTACATACAATAGCTTTAGTGCATTTTGTGGTTATAATCTGCAAAAAAATTAACATTATAGTATACTACATGCAGTACACACTCTGGAAAGTTTTTACCTTGGAGAAAGACGTGTAACAAAAATGCTGAATCCGACTAAAATAATTTACCTTACTGAACACATGTTTAAAAGACGTTTCAGTATGTATTTTAATAAACTACCTGATGTGAACAAATTTTATACCACCACTAACAATTATTTGGAAAATATCGAGGCCAGCTGTTTTAACAATCTTTCACCTGATATTCGTTTTTTTTTAGCAGATAAAGGCATTTTAAACACTAATTGTCAAGCTATTTATTCGATTTTAATGGCTGACTGTTGCCATTTTTAGTTCTTTTTTCTTCTTTTACTATTTTTAATGGCCTAATTTAAAAAGAATTTTTATTTTTGAAATGAAATTATTATCAATCAAGTATTATGTACATATTTTAGGTCAAAAATTGTTATCAATAAAGTATTATATACATAATTTAGGTCAAACTTTCAACTGAAATTTATCCCTTATTTATTTGCGAATCATTTTTACTATAATGAATAATGGCTGAACTGAAATAGCGAGTGACGTAGATCTCTTTCCTGCATTGTGAGAGGTATTTTTGCAAATATCATATCAAAATTTTTTGTTATTTTATCATATTCAGTACAACAATTGCCAAATTTCAAATTTCTAGAGAGTTTTCTATTGATATCAGGAGACGGGAAAAAAATTCGCCCTAGTATGGCAAAGATGAAAAAAAACTGTTTCATAGAGTTAGTCAAAAAATATTTTATAATGGGGACATTGTAACCCGTGGGCACAATGTATCAATTAATACGTCACTTAGCGTGTGCAATTGAGAAAAATGTATATATTATATAAGAGTGACAGATCGTAGCCTATTAGTCAGATGAGCTTAGAAACTTTTGGGTGCAATCTTCGTGAATTCAAATCCAGCCTGAAACGAGCTTTTCATTCCAAGATTTTAATAGCTATAGCAAGAAAGACAGGTAACAACAGATGATGACAAACTTTGAGATTCATATAAATTGTGAGTTGTCTAAATGTTACAAAACAAAAGGGCATTAAATTGTTTTAGTGTAATATATTTACTGCGTAACAGCTTTGCATAAGTAACTTTGTTACAGCAAAATCAAGTAATTTCAGAGTGTTATATAACGCTTTGCATTGCAGCAAAGTCTAAAATAACTAAATATTACATAGTGTATGTACAGTTATGCGCCAAAAGGTTATAATGGCCTGCAAAACAGCTACATACATGTATATGGATGAAATATAGATGTATGTGAAATATGTATTTATACAGTATGTGTAATTACATATTTGAATGAAATGTATATATAAAATTAATTTAGAACCTGTCCAACCAGTTTGTGTATAAATTTATCTCAACATACCAGCAAAATGCAAGACATAGGCTTTTTTGAAACAAAAATGAAAAAGATATAAAATAAAAAACATTAATTTATACTTTTTTATTTATATTAATATTAAAAGTTTTTTATTTATTTAAAAAAAAAATGTTTTTTTATTGTAATGTAGTTTTAATTTTATATTAAACGTTTTTACACTCTTGCAATGTATGCTTGTTTTACAAAAAAAATATCTTTATGAGTTTTTTAACAGGTGAACTCACGGAACCAATAGAGTTAGTTGAGCAGATTATTCAACAAAATATACACAGAGAGAGTAGCAGATAGGCATGCGAAATAAAGCTACAAATCTTTGCTGGCATAAGCACAAAACTCAAAAATTACATTTTGATTAGCTAAATGCCGGGCATTGCCTGAGTAATAAAATTTTTTCCATACCAATAATTTATTCCAACAAATAATTCATTTTTATTTGACACTATCTGTGCCTCCCGGTGTTGCCCGGGTATTAACATTCACCTTATAGACAATTAGAATTGATGAGAGTTGCCTACTACTTGCTGAAAGGCAAGTCTCTAGCAAGTGGCAGGCCATTGCCAAGTGGCCTGGCACATTGCCAATGAAAAGGTCCAGTACGCTTGCAATATGTGCTCGGCCTCTAATGACGGTAAGTCATTACGTTGCATCAGCATTGCCCAGTTACAGCTATTCTAATAACAGCTATAGCTGGACATACCAAAAATAGAATAATAAGCTTCATAGAACTTCATAATAAGCTTTTGTATTTTTTCCTGCTTTTGATTGATAAAAAAATTGATGTTAATATTACAAAAAATTATATTATATTTTGTATTACATATTTTAAAGCATATTTTTATATTGAGGTTACATCTAATAAGATTCAAACTTCCTGTGTTTAGTTTGGTAGACTGACATTCTCACACGTTCCCCAGTAAACAGCCCTCAGACATTTGAAATATTTCTGCACAAAGTTATTTCTCTGATAAAAAAGTGTACAGGAATATTATCGCTGAAGTTCGAAAAACTACAATTCATTGATAACCTTTTAAGGCACACCTAATGAAACTTTACGGCAGACTAAATAACAGAGGTGCATTCACACAATGACAAATTATCCGAGGTGTAAAACAAAAACGGTTGTAAAACGGCGTTGTCCCGTTTGCTGAAACAAGCTTAGTAAAGTTCTACATACTACAGTATGGTAGGCTGTTGGCTATCAGGGTGGCCTAGTGGTACCGGCTTTGATGGTTAACCATGGGGTTGGTGGTTCGAGTCTTGATTAATGCCAAACTGACAAAAAGCTCCCAGCAAGCTATCAACCCTAAATTGCTGGGTCCTTGAAATCTAGACCGCAACTTAAAGGCCCTGTGTACTACACTAACAATGTGGGCACATTAGGGAACCACCTCTGTTCTTTGCACATTGGGCAAGTAAAATGACTACCTAGTTCTTTTAGACAAGATTTTTTGCAAGGGAATCCTTTCAGGTTAATCTGACAGTTCCGCAATCTGACAGTAGTAAATACTGAGAACTGGGTCACCTCTTCTCATTGTTACTGCTTGATCCAAGCATGCATCGCTAAATTGCAGATCATTTTTAATTCTTACGAGATATTATAATTATGTTTGTCTGTCTTTGGTGGCTATCATTTTTGGAGCACAACACAGAATGGACCAATCATATTTTGCAATAACGCCAAAAATATAAGCATGGTGGTATATTCTGTTATTCTAAAAACAGCATTGAACTAATAGATGAACTGAACTGTTATTACTTCTATTATAACTAATTACTATAATTATTATGCGTACATGTATATAAGATTTAACAATGGAATGATTTTATATTACAGCTTTGTGCAATGAAACAGGTCAAAGACTGAGGCTGGCTGCCTAACTGACTTTAGGACCGGTGCTATAGTTGAGTCCTGGCACAGCAAGAGACTCGGCTATAGGTAAGTACGCTTGGCTTACCAGGAGCAGGCACAGAGATCAAGAGGAGTCAACAAAAAACCAATAGATCGATACAATCGCTGGAGGGGGGGTAGCCTAACAAAGTAGTGTACTTATAAAAGAAGGCAAAAAGAGTTCACAGGTTGGAGATCACTGCCAGTCTTTTGCATGTTGTCTTGTTGCCAACACAAAAACTGATTACATATATCTATATACATATTTCTCAAAGTATGTCGCAGTATGTCGTATATCTGTCGGTTTTCCGGCTATAGATCTTAAAATCTTGGTGTACTGCAATCTGATGGATTAGAACTCACGACGGCTTCTTCATCGATGAGGGTTTCATCCGGACACTCTACCACTGAGCATTAATGCCATAGCGATCATTGCGTATTCTTATGAAATATACAACCAGCGCGTGCTAATTATTTTAGCCCTAGGTTTTTACCAAAGATTTTGAGATTTCTTTGCCTCGAAGCTTGAACATAAATTCGGTTCTCACCTAAACTGGAGCATGCGCATTGCAATTAGCAAAGCTCCGGAAACGCTTGGAAATGGATAAGCATTTTACGCTTCGTAAATTATTTACAAAAAGGGAGAAACCATGTGGGACGACACCTCCTCTACCAAAGAAATTTGCTAGGGAGTTAACCCCTCCAGTCGAGCTACCCTAAATTGTTTTGGAGGATGAGTCTCTTTTAAAGATGTAAAGTAAACATGGCATTGCTGTTTATGTTTTCTTTATCCTACAATTTTTGATTTAATTATCTGTTGCATATTTTTTAGCATTGTATTTTAACCTTTAATGCTTTGGATGTTTTAAAAGTCAAATGTACGAAATGTTTACTTTTGCTTTCTCTTTTTCATCACCATAAATATAAAACAGTTTATTAAAATTAAACACGATCTATATATACCTGTTTCTATTTATAGTATGCAGTATACAGTACATCTTATGTTGTAAAATGTTAAAAACATACTTTACCGAAGTATATCTCCGAGTTTACCAATGTTTTTCCTCATCTTGGAACGGATTAAAATTTAAATAACTTTATTTTAATAAGAAAAATTGTTTCAGATCTCGAAAAACTCAGTTAGCAATGGTAGAACAGTTCCGCTGGAATAGGTTGAGCTGTACGTTACTAAAAGCTATACTTTGCTGAAAGTTATGAACTTTTAAATTTACAATGGTTTGAAAACCTTTTACTCATGATATGATATTTAAAAGTTAGTTGTTTGAAAAATTTTGAAAACTTTTATGGTTGGTTTTATTTTCTTAGATGTTATTCATTTTATTAATTAGCGTTTATTTCAATAGCGATATAGTGTGGTAACAAGCGCTTTTTCCTTTCCTCAACAGCCAAATGTTTCGTTCGTTAAATGCGTGTTTCAAAAATTTTCTATCAGTGCTCACTTTGTGCATTAGCTTACACGTCTTTCCTTCTAAACCTATCCAGTTAGTAATTCGTAATTATTTTCAATTTTACAAGAATCATTTGTAAGATTAATGTAAGATTATCTGTAAGATTTATCGCCAGTATCAGTTGTGCCTCACTTTCTTATATCTACATACATTTACATATTTTGAGAAATATATCTATATATATTTGAAAAATTATTACGAAGAAAGTAAACTTTTAGTAATTGCGCTACAAATTTGTTTCGTGAGAAGCATTTATCAGACGCGGTTGTACAAGTACAACCGCGTCTGATGAGGGCTTCGCACGAAACAAATTTGTAGCGCAATTACTAAAAGTTTACTTTCTTCGTAATAATTTTTCAAATATTTTATACTCCACTAATTATCTTTTAGGCTTTGAGTGTAGAGTTCTATTTTTATATGCTTTTCTACTTACTTTTATTTAATATATATATCTATATATATATATATATATATATATATAACTTTTAAAGTTGATAATATAATTTTTTACAGTTTGTTACATTATCGTTTTTATTGCAACTTGCATTTTTTAAACATAATTTAAGTTTAATATCTGTTTGAAGTTAACGATTATTCATTGTCCTATCACTGTTACCTATTATTACTTAGTTAGTTTCTAACCTATATTATTAATATTAATTTTTCATTTAACAATTTTTGGCAGACATGTTCTAATAAAATTTCAACCGCAAAATACTGCCATGTTCTGTCATATTTTTTTATTAATCTGTTAAATACATGCATTCTCAGAAGTTACACATTGTCTAATACCTCCAAAGAAAAGAACATGTTCTGCACAAAATCATTCCCTCATGATATAAAGTTTGAAATTTACAGTTTGAAAAAGTTTGAAAACTTTTACAGTTGTTTTTATTTTTTCTCCTAATTTCTTTTAACTACAAAAAACACCTCTCATGATATGTAGTTTGAAAGTTAGAATGGTAAATGTTGTTATATGTTTAGAACAAATCAATTTTCTGTCCGAAGACTTTTTATTATCAAAGTAACGCTGGGTGGTACAGCTAGTTTATATATATTCATAAAATATATATTTGTGTTATTGCTTGCACTGTGAAAAAAGAAAGAGCTGTGAACTGAAACTTCTATTTACAGCAAACACTGCGGTTTCATTTGCATTATTATAAATTATTGTATCATAATCAAAATCACATGTTATAGGAGATATAATCACAAGTAACTTTTATATATCTATTTATATTTATAGTCTTTAATTCTTGTGTTTGGTCGAACGCTTTTTATCAACCTTTTGTTTTTACTGCATGTTTGCCACTCTTTGCTGTAAATTTTTGTGTTTTAGAGCTTGATGTCTTGGCTCCAGGTATTTGAAAATAATTAATTGGAATTAAATTGATTAAAATAAAAATTGAACTAATTAAATTATAAATTAAATGAAACCCCTTTTTAGTAAGCAGCAAGAACTAATTAGTGATTGGTTATATCTGATTGCTAGATGATAATGCAAACCAAAACTGTTACTCTTTTTATATGAAACATTTTACTCATTTTAATGGAAATAATTCAAGCTGAAAACCTTTGCTGACATGCACTTGGTATCTTTGCTGCAAATATTAGATTTTCTGTCATACAGCTTTGATAAAAAGTTTTTTCTTAGAATCGACAAAAAAGTGGTACCAGGGTCAACGCATTTTACCAAAAAAAACCATGTTTAATAATACTTATTAAACGTGGCTTTTTTGTAATTATCCAAATTACTCCAAATTTAAAAATTATTTTCAAGTTTGGTGAAATATGTTGCATTAAGAAAAAGGTTATCATTTTTAAGTTTGACTAAAACACAGAATCCCACTCTTTGAGGCCCAATGGTAAAAATTTCACAAGAAAAAATATGTATAGGTTGCTTTTTAAATTTTTTTCCATTTCTTTCTATAACAAAAATTAAAAAAATTGGAAACTGCAGTGTAACAAAAAGAATTTGGGCTAAAAATAAAACTCATTGATTCGTTTTTTGAAAAGACAAACAAATAAAGTAATAACGTAACTTTCTGAATTTTTTGTAGCAAAACTTTGGATAGGTCTGTTAACTCTGTGGTCCGTGATCAGTGTTTCTCATCTATGTGTTATACACTTTTTGTAGTGAAAGAGTAAAGTTCCGTGCAAACTATCGCTCAAATCCGCGTTTAGCTGTGAGATGGACTACAGCGATTAGCTATTTTAACGTCATAACTGATAATAAGGTGTACACACTATAAGCGATTAGCTGCAAGTGGTCGCTAACCAACAACCAATTAGGAGTTATGAAATTGCATTAGTAATATCGAAGGTCTTTCTGTGATTTTTTACTTATCTTAATATGCAATTCAAAACGAGCATAGTTCTTTGTCACACTTGCAAATATGAATTGATTTTCACAACTGTTGCAATTGGATCCGATGCGGTCAAAAAACAACCAATCAACATGCTAACTGTTGCGATCGTCAATGTCAAAGTTCAACACGTTAAAAATCTATTGCATCATCACTAGCAAAAATGGCACTGGCCGCTCATCGCAAAATGATGTCCTAGTAGCCCATCGTTGCAGTCAATTGCACTGCTAATTGTGGGTCTGAGCGATAGTGTACACGAGCCTTTAATTAATGATGAAGCTAGTTTGTAGTTGTGCCTGTCACAAATAAATGAATGAATGATATCACGATTTGCAACAGAAGCATAGATGGGTTTCATCGGCTCAAGTAGTGGTATGGGAGTCTCAGCAACCGCGTTTGATGCAAATCTTGTTCTCCATTGCGAAGCAGGAACTGCGACAGTTGGAATCACTGTACTATCCCCATTTTCTGGTGAAAGAGGAATTGCTATACCGAGAAGGTTTGGGTCTGTCATCATGTTGGGTTTTCTGTCCAGATTCAAAAGTAGAGAGCGATTCTTCAGCCAGTCTGTCTAATGAGTAGCAGCATGGTTGCAACACATGTCAATGAAATATTCAATTTTAATATTTTTAATATTAAATAAACAACATTTTGCTGAGGATGATTTAACACTTTGAAGTCAAATAAAAAACACTTAAAAAAACATTTAAAAGAAGCTAAAGTAAGTGCATAAAAAAGCTTGCTGGTCCTAGACCTTAATAGACATAAACTTATAAGAAATAATAATAGAGTTTATCAGAAACTATCTTAATTTTCATGTCATCAGAAATTGTTTTTATTTTAAAGGTGATCTGAGTGCATGGATGTTTCTAGATCAAAATTGAGAAAACCCGATCAAGATTAAAACGCTCAGAGAAAACTGACGTCACTACTTGTTATTGCTGTCATAGTTGACATTGGATATTCAAGTCACAGTTCAAATCACAGAATTACTCATTACCATTCTGTCAGTGTCTTTGCAACTATGAACATGATAATTTTCCTTTTGCTTGATTATGAGTGCCTTAACCTTACTAAAGTTTTTCGACCATAATCTTAACCTATTCTAGCAGTCAGGCTACTTCAAGCATCAAAAATATTTCAAAATTAAACAAAGTACCTACTACTTTGAATACAATTTACTAAAGTTTCGTGAAAATTCATCTTCAATAACATTCGTTCAAATTTGAAAGCATTTAAAAATGCATAATCATTTTTTAATTGAATATCATTTTAAAGCTTCAAGATTGTATGACTCAAATAAAAGACAGAACTCATCATAGTGAATAGCTTTTTCTCACTCTTTTGAAGAAGTGATATTTAGAAGTAACTGATGAAACATAATGAGTGCAGTACACCGAGTCTGATATAGCCTACACTAGTTTTGAATAGAAAAAACACAAATAGTTCTAAAGTAAAGCTCTTTTTGCTAAAAACACCCAGTTTTCCATTTTTCACCATTTTTGAGCTTTTATCATGAAGAATTTCAATTAGTGTAATCATTAGAAAGTAATGTTTTGTTAGCACCAATTTTTTTCGGCTGTCTGAAACTGTTTTCAGTATTTTGATGATACCTCAATAATTAATTAACTAATTACACAAACCGTTTTGCACTGCACTGAAATTTATTATGTATAAAGTGATGAAAATTCAGTAATTTTACTTAAATTGACAATGCAAAAAAAAAAACTACACAACTGAATTTACTTAGGCATGTATGCTATCTTTTTGCTATTACTATCTTGAATAAAATATGAAAAAAGCTATGCCAGAGAGGAGAATTTATTTACTTAAGGCTAAAACTTGTGGGATGGCTTTTATACTTAAATTTTAAAAAAGCGGTGGTAATCAAATTTTATATAAACAGTTGCAAATGAATACTTCTGAATGGAAATATATTTTTATTTCATAAAAACGTTACACTACTTAAGTGAACAAATAGTACCTCAAAATATTTGTATAAAATGAAAATTCCGTTCAATTTTTTATAGCACAGTTTAAGATTGAATTAACAATTTCAATCTAATGGTTTAAATTCTCTTGAAAAAATAGACAAAAAACCTGAAAGTTTTTTTTGACAATCAGTGGCAAAACTTAATAGTATTTATTTTAGCCCTTTGCGTACGAAAACCGACCTTTGTCGGTTTACGAGTAATGTCTCAGCGTACCAAAACCGACAAACCCGACATTTTTGCCGTTTTCGATAGACCTTTTTTAAAACGTTTTATTTATTTTAAAAATAACGTTAAAAATTAAAATTAAAAATTTGAGCAGTTTCAGTAAATTTTTTACTACTGTTTTGACGCTATAAATAATAAATTTTATGCGCATGTGCAAAAAGAACACGTTGTAAAGATTAGATCTTTCTTTATGGAAAACTGATCAACATGGACGGACGTGATAATTTGTGCTCGGCTAAAAAAATTTGTTTAGAGGATGATATCGACTGGTTCGAAAGTGAGGAAGAGGATTTCAGGTCAGAAGAATGTGGGGAAGATGATGAGAGTGAAAAAGAAGATCGACAGAGTGAATCTGATGACGAAAGTGAGAGTGAAACGACCGACGTTGAACCAGGGAGTAATTTCGGATTTCAAAGAGGAGCTGATCTAAAACCGAAAGAACTGCATTTTGATGAGAGCTTGGCAGGTGTACAAAGTCGAATTACTGGACAGATAAGTATTTTCAATTATTTACAGCTTTTTATTACATCGGCCATCATGAATGTTATAGTTAACGAGACAAATAGATATGGCCTTCAAAAACATGGCGATGCATGGGAGTCTGTCGATGGCAAAGATATTTGGCGAGTTTTTGGTTTAGTTTTGCTCATGGGTATTGTCAAGAAGCCTACTTTGTTGTCGTATTGGTCTACCAATCCGTTATTATCAACGCCAATGTTTAGTAAAATGATTTCGAGGAATAAGTTTTTAATGGTTTTGAACAGTTTGCATTTCACTGACAATTCGGAAAACCCTGATGGCAATAAGTTATTCAAGCTAGGAAATGTTTTAACCATGATATCTGACCGGTTATCTTCTGTTTTGCTGCCTGGTAAATTTATATCTATAGATGAAAGCTTGCTGGCTTGGAAAGGACGGCTCAGCTTCAGGCAGTATATTCCATCTAAAAGATCTAGATTTGGAATAAAGCTATTTGCTCTCTGCGATGCTGTCTCTGGCTATGTGCACAAGCTGTCTGTGTACATTGGTGATGAGCGAGAACAAGCCGAAGGAACTGGTAGAGGAATCACTCACAACATAGTGATGAAATTAATGAATGGTTTGCTTAATTCGGGTCGTTGTTTATATATGGATAATTATTATAATTCGCCAGAGTTAGCAGCTGAACTTATTAAAAATAACACTCATGTTTGCGGAACTCTGCGTGCAAACAGAAAAGGTGTTCCTAAAGATTTGAAAGTTTGCAATGGAAAAGCTATTAAAAAAGGTGAAACAACAAGCTTTTCTAATGGAGAAAGTATGATTGGCTGTTGGAGAGATAAAAAATATATTTCTGTAATTTCAACTATGCATAAAAACTTGGATGTCGTAGATACAGGCAAAGTAAACTATAAAGGGGATAAAGTTTGCAAACCAGCTGCTATTTTGGATTACAACCGATACATGGGAGGGGTTGACAAATCTGATCAAAATTTGCATTATTATAACGCTGCGCGTAAAACCATGAAATGGTACAAAAAACTATTTTTCCATTTATTAGATATTTGTGTGTACAATGCAGCCATAGTTTATAGAATCCGTAGCGGTTGTAAAATAACTGACTTAGAGTTTCGACAGAAATTAATTGAACAAATATTTGAATACACTGGATCTTGCCGCAAAAACACTGTTCCCCGCGCTTCAACCTCTTCCGCTCATTGATTAGTGCTAAATAGTCCAGGAAAAGGTAAACGAGCTAAATATAGAGTTTGTAGGCGCTGCCCAAAGCGAGCTAATGACAACACCCGTAAGCGAGACGAAACTAGATTTAAATGCCAAGCATGTGGAGTACCTTTGTGTGAACCCTGTTTTGAGCCTTACCATGCTAGATAAATTTCCAAATTGTATTTAAAATAATTTAGTTTATGCAAATGCTTTGTTGTGTTGTTAGCTATTGTACATACACTTGCTGAAATGTCATGATATATTGCAGTTGTTTTGCATTGTTATGTTGTATTTGTTGCCCACGGCCCTCTTCAGGGCCACAACTAATCAAAAAGTTCAGTTCTCATATTGTTCTGCCATCTGGCAGGATTTCTCCATCATTTGCCGTTTCTGCTCATAATAAATGTTGCTTCCTGTCTTTTGCTGCTTCACCAACTGTGTGAATACAGGCTCACCACTCAATTCTTCTTGTGCACAACCAGTTAACCTTTGCTGCAGCACACATGCATCCATGCGATCAGTTTGCAAAATTGTTACATGAATCTATAGTTTCAAGAAATGCATATCAATCTGACAGAAAAAAATAATAACTGAATATATAGATCTAAAGTTGCAGTGTTTGCAAGCTGCCCGGAGGAAAAAATCTCAGTCTGTAGGAAAAGATCTCAGCTTTTAGATGCATATTCATTTGCAGTTTTATATAAATTTGCACCAGAGTTTGAGGGGCCATGTCCGGTAACTGCAGCACTGCTTATCGCCATGGCGTCAGGAGCATTTCGTAGGTCTGCACCCGCGATGCACATGGGCACCTAACTACACTTTTGATGTGCTTGGACAACCAATTTTTTTTGGCAAACTTTTGTAAAAATATGACACCATGCAGATGCTTATCATGAACCGGTTTTAGCAAAGATATTGCTTCTAAAAGTGTATTTGTTATCAAAATTACATGGTAGAGGGGTGACAACTTCGTCGAATCTGGCTTGTGACTAAAGTGTTCCCAGTCGATGTACAGGGAATATATGGCTGTTTGTTGAAAAATTTCTAAGCTTTCAAATGCATATTCATTTACAGCTCCATGCGAATTTGCATGCGAGTTATAACCAAGTTTAGACGACCATGTCGCGCCTCCATTATTCGCAGGTTGTTAGAGTCTTGCTCTGAAAATTTCGAGAGGCGTTCCTGCATTGCAACGGAGCTTGTAACTCCGCGTTCAATGCTCTTCGACGATCAGTTTTTTTTGCAAAATGTTGTGAACATATGACTCTATGCAAGTATCTTTAGTACAACATGGTCAATTACTTAGATCAATTAGAAAAATACAATTGAAAATGGCATACAAAAATAAAAATTTCATAGCTTCAGCAAATCGCCATTTTTGTAGGCAACTATTTGTGAGTTATCTACAAAGAAGAAGCTTCAGCTTGTAGAGAAATTTCTCAGCTTTCTTATGCATACTAATTTATGTAGCTGCCACAATTTTGTTGTAAGTTACTGCAGTTTCTATGCGTTCATGTCGGCAGCTCAAATCGCGCAAGTTATTGCACGGTACTCTAGTGGTTTTTCTATCGTAACCGCGCGGTCGTTAAAGGGTTAGACAACAGAGACTATGTAAAAGTACATCACAACTATAACAAGCTACATAGCAGACTGAAGTCAGTCTATAACAACTGTGTTGGCTGATTCAAGGTCTATGCAAGGCTGATGCAAGTCTGATGCAAGGTCTATGCAAGTCTGATGCAAGTCAGATGCAAGGCTGACGCAAGGCTTATGCAAGGCCGATGCAAGGCCGATGCAAGGCTTATGCAATGCCAATGCAATGCTGGTGCAAAGCTGATGCAATGTTTTTTGTGTGTTATATATGCTACATGTATAATATAATGTACATAATAAGAACTGTTATAAAATGTTATGAAATTTATACAAAATATGCAATAACATACTATAATATAAATATAAATTAAACATAGTTCAAAACATTTGATATAGTATAACAAACAGAAACATAATATACATGTAAATATAATAGAATACAAATATAATTTAACACAAAAATATTATAGCATAGAGTAATGTGGCATAATCTCAAGACCAAACACGAGCGAAGCGATTGTTTGGGAGCTTTATGATGAATGCATATGTGCACACAACCCATGAAAATTGTTCATCAACACCATCGCAAACCCTTGTACCAAAATATCCTCAACAAATTTAACCATTTTTCAATGAAATCAATTAAGTATAATAACGATACAAAACACATATAGACCTATTTAAATATGTTACCAAGTCATTCGTAGACAATATCCTAAACCTTACCCATCTGATTGGATAATACATAGCTAGACAGATTAATTTGGCTAAAATGCTAATTAAAACCTGAAAGTCTCTTTTAATTAAAAGAAGGACCAGCCAATGAAACGCCAATAAAGCCGTGCAATCGAGAGTAGAACCATTAAGTCGTTCGCATTTCATGAGAAAAACGTGCACATTCCACCAGGCTATGGAATTTTCCAACTCCCGAAAGTTTATAATACCTTTCCGTTTGTAATATCTTGCTAAAATATTTAATTATAAAAATAATTATTTGATTTTATAAGATTAATATAAGTTTTAATTATAAGAATAATCATTCGAATTTATTTATCCAAAGGTTTCTGTATTAAACGTAGACTGTTTGAGGGGTAGACCAATTTACATGTACGAAATTGTGGTACACAGTTTATCAGCCTATGTTTTTTGTCCAATTACCGAAGGTTTCATTAAATTATTTAGAACGTTAACAAAAATTCTTTACATCTTATTTACAAGCTAGGGCCAAATTCCAATGCCCCTTTATGATGAGAAAATTCTTTTCTTTTGCTCCAATTTGCAGAAAACTTCCAGACGCTTGAATGCTGATGCTCCCTTTCTGTTACAGATTGCTATCAAAACCATTCTACATTCAACACGACCAAATTTTAAACTGTGTATATTACACAGCGGCTTGTCATTTTACTTATATTATTGCATTTCTCCTATTGCAGGGGAGAGATATAAACATATAATATTTTTCTTTCATTATTGCTGTTTGTTGTACGTAATAACACCCAGTACATTACAGCAACCATTGCAGCTACGATTACAGTTATCCTATTGCACTGCAGTGCCATTTGACTGCTAATATTGCATTTCTCAACCATCAGAACCCTTTCTTTTTTCCATTATCACTTTTGTCCTGGGTTGTATGACAGGGGAATTTTTAGTGTATTATACTATAATAAAATACAACATGAGGAATTATAATAGAACATATATATATATATGTATATATATATATATACATTATATATATAAAAAAAAAAAAATTGTTTCCTCACCCCGGATACCCCGTATGGGTGGTAAATTCTGCTCTAACTCGGGTCTCCTACCAGAGACCTGGGAGTTTGAGCACTCGTCTCAAGATCTTAGCTGTTCCCAATAGCGCACTTTTCTGCAACTCACCTGAGTTGATTGTTGTTGGTATTTGGGCAAGCCACATTTTATGCGCCGGTGTTATTGCGCCCAGTGCCCCAATGACTACTGGGATTATGGTTGTTCTTACATTCCAGCATTTTTCAATTTCTTCTCCAAGAGGGAGATATTTTTCTACCT
The DNA here is from genome assembly GCF_963576615.1 of Watersipora subatra. Lineage (NCBI taxonomy): Eukaryota > Metazoa > Bryozoa > Gymnolaemata > Cheilostomatida > Watersiporidae > Watersipora > Watersipora subatra. The sequence goes on from NC_088713.1 coordinate 9,608,371, forward strand.
TTTCTTTTTCTTTGCTGGCTATATTGTAGTCATTGGGTACTGCTATATCTATTATAGTAGCCCTCTTGTTCTCCTTGTCTACCACCACTATATCTGGTTGGTTTGCTAGGACATGCTTGTCAGTTTGGATGTAGAAGTCCCAGAGGATCTTAGCGCGGTCATTTTCATTGACCTTACCAGGAGCTTCCCACCAGTGTTGTGGTTTATTAAGGCCATACTCATCACATAGACTTCTATACACAATACCTGCGACATGATTATGCCGCTCAGTGTATGCGTTCCCTGCTAGCTGTCTGCATCCACTGATGATGTGTTGGATGGTCTCAGGTGCATCTTTGCACAGTCTGCATCTAGGATCGTCTCTAGTGTGATAGATTTTCGTTTGGAGTTGCCTTGTTGGGAGCACTTGCTCCTGGGCTGCCATGATTAGCGACTCTGTATTGGCCGTTAGGTTTCCTTTGTTCAGCCACATATATGTCTGGTGAAGATCGCCAACCTTAGATATTTGTTGGTGGTAAGCACCATGAAGAGGTTTCGTATGCCAGTCAATTTCCTCATCATCAGGGCGTAGGTCCGTTGTGAGAGCAGCCGATTGAAATTCAGCTAGCAAATTATCTGAGATGGCCATGGAGGCTGCATATGCTTTGATGCTTTGCTCCTCCTCTTTCACTGTCTGCTGTACACTTTTGAGTCCCCTACCGCCATCTTTCCTATCAAGATACAATCTAATAGTATCAGATTTATATTAGTATCAATTAGTATTAGTATAATAGTATCAGATATATATATATATATATATATATATATAGATATATATATATATATATATATATATATATATATATATATATATATATATATATATATATATATATATATATATTGATATATATTTCTCCAAGTATATCCAGGTGTTATACATATATCTGCCTGTCATTCCGGCTATAGCTATTATTAGAATAGCTGTAGCTGAACAACAATGCAGACGCAAAGTCATGGCTTACCGTCATTAGAAGCCTAGCTTATTAAGCAGCTTACTGGAATTTTCCATTGGCAATGCGCCTTGCCAACAGCTTGACAGTTATAGTTTTTTGACAAAGTTTTAAAACCTTCACAATTGTTTTTACATTGCTCTTAATTTATTTCAGCTATACAAAACACTTCTCTCATGACATGTGATTTGAAAGTTAGAATGGAAAATGTTGTTATATGTTAAATGCAAATCAATTTTCTGTCCAAAGACTTTTTTATTACATAGGCAACACCGGGTAGCACAGCTAGTATAATAGTATATTGCAACGTAATATAAAATAATTAAATGTAATCTTTCTTGAAATAATATGAAATGATTTTATGGGATGAAAAACACATCTTTATCATATAATACTATTATTGTTAATAATAGTATTAATTATGCATTGAAATTTATTTAGAGTGTGGATTCAAAATATTTAAAAAATAATATGAGCACCAGCGAAAAATAATTTTGGAGAAAGAGAAAGCAAAGATATTATAGAAGATGAGCATTCAAACATACTATGTAATTGGTGTTGAATGGCAAAAAACTAGACCACACATGGCTGATTGATATGGCTGTACCAGGAGATAAAATAGTAAACAACAAAGAACAGAAAAATATAGAACGGTATCCAAGTTTGTTGAGACCGAAGAAGAAGGTATGAAAGAAGTTTGTGACTACTGTCCTTGTTATTGGAGCATATTAGTTGCAGTAAAAAATAAATAAAAGAAAAATCAAACTGAATGCCGACGAGAAAAAGTGCATCTTGTGCAATTTGCATCATTTTGCACTTTGTGATTGGCTAAAATTCTAAGAAAAGTTTTGGATCTCTCAGTTTGGTTGTTCTGACTCTTGTTCTAAAGACACCGACACCAGTTTTATGAACATCATGCGGTGCTAACAACCAATAATAATAATAAAAATAATAATTATAACATTTTAATTATAATAATAATCGTAATAATAATGATAATAATATTAATATTTGTAGTCTATGTATATATAGTAACCTATGCGTGCATGTATTATTTTATAAACCTATATCATTTACTCTTGCTACTGTATGCAATACTATTACTCATTCTGTGTACAAGTAATTGCTGTCTCATGGATTGCTGTCTTTGTGTTTCCTACCTAGTGGTTACGCCATTTGTCACGTCATTCGTTATGTTATACCTATTATTGTGTCATTCGAATACAAGCGGTCTTGGTGTCAAGTTAGCTGGTGCGTTATACAAGGATAAAAGTACTTATTACAATATTTTTCATGATAACAATAGTTGAAATAATAATAATACCCAATTGCATATATTATATAATAGTATTAATAATATTAATTATTAAAAAAAAAACTCAAATGCATATCTTATATAGTGTATAATAACATTAATAATATTGATTATACTTAAGAATACCCAATTGCTGATAGAGAACACAAGTCTGTGGCCTAGGTCAAGGGGACACATAAACATTCTTGTTGATATAACAAGTCCTCTAGCAAGAACAATGTTTGGCAATTCAAGGGCTTTTACAGCAAGCTCTGCAGTCGTCAACAGTGTCTGTAATTTAACAAAATATTCATCCTAAATCTTTTTAATTTTCACAAATAATTATAAAAAATGTATAGATCTAACAGCATTTATATCTGTTTAACAAGAAAGTAAAATATAATTGAGTCAAATCTTATATAATGAAAATTTAAATAACACTACATTTTCTCTGAGTAGGCTGAGTGATATAATATAATATAATATAGTGTATCATATTATAGTATAAGTATAATGTAGTATAAAAAAACTATAGAATAGACTGTGTAGTATAAGGAACTATAATAAAAAAAATGAAATTAAAAAACAATATACAGTGAAACCTTGGTTTTCAAACACTTTTGTTCTCGAACAACTCGGTTTCTACCAGAGAATTTGAGATTTGTTCATCTCGAATCTCAAACATAAATTTGGATCTTAACCAAACTGGAACATGCGCATTGGAATTGAACATTTGGAGCAGCCCCGGAAAAAGATTTTTATATGTTTGTCAACAATTTAAGGGCTATTTTTGTGAGGCTCTCAAACAATAGGAGAACTAAGCTACACTTAATAAATTCTCTACAAAAAAGAAGTAACCATCTGAGATGACGTCTCCTCTACCAAACATATTTACTAGGGAGACAACTCTTCCTTTCGAGTCATTGGTTATCTGAAAATGCCGATGCGATGCAGGCAATTGCTAGCTAGCTAATGCTTATAAAAAGATCCAGAGAAGCTTAAGTTTGTCTTGTATGAAATGTGGAAAAGGATCAATGTAATCATACAGACAAAAGTTTACATGTATTTATACTTTAGAGGGTAAGGCTTTAGCAAGTTCTAGAAGGTAATGTGAATACGTCAACTATCTTGACTAGCTAGATATATAAGATATACATACATACAATGATTTGTATTTACGTAAAAGAAAACAGGCCCACTGGAAAAATGTGATTGAACGTAAAAGAAAAAAAAACAGAAAAGAAAATTGTGATTTAATTATAGTCACATGGCGCTTGAGATGAGCTTGTAAGAGTTTGTGGGCATGAACTACTGGATGGGGGAGTGTCACCACTAGCAGTCTTGTACTGCATATTTTTGGACACAAGCTTTTTTGGCTTCATTGGTTTTCTTTGTTGGTTAGATGGTGCTACTCAACTGGGATGAGGCATGCATGGGAGGGCAATGAGTGAGTCTGAGAGCAACCAGAAGGCTGAGCTATCTCAGGATGGTGGAGGGGCTCAGCTAATCAAGGGCAAAAGGGCGGCTGGAGATGCCGGGCCAGTGCCTTTGGTGCTAGTTGCGACATTTTTGGCTAATCTGGTTAAGCAGGCATGAGGGCCTATAATGGAATGGCTGAGCAGGCAGATCCAGTCATTTACAGGTGATGGTGCGGTTGAGGTAACCGCATGGCTCTCACAGTATGTGCGGCTGTGTAAGCTAGAGTAGATTGCAGATTGCATACATTCTCTCTGGCACTGCTGCCAGAGTGCATGGACGCTTGAGGGTGAGCAAGGCGTCCAGTGGAATGTTGTGAAGGTAGTGCTAACTGCTGAGTGTTCTATGCCTTGACAGAAGTCATGGCTTCATTTCATCAGCTGCCAGCTTGAGGCCAGAGAAACAGCAACGCGGCGGTAGACTAGAGGTATCGTTCGAGGACATGGTTTATAAAAACCAAGTCCTTCAAAAGGCTGTCCGAGTCATCCTACAAATGCTTGAACAATCCTAAACTGCCAACTTTGGTTCTGCTCTGAATTGAGTGAGGGGGAAGTTGGTTTTCAATAGAACTGTTTAGGATCGCCCCTCAACAAAAAGCTTAGTGGTCAGCTTTGATAACCGGTGACTGCTTTTGGCAAACGATTGGAGGAAACTTCTAGCAAGCAGCTAGAAATCAAAGAGAGTTGCTTTCGATGTGGAGGCTCACACAGAGTGAAAGATTGCTCTCGAATTAAACGACTTTTTTCTGGCACAGGATCAGCCAAAACCTCTTTTGGTTTGGCTAGAGTTGGGTGTTTCCAGTGCAGTCACATGAATCATTCGTACAGGACTGTCCGGTGTGGCCACCGCTTGGAGCAGTGTGAGGCTCACCGATGATGAGCTGGATTTTCATCAGAAGGAAGCAGCCGTGAAAGAATACCATGTGAGCCAGGCTTAAATGGCGTCTCATAACATCATAGGGACCCGGGGTAATAATTGTGTTTTGAGATTTATTTTCATCAACAAAATTAGTGAAGCAAAAGAAAAAAAGATGGAAGAGTATTGAAGCCCATAATACGCAATAGCATAGCTAGTCGTGGCGTTGGGCTGGTCATCATCGGTTTTATTTACATGTTAAAAGATAAAACCTAAGTTCTCTTAAAACTGGCGACCTTCTTTATGCCTTTAACAGACTTAATAGACTTTAACTAGAACAAATTTTATTTGAGCCTTTTTTAAACAAGCGTTTTACTTTAGCTATTTTCATTTTACTTGGTACTTGAAAAGTTGTTAAGTTGGAGTTTAAAACGTTAGTTATTACAGAAGCAATAGCTTTTGCTGCATCAATAACTAATTTTAATGAAACGTTATCAAATTCAGTTGCTTTGGCTGGATTAACCTTTTTTAGAAGCTTGGTTACACGATTTGCACCGACTTGCAATAACTTGAATGTTAAACTTTCAGTTGATATCCTTTGTGTTAGCTCTACTGAATTATTATTAAACTTTTCAAAATTTTGTGCCAGGGATGGACCGATCGAAGTAAAATAGTTGTTATAGGTGTTGACTATATCAATTTCTGTAGTCAGTTTTTTTTCATTGTGTATTATATGTAGATGTTGGGGCTGATGATGATTTAGTTTTGCCAATCCCATTATTTAAGATTTGCAAGAGGTGCTTATGCCCAAAAGCACTTTTTATTAGGGATCCAAAATAGTTTGATTTGGCGTTGCAGAGCTCCATTGTTATTTGATTCCTTAATTTTTTGTATCAAATTTTTAACTTTGAGTTAAGTGGTGAGTTGAGAGTTTGGGAGTACAGGTAGTCTAGCTTTAAAACGAGCTTCTATATACGACCTGAAATCTAAGGATTTCTGTTAGTTGTGTGATTGGGTGATGAAGGGGTATTAATAAAAAGTATTAATCAACATGCTTGATGCAAATTGTTTCAAAGTTGTCTAAGAAAGTGTTATACTTTGTTTCAGTAGAGTTTGTTTCATATATTGATTGCCAGTTGGTGTTAAAAACATCAGAGGTAAAAGATTGTTTGTCATAGGTTTTACAATATGAGGTCTTGAATACAATAATAGGTCTCATTGTTGGAGTTGCACGGTGATCTGGTGTCACTGCAAGTCAAAACTCCGATTTTGTTGCTAGTTTTGCCCAAGGCCAGTGGACCGTTAGCTGGTGGTGGTCTGGGAAATCTCCGAAAGGACTGCAGGGCCAGGTCGCGGAATACAAGTGTACTCGAGCACCTAAGCTGCATGAGCAGTATTGTGCTGAGATTGTAAGCTAGATCTCAAAAGATCAGTTAAAAAAGTTGAGTAGGCCCGTGGAAAATATAATTTTGCTTTTGGCATTTTTTCAACCACTGAAGGACAAACTGCGAGCAGTCAAGGATTACCGCGAACTGAGCACGCTAGTCGACAGTCACACAAGAGAAGACGCAGTCGCTGTGTCTGACGATAAAATTAAAAAGGAGAGACAGTTGCGTGGCAAACTTGGCATACTTACAGACCCGTGTTTCTCAAAAGACCTGTAGAGATACCAGGTTGTGAAGTATAAGGGGATTCCTCATGCGTTGACATGCTTGGGATTTGGGCTATTGTGTGCGCCTATGATCAACTTCAAAATCCTAGGCAAGGTTCGTTAGCTAGACGAGTGTGATTTAGGACTGATCACTATATCAATAATATAGTGGTGCAGTAGTCTGTACTTGGCATGTAGGAGCTGAGGAAGCACTTTGCTGAGTACGAACTGACTACAAAAAAGCTGGAGGGCTCTGCTAGAGGTTGGTTGTTGGCTGTTTCTCTGAAAGGAAATACTCTTGGACATCTGCAGATGTTGAGGGGAACTGCAATCTTTTAAAATGGGATCAATTAGCTGGGCTGTCTAAGAAAGCGCTTTTCTCGTTCTATGACTGACTGGTTGATCATTACCAATTGGCTGAGTGGTTGTGGCCCTATTGTAGCTTTTTGAAGTGGCTAAGATGCAATAGAACTTGGAATGATCTTGTTGAAAAGAAGGTCTGCGCCCTGGCAAGTGAGCTCTTTTTGAGGGTTTGTCGGAAGTACCTTGTTAGGAGTCCGTGGCACGTAAGGTTGAATGGCTTGTGAGGATGGATGCCAGCTCCCTCGGCCTCGGTTTGGCAGTTAAAGTCAATGTCAGCATTGTTGAAGATGCATCATGGTTGAGTTAAGAGTCACACCATTTGCATATCAATGTTGCCGAGTTGGAAACTGTGGGACGAGATATCAACTTGGCCATTGCATGGTGAGTTAAGACATTCACTTGGTGGCTGATTCTCTCACAGTTGTTAATTGGATGTCAAATACAGTTGAAGGGCGCCATTGCCTCTGCATGAAAGGTTCCGCGGAAATGCTGGTAATGGTTGGCTGGGTTGATCCGTGACACGATCACAAAGTATGGCCTATCAGTCAAAATGCGTCTTGTTTCTATGGTAGATAACAAGGTGGATAGAATGACAAGGGTGTCCCAGAAATAACTTAGGCATCGAGAGATGAGTGAAAACGAGGCTGTGAGCATGTTTGCTGGCATTTTCACCGGCAAGAGCTTTGAGACGCTATATGAGCGGCACATTTTTCTTACCATTTGAACGTCGAAAAGACGGTGTACCTTGCACAGCAAGTCCACAGTGACTTGTCGCAGAGCAGCTTAAGCGCAAGCTGGCTGGCTGTGAAGCCTGCCAGTGTGTCGACCAGGCTTGGAGAGATGGGAACTTTGTGGAAACAACAGCTTAGCTGTCGAGAAGAACTGGTGCTTGGTTGCAATAGACGTGAATCACTATGGCGGCCAAGTGTTGCTGTCTAAGCCGGATTGCGGACCATCATGTTTCGCTTTTTGGATTCGCTTACCACATGTATTGGCAACACACATCGTGGCTCAATTATGCACAGTATTAATTGATCGAAGGCCGTGTGACAAATTGCTAATGAAAAACTACACAGTGTTTAGGTCAGAAACTTTAACGCAGTTTGCTGATGAGTGGAGAACTTCTCTGATATTTCATGCTGCCTACGCCCCGAGTGGCAATGGAATTACCAAGATGAATCACCAGACAATCAAGAGGATTTTCGAGAGTGAACGAGTTAACCCCAAAGAGGCGACGTTTTGGTATAACGCCACGTCTCGCAAGGGTACAGATAGGGGTTTGGTACCATCAAATAATATGCCTTGTTATTGATGGCTAGTGCCATTTAACGTCAATCTACGTGGGATTGACAAATTCAGTGAAGTAAAATTTGCTGTCGGTGATAAACTGTGGGTAAAAAGTTAGCCCCCTTTGTGTACTAGGCAGTGGGCACCAAGTGTGATAACCGGGTTTGTCTTGAAACACAATGTCTGTGTAGTTGGCATGCCTAGGCATGTTAACTGTGTGGACTGTTTGGAGACAGCCAGCCTTACCTGGACAGATTAGGCAATCCTGTTGCGTCCCACCACCTCAACTACACTGCCCCGAGGTAGTTGAGGTTTCAGAAAAGGATACGGAGGATTTCCTTCAGACTACCGAGGATAGAGCTTGAAACATGGAGGGCGAGCCTCAGGCTGCTGAAGCTTTGCTCGGGGATTAAGATCCTGAAAAGCCTGAGCTTCAGCAAGTGCTTGCAGCAGGTGCGACGACAACCTCAGTATTTGGATGACTACAAGAGATAGCTTGTGAGCTTCTTGAGAAGCTAGGGAAGATATGAGTAAATAGTCACATGATGCTCGAGTGGAGCTCATAGAGATTGTGGGCATGCGCTAATGGACATAAGGAATCTGCCATATTGTATTTGGTGAATAGATCTGTTCGGATAGCTCGAAAAGATAGATCAACTATGTTTTCCTGCCTGTTTGGGTTATGGTGACTTGTGGTTATGTTATCTATTAAAGTAGTCTGACACTACAGAGTTTTCTGGTAAGACATTCAGATGGAGTGGGAGTGACATAAAAAGAGGTCTGGAGTATCACCACCAGCAGTCGGGTACCACATCTTTTTGCTTGCAGAAATAAATAAAACATGATTAAACATGAAATACATTAAAAATAAAATGAAATGAGAAAACCATGAAAAACATAACACAAAAAAGGATAAATAATAATATACATTATATGTACATACATTGTACAGTATTGGTTGTATGTACTAGTCTACATTAGTGAATTTAACACTTGAGAATAAAAACTTAAAAAAAAAATTATCTTATAGCCCTAATTCAGGTGCGCTTTCATCTCCAACTTTTTTGTTAGATTCACTGTCGTCATCTGTGCTTTTCGATCCTGCGAATTGTTACTAACTTCTTCAAGGCGTCAGCCGTACACTCTTCTCTGCGTTTGCTTTAATGGATTTCTTGTTTTTAATAATAATTGCAATTTTTGATTGGTTGCGACCATATTCCTATGTAGTCAATATTAACAATACAGGCGCCTTCTTCATATTTATTTATGATCTCCAGCTGTGTTGCCATGATAATCATGTTTTTCCTTCTTTCTGTAATGTTTATATCGGTCGCAGATTCCATAGCTAACAATTTAAATATAGATGTTTGTAGTTATATGTACTGTATGTATGCTGGATATAAGTATATAGTAAATATGAACATACTGTTAAAAATGAATATTTGCTCCCGATTATATATGTTTTACGAAAATTTCTCGCATGGAATGATTAACTGAGAGAAATCAGTCATTGTGTCTGTTCTAAATGTTTTGAAAATGAATGTTTTCGGCAAGCAGAATTTTGGTGTCTTTGTTATTTTGATGTACATAATAAGCACACCAACTGCCAAATTTTAACTGATGTGAAATCTTTTTTGAATTTGCATAATGAAATGAAAATTGTAGGATGAGGTGAAGACCTCACGGTTTTCAATTTCGTAACTTGAAAAAATTGTATAGCAGGGTAATCGTATCTTGAGTGTGCACTATATATATATACTAGCTGTGCTACCCGGCCTTGCCCAAGTTATAAAACAGTCGGGACAGAAAATTGATTAGTGTTTAACATATTACAACATTTACCATTCTAACTTTCAAACTACATATCATGAGAGATGTGTTTTGTGTAGTTGAAACAAATTAAAAAATAAACGAAAACAGCTGTAAAAGTTTTAAAACTTTGTCAAACAAATGTAACTTTCAAGCTATTAGCCTGGCACATCGCCAATGGAAAACTCTAGTAGGGTGCTAGGCTTCCAATGACGGTACTCCATGACATTGCATCAGCATTTTTGTCCACATACATGCAGACATACTTTGAAAAAACAAATATATATATATAATATATATATATATATATTTATATATATATATGTATGTATATTACATATATATATACACTTTAAAGTAGATACTGTATGAATAATACAAAGTTTCATTTGTTTTTAATTAAGAGAAATACATAAATTTTGCAGGTTATTTTAAATTCTACGAGTTAAATCTAACTGCTAAGGAGAAAACCTAAGAGCCCAGAAAATCTTACATCAATCTAAATAAATTTTTAGGAATTGTCTCACCATCATTATCCAGTCATCTTCTATAATCCGTCCATCTCTTGGCAGAAAATAATGGGCAAGAAGATTTTTAAATTGACGCCGACAGTTGAAGTCGGTCAGCATTACCAAGTCGATGTCCATAAAAAAGCTTTTAATTTGTCCATATAATCTATCATATCATAACTTTGCAGCTAAAATTTAAAATTTTCAAATGTTTAAAAACAACTGCTGTTGAAAGGTATGAACGACAAAAAAAGGATGCTAGAGCCATCAGTAGAAATCATTGTTAGAATAGTAAATTACGATATCCAGACTGGTATTGCAAGTTTTAAATAGGCATTAACTGAATAATTAAAAATTTTTTTTGTTTCATGTTTTTACACATTGGATCAGCATCATTGTAATGCTTATAAAATGATATGTTTACTGTTTTTAAAATTTATATATTTTTTAAGCCTTTAAAAGCTTCAAAAATAATTTTCGACTTGAAAAAATAATTTCCGTTTCCATCTATATTATTATCAGCAGTTCTTTGCTCAACTGTTTTCACAAGCCGATATTCTTTAATTGACAAAATTATTCTGAGGCTTCAGAAAGTGGCTGATTAGCTCAGCTGGTTAAGGTGTCAGAGCAAAAAACTAAAACTCATTGGTTTGAACCCAATATTGGCCAACACTTTGCTCAGCATACTACTTGCATTTGCAGAGTTTTTTGATTGTCTGAACGCCGGCAAGTTTGAAAAACACTGCTATTGTACCACAAACAAGAAAGGCTTTACATCTAAATGTATGCCGTACTTTATCATTTCTTACAATTGAACATTGGTTCAAAAACGGTTTTATTAATGAAAAATATGTGAGTTTAAAAAAAATTAACTCCAACAAAATTTAAGTAAGCTTTCTCAAAAATTAACAATATTTTTCAATCATTTGCAATTGTTTTTAACATGATCGTTCTGCCAAGATGCTTCAAGATTAAAATCGACAAAATAATTATCACGGTTAAAACACTCATTAAAAATATTTGCAACATGACATCCCATCCCTGACTTTTATTGTTGCAATACTTTTATTGGCTATTGGATTTGAGTCGCAGTATTATACAGCTCTATTATTTTGGTCTTTTTGCTACTTTTGATGTCATAATCACACTTTGCTTGATCTGAGCATTTTAACTGCAATACAGTTTTGTTTATTATAATGATTTAACATCCTGGTAGTTGGATCACCAAACATCAACATCAACTGCAAACAAAATAGAAAAATGCTGATACCTGTTGACAAAATTTACCAAAATTTGGTGTGAGCTCATTTTTATTTCTGCCCAAATAAATAAATTGTAAATAACATTTTGAATAAATTGTAAGTTTTATCTAGGAAAACCAAGGATTGACCTTTGGCTGAAGTCAAATATGTGCTTTAATGGCCGGGATTCATGTATCTCATATTTCCATGAAATAACTGTTTGAATAAACTCACCGTATTGCTTCAAGAGCTTCCCAAGAAGCTTGTACTTCAATGTGAAGCCGTCAAACCCAGTTTTTGTAAACCCTTCGGTAAACAGACTAACATTAAGATCATTTCTACTCATGTTTAGCTCTTCAGTTCTGAAAAAAATAAACTAAACTTTCTAACAAACTTTCCACTTTTTATGGCCAGTAGTCAGACAAATATTTTATAAGTTTTTTTTACAGATGTTACTGTTACGTTAAAAGAGTGAAATCAATGATTCTGTTTATTTTAGGAAATCATAGTGCGGTTAAACTGACATTAATTTGCAATATAATATTTTGATTTAATTGCAAAAAATTTTTTAGCTTTTTATTTTAAAATATTGAACCAAGCTTTGCAAAAAAACCACTTTTCATGGTCACCAACACAAAAATTCTGAAGGTTTCTCACAGATATTCATGTTTATTTAAAACAGTAGAGCTGATGATTCTGCTTATTTTCGGAACTCATTGCCGACTTTTTGCAATTAAATTTATTAATGCGATTTCTATAAAACATGACACATTGTTGCAATCAATAACATGGAATTCAAGTGTTCCGTTTGAAATTACTAGGTTTGGCAATACAACAAAGAATTAGTATATGCACAAATATTCTACAAAGTTATAAGGAATGAAGATTAGCTCAGGTATTAGGGTGTGTGGCCGGTGAGCAAAATATCGCCAATTTGAAACATGTATGAGGCAAACTTTTATCTCAACCTCCCATCATAGATTTGGACAGATTACCAACAAATTCTTCAGCTTTGGGTGACCAAGGTTCTTAGTATAGCTAAGAATCACCGTCTAGCGTGCCGTGAGATGTCATAAGGCGTGCCGATGGAGTACAGAAAATAAGTACTTGCAGAATCATTATAGAAAGCAAATATTTGCTTTATAAAAGCATTTTACACATACTTGGCTAATAGCTAATGCGTTAGAGTGTTGAGCTGGTGAGCTGCATGTCATGAGCTCTAAACACATGCAAAGCAGTATTTTATCCCTATTTATAATCGTGGTTCTTGACAGACAATTACGTGGTTAGATAGGCCTTCATTGTAGCCAAAACCGTTATCTAGACTACTATTCTCTATTTATAAACCATTATTATATATTTATAAACTATTATTATCTATTTATAAACTATTATTATCTATTTATAAACTATTATTATATATTTATAAACTATTATTATCTATTTATAAACTATTATTATCTATTAAAAAACTATTATTATCTATTTATAAACTGTTATTATCTATTTATAAACTATTATAATCTATTTAAAAAGTATTATTATCTACATGTATTTATTAATTATTATTATATATTTATAAACTAGTATTATCTATTCATAAACTATTATTATTTATTTATAAACTATTATTATTTATTTATAACCTATTGTTCTTTTGCTTAACAAGTAATAGTTTTACTAGATTTAGAAAACTCAATCAAAGTAAAGACTTTGCTAAAAAAACTCTGACTAGCTATCAGCTAACGAGGTGTTAAAGCAATCACTTTTATGCAAATGAACAAACTATTCGGGTACAAAAAACTTTCTCATAGTTACATGTAGCTAAGCAATGTAAGTTTTCAAAATTTGAAGAACATAATATAAAAAAAAATTATTTGTAATAAAATAATATTAGTTTATGTTACATGCACATTACTTTATTGTCAATAGTTTCCTTTTAAATAGAAATGTTTTTCAAATTATGCAATAATAAAACATGAATAAAGAGCTATGTTTAACCTCTAAAAACAAATAAATAATTTGACAGTTGTTTATCAAATTGCATTTAAAAGGCCTTTTGCTGTTGAAGGAACAGATATTAGGTGTAAAATTATTAAAGCAGCTGACGATGATATTTATGATCATTATCACAATATTATGTACTATGCTGTTATTATTATTATTATATTACTATAGTATTATGATAATCTAAATCTATGATCTATAAATCTATGTAGTTCATATTGTCAATTGTTGCCACTAGTTTTCATTATAATATTTTTTATTGATTTTGAATTTGTCAAATTTATATTTTAATATTGTAAAACTTTGCTATAATTTGCATTATAATATTTTGAACTAATTGCAAAACATTTTTTAAGATTTTTCTACTTTATTATCAATACATCAATTACCTATTTATATCTTGTTGCTGATCATGTTTAGTTTTATAACTTTTTGCAATTATTATTAACAAATTATTTAATTGAAACTATACAAAATTAGTTTCATAGAATTTTGTTATTACGTTTGGGGGTTTCAGACCTTAAAAGATACCCGGTTTGCCATAAGTTGATCTCTTAAACTAAAACTTTCAATTTCAAAATTTTTAGCCTATCATCTGGATTATTAAATCCCGCTTTTGACATTATGTCTGTTGGTCTATCTGTCTGTATAAATCACAGAAATTTCCACATTTTTAGCTGAGTTTATCCAAGCTTCAGCCAAATTTGCTCTGTACCATTTATCAGACCAGCAAATTATTTGAAGTCCAAACTACTTCTAGTTTCTGAAAACCAGACTGTTAAACACCCATCTCATTAAAAATTTTAAAAATATTCCAATGAATGTTAAATCCTAAATGCACACGCATTGAGGAGAATTGCCCTTAATGCATGTGTTCATGACCTGTTGTTGTGAATGCACGGAATCAATTTCTGACAAAGATTTATGCATGTGGCTATCTGATCAAAAATGGGAAAAATTCTGAGCATTGCTGAGCTGACCTCAAGCCATAAATAATAGATAAAAAAATTAAATATTAAGAATTTATAATTTGATAGTTATTTTGATCTCTGTCTTTTTAAATGTATTCAGCTACAAATATATTTAATGCGTTTCCATGCTTTGAATAGGCTCGTTGTTGTTACTCCAAATCATAGAAGATGTAAAATCCAAACTCATTCAACGCCCTTTCTATTCGCTAAATTTGTGCAAAGGCATTTACTGCAAGAACACCACTTGACATGATAAAATGCTCACTACTGATGGATCTGAATTGATAATAATTTCCTAAAATCTCCTTTGTGAAAGTAAAAAAAATAATCACTGCTTAAATTTTTAAGCATGCAAAGTAATTTGCATATTTAGAACAAATCACATATGTTCCTATGTATTTGGACTAAAAGTTTTTATGCTTTGCACGAAAAAGGATATTAGTTTGCAATTGCAAGTTGCTGCAACATTTTTTAAAGTCCTTATTAAATTATGTTCAACTAAAACATTGCATTAATACGATATCCTGCAAAACTTTTATGAAATAAATTTGAAATTTTTTCAACTATTTAAGCTGTTAAGTTTCCTGTTACTCCCCAAGATTTACACGCATGTTTAATTCCCAAAAAAATACCTAGTTTAGTCAATTAATGTTTAGCTTTGAAGTCAGTTAAAAACTTGAAATCGTAACAAAAAAAACTTTAAAATATAATAAATTAAATAGAAGTGCCTATCTTTTCATTTGTTTAAAGCCATGCTAGAAGTGTAAAAGAAAGAATACATTTGCTGCCCAGCAATCAAACTCAACTCATCAGATTTGAATGCAAGCGCAAGTAAACACAGTACCACTATACTACCATTTGGTTGATTTACCACGGAATCAAAGAATTATGCATGTACTGATTACTCATGACTATCTGTCACAGTGTATCAAACTGGAAAGCCTACTAGTGTAATAAAACTGACAGGTTTTTCCAGGTTGACCTTTTCGCTAAGAAACGCCATTTCAGTGACATGTGGGATCATTTGTGCCACGTTGCAAGCTGAACAATGTATCCATAGAAGAAAGTTGTATAGCTTGATTTACATGTATACTAGGAGTAGACTAATAATTTTTTGAAACATGGCCTATTATTATGCCTCTTTCAAAACTGAAAATATAAAAAAATGTTTTTATTCGGTACTTTTTATCAACAAGATGAATGCCATTAGTACAAAAAGTACGTCTCGATTTTGTGCGGAATACTTGTGCTGCAAATGTTTTATCTTATTGGATCTTTTAGTTCTTATTTGGCTATGAATCTAATGATCCAGATGTGTTTTTGTTGTCACTAACATTTCTAGAGAAAATGAAGTGCAGAAAAATTATTTACGGCAAATTTTTTTAACTCTTATTTTAACCAAATAAAAAGTATGATAATCACTTCTTAGTATTTACGCGTGTTAAAGTTAGCTCTTTGCAGAAAAAAATTGATTGCCCTCATTGATATTTTGTGGCAATCAGATGAATACTTTTTAAAATATGGCAACAAATTTTGCCTGTTGTCTGAAATAGCCAAATGTTAGAACATTATGCCTTCCCTAAAAATACATAAAGAAAGAGTTAAACAAAAACTACTAGATGTTTGCCTGTCAATCTGACGAGACCAACCTTTCCAGACACGTGTAAGCCAGAGCCACATCAACTCTGACAGGTTGACATAGAGGGGCGGAGGGACAGTGAGTAATGTTTGGAGCGAGCGTGGCGCCAGCCATTTTTTTGAAAAAGTTATCTTAAGAAAAAGATAAAAGTTTTGGTATTTTCAAGTGCCTTCCAAACATTGTTGGAATGGCTAACCAAAAATTGGAAAGTATTTAGAAAGTCTATGAATTTTCAAATCTGAAGGTTTTTTAACATGCTATTAAAGTTTCATATTCACTTAGCTAGAAATTTGAGTTAAATTGAATAGGGTATATTTTTGTTGTTTAAAACATGAAAATGGAAACTTTTTGTAACAGCAGTTTTCTTTAACTTTATGTTAGTAATTAACATTTTTAACTTATTTAGCTTTCAGGTAACAGCTATGTCATGCTGAATAACTATAATCTACATACATGTATATATTTCTCAAAGTCTTTCTGTGTTTCTGTGTATTCGTGTATTTGTCAATGTGTATGTCCAGCTATAGCCATTCAAATCTTGGACAAGATTTTGCGTCCTCATGAATTCGAACTCACAAAGACTGAACCAACAAGTTTTATAACGGCGAGCTCTAATACTGAGCTATGCAAGCATATTGATCAACAACATTATCCTGTAATGTATAGCATATGCACATGCTAAATGAGGTATTATTTAAAACTCTATGAGTTGTATGAACTCCATAAAACGCGATGCTTTTTTGAGTTTTCAAGAAGTTTTACTTTCGGCCCCTCGTAGGGTTCAATAGCTAAATAGAGGTCAAGGTCAACACTTTTTATGCGGACAATTGTGGTTATTCTGTAGAAATGGCCTTTACATTCTCTCACCGTTCGATCATACAAAGACAGTATGATATCTCATTAGTACAATTGTACCGGTATACTGGTACCAGAGGTACCAGTATACTGGTACCAGAGGTACTGGTACCAGATGTACCAGTATCGTTGTATTCAGAGTTTCGATAGATAGTTTTTGGTGGAACAATAACCTTTTTTTCATACACACTTCTATGCAAGAGCTGTTATTAATAATTCAAAATATTTAGGATTTTTATTTAGTTTTGTCACCGGAATTATTTGTATCATTACCAAATCATCTCTTATGGTAATCATAGCAAAACTGACTTAATTTAGCTAATTTCTTGCTGATTATTTCCCATTTAAACCCTTTCATGTTCATTTTATTTTTTTTTCAAATTTATTTGACCTGCACAAAACATTTCTTTCAAGATGTGAAGTTTGAAATCTACAAGTGTTTGAAAAAGTTTTCAAACCTTTGCAGTTGTTTTTATTTTCTCTCAAAATATTTCAACTACGTCAAACACTTTTCTCATGATATGTAGTTTAAAAGTTAGAATACCAAATGTTGTTATATCTTAAATACAAATCAGTATTCTGTCTAAAGGCTGTTTTTATTACCCGAGCAACGCCGGTTAGTGCAGCTAGTCTATATACATGTACATAATGAATAAGTAGTCAGGCTTACTACTAACTACTAACAAGTCTTTACGCTCTAAAACGTGCAAAGAAGGGTTGTTAGAAATCAGAGTGTTGGAATAGGTTGAGGTTATTCAGTTTTTGCCAAGTTGAGGTTTTTTTCTGAAGTCATAGCAAGCCTGTTTTATGCTTCAGCACTCTGCGGGTGAGTGGTGGGATGTGCGCTGGCAGTCAGGTGGTGCAATGAAATGCAGATTAGTTGGCATTTAAACTTCCTTTAAATCGGAAAATTGTTCAGCTCCCTGTCTACCATGATTTACTGGGAGTTGTTAGAACGCATCTTTATTTACAGTTCCAGGCACTTTTAACAGATAGTCAAAATGTTGGGAAAAGTGCACCAATGTCTCATTTCGTTTTTTAACACTGCAGTCTTGTTCCCAGCAAAAAAGTTAGCTGTTCATAGTCTATGAAGCACATAAATCTTTCTTAGCCCATTGCTAAATGATTTTACGTCTTTTTTGTAGAGGACAAAAAAGACAATGACCTGTAACAGTTGGAGAGCCTTCTGTGTTTTCCAACCATCATTAAACTTTATTTTATGGCTGTAGTGTTGAAGTTGACTTTTTGCATTTACTACAACGACGGAGTTGAAACTGGTCATAACTAGATTTGCTGCCATCCATTTTTGAATATTTTCTTCATTTAGGCATTTTTTAGATGTATTCAGATACAGCCACTTTAAGCACTTTATCTCAGAACACCATCTGGACCATTTCATTTTTAAATGGAGCTTTTATTAGTTATTTTCTTCATTGATTTATCACATTAAACTTTAAAAGATTTTATCAAAAAGTATTCATTTTTTATCATTTGAAATTTTTTTGCTGAAGGCGACTTGACTAAATAGATGTTTTAAGATTGAACTTAAAAAAATTGATCACAGTTAAAACGCTCTGAAAAAAAGAGTATTGACTAGTAACCCCATTTAACTCATGATCAAGTGTTTTGTATTTTAGCTAAAACATCTTGACAGACAAATCACCTAAAAACCTAACTGACAGAAGAATACCTATAATTTTTGTGATAAAAATTTTTGAATTTTAATGTATGTGGCCCTTGAACCTTAACTTCATTTGTACCCAAAGCACTTCGTTTTCTGACATTGTCCAAACTAATTTTTTTTGCTAGTCCATTTGGCATTAGTGTTATGCTTGGTCTGTTTACCTAATTATTATATCTCGAAATACTAATAATTTCTTTTATTTTGTGCTTATCCCGCGGTGTAGTTGTAATTTGTTTGCAAGTCCTGATAGAATCATATCTGCTTGTTAATAAACTAACTGTTAGGTCTGTTCTTTTTTAATCATCTGGTTTGTTTATCACTTAATCTTTTGAATTTCTGAGTTAGCTAAATGCGTTGATAAATGAATTTAGCAATGTATTTGCTATTGCCACACTATATCATTGATTCTTGAATCGGTTTTTTTCAAGTAACCAACTCAGTTAACTTTTAATGTCCCTTCATCTACCTTTTGCTAAATTACTCGACTCTCATCGTACCCCCTGTGCTTTTGGATACAACCGTAAAAATATACTTACACACAAATTTGATAGATTTTATAAGAAATTATAACTAATTTTTTAGTTTTTGCTTTTTTTGATGCTTGAAGTAGCCTTGCTGCTAAAATTTTTCAAGATTAAAATTGACAAAACCTAATTGCAGTTGAAATGCTCAGAAGAAAATTATGTGGAAAACGCTGTCAAAAGTCGTTATTACTGCTATAGTTGATATTGGCTATTATTTTGTTTCAGGGTTGGTTTTTTGTATTCTGCCACTCTCTTTGCAACTATAGGCAAGAGGCATGAAAAAGGCAAGCGAAAGGCAGCAAAAAGGCAAGTGAAAAATGAGCAAAAGGCAAGCGAAACCCTTTCGCTTGCCCTTTGCCCACCCGTTCGCCCGCCCTTTTGCTCGCTCTTTCACTTGCCTTTCGCTCACCTTTTTGCTCACTTTTTTGCTCGCCTCTTTGCTTGCCCTTTTATTTGCTATTTGTTCGACTGTCGCCTGTCTGCCGCCTTTCTGTGGACTGTTTGTCGCTTGTCTTGTCACCCGTCTTGTAACCTGTCCTATCGCAGTCTTGTCGCCTGTCTTTGCACCTTTTGTCTTTACGTCCGATTTGTCCTATTGTTTGCCTTATCATCTGTTTTATCGTTTGCCCTATTGTTTGCCCTATTATCTGTTCCATAATTTGTTCTATTGTTTGCCCTATCATCGGTTTTATCGTTTGCCCTATTGTTTGCCCTATTATCTGTTCCATAATTTGTTCTATTGTTTGCCCTATCATCGGTTTTATCGTTTGTCCTATGGTTTGTCCTTTCATTTGTTTTATTGTTTGTCTTATTGTTTGTCTTATTGTATATACCTCTGTTTCCAACTATCGTGATTATATTCAAGAATGAAAAACCTTCTTTGCAAAAGATTTCCAATCAATTTTGGTACTCATCTTTTGGTAAATCTGTAAAAAATATATACTTTTTACATGATCAATGTATTATTTGTAGTAGAAATCGCCTCTACATTTTTTCTCTCTTTGTTCTGACAAAGTCCCAAACAAAAAAGGTTTGATATCTCATGTTTACAGTTGTACCAGTATCAAGAGTTGCCAGCATCGACTATCAAAAATTTGTATGCAATGAGCTTCTGCTGCAACAGTAAACTTTTTTATACACAAACCTCTATGTGCTCCTAGCTTATTTCTTCTTTTAATTTATTTGAATTTTACAAAATGTTTTTTTCACGATTTGAAGTTTAAAGGTTAAAAAGGTAAATTCTGTATATGTTGAATAAAAAATAATTTTTTTACAAAGCTTTTTTACTACCCAAACAACACCAGGCATTCACCTCGTGTTTTTAGGTTTAAATATTGAAATAAACGTTTCATTGAACTTTATGAAAAAAATTAGTAAATTGCAGAGAAGATAGCAACTCAACATGAGTTTATGCTAAAATAAACACAATTATTGCAAAATAAATTTTATTCTTGGTTAATACTAATTGGTAAATTCTGTGTTTAAAATTTGTTTCAAATAATGTAAAAAACCTTGATTAAATTAACACTGAGTTTAGCATATTATCTCCTTTTCATGAAGTCACCCAACTTTTTCAATATAACAACCAAATAATTTTTTTAATTTGTCATAAAAAATGATCAAAAAAGTAAACACCTTCAATATATGTGAAGCCATAAACTTGCACAGTGTGACTTGAAAGGTTTTAAAACGACCAAAAATGCAAGGACGATATGAAAGATTCACTGATGGAGAAAACACTGATGGACTTTTTCTTAAAGGTTATATTTTTTCCAGGTTAGTATAGTCAAAGCACAAAGTTAATAAGCAAAAGTACTTTATATTTTATTGTAGTTTTGCATGTTCAAGTTTTAAATAAAACTGTTATAACTAGTTCAGTTTAAAAACTGATTTTTTAAATTGGTTATCAATGTTGAACACCGAATATACTATAGTATGATCCCAAAAATAATATTTACTATAATGTAAAATATAAAATATAGTGTAATCTAAAATAATATAGTTCAAAATAGCATAATATAGTCTGAAAAAGTATTATTCAAGATAATATATTGAGATATATATTGAGATATATATTGAGATATATATTGAGATATATATTGAGATATATATTGAGATATATATGTTTTCTGATTGTTAAAATGAAATAGGAAATGTAGCTTTAGCTTTAGTAAATATCCTTTTGACTTTGTAATAGTTTTTTCAGCTTTTGCTTTAAAAATTTTCCAAAGACAACTTTATAATTCTTTTTTTGGACTAGAAAGATTCATGTTTTCTTTTAAAATACCAATGAGATCAATTCAACTGTTATTTGTTTATGAGAATAAAAAATTTACTTTAAAGTTAAACTTTAAATTTATTTATGTATGATTTATTATACTTTACTATTTTTTATTTATTTCACAATCTAGTTTGCGTTGAAACGACATTGAATAGTGTAAATAACGTTAATATTGATCTATAGAAGTGGCAAGGTTAGAGAAAAAACAGTATTTAGGTACAGCTTAGAATGATGCCAGATAAAATGCATGCCTCTTACTTTTTTGTGAAAACCTTGAGTTTTATACTTAATCTAAAACTATCAACTAGAAAGCATTGTTAATTAGCCTTTACAAATGTTACTTTAGTTGAACATGTTTTGGACTCACCTAAAACATTTTTTCATACTGATGTGTCTAATTCTTGTACTTGTAAAAAATACTGTCTTGTTTTTAATGTTGTGCTATTTGAGTGAAACTAATCAATTTTTCTTGTCTTTCTCAAAACTCATTACCTTGACACTAGTTCCTTGGCAATTCAATGGGCAGTGAAAAAT
Source organism: Watersipora subatra (assembly GCF_963576615.1). Classification (NCBI taxonomy): domain Eukaryota; kingdom Metazoa; phylum Bryozoa; class Gymnolaemata; order Cheilostomatida; family Watersiporidae; genus Watersipora; species Watersipora subatra. The sequence continues at coordinate 9,630,343 of NC_088713.1, forward strand.
TAGCAGGTGTAATGTTTAACTGCAAACTGTGCCCAATCATGATAAGGTATTCAACCGCTGCAGACAGTAGAGTGTCAATAGCAATTGGTCAATCTGTAAAATTGAAGGTTGCGAGTTCAAATCCCACCAAACCAATGTTTTTTTCTTAATCTCTAGAAGTGGCTTTTGGCAGAAAAATGACTTCAGCTCTTATTATGGCAAAGGTTTGAGCTTCTCATATTAAGATTGACAACAGAAGTCATATCAAAATATTGCCTTTAAAATAAGTCTTTAAAAAATGTTGATTTGTTGCTGCCTGAGTGAGCCTATCACCTGCACCCGCACCCGCATCCGCACACACTCGCACCTGCACCCGCACACATGCACACTCTTGCTCACACACATTGGTGATTGCAAACAATAGTACTATTATTGGTAATGTTAAACAAAAACAACAGCTTTATCTTTTGGCTGGCTAAACCAAGTTGCACATTAATAGCTTTATCTAGCTCAACAACCTTGAATCGTTTTACTTTAAAAAATTATTTAATTGTTAAAAAGTTTTTTATTGACTGCTTATTTACAGCTAAGTAGAAAATTTACATAATTGAAAGTTTTTTGTTAAGATTTGAGTGTGATTTTGAATTCTGATGCAACTTAAAATTTGAATTTCAATCCTTAGTAATTGTCATACATTAACAAACATACAGATAAAATGTTTATTTTGGCAGAGCCTATCCTTGCTACCTAGTACACCGTGGCTTTACTATAAGACGATATGAAGGTTCACTGAACTGGTGTGGAATTGATCTTGAGAAATATGTCAAAAATCCTAGATTTGAAGCTACTTATAAAAAAATTGATGCCTCAAGTAAGTATTGACTTTGATAAGCACTTGTTGACAGCAACCCAGCATAGCTTAGAAAGCTCAATTTAGTTGCAACTTATCAAACAATAAGGACAACTATCTGTCAAATTTATATTTGCTATGGTGATCTTCTGTTAACAGACGATCAATAGATTTATATCCGGCACTAATTTATACATGTATGCAAGTATGGAGCTATGACATTGTTGTAAAATATTAGGTATTTCAATATGATGAAATCAACTTGCCTTTAAAATATACTATCATGTACTGCAATGTAATATGCTGTACCATACTGGTAAAGTATCATATAGGTAAAATATTATAGCATAAAACATCATAAAATACCTAACTTGGTAAAATATATAGCTCACGTTAAAAGATAAAAGCTAATAATATAATTAAACGATAAAAACTTAAATGTACTAGAAGAAAAAATAAAATGATATTATATTATGCAACATTATTAGGTTTGGTCAGTTTAAAATGACATTATAAATAAAACATACAGTAGAATAGTGTGACATAATATCCTATAATCCCACGACTAAACAAGGACGAAGCGATTGTTTGGGAGCTTTTTGATAAATGCATATGTCAACACGACTCATGAAAATTATTCACCAACAGCCCCCCAAACCCTTGTACCAAAATCTCATCAACAAATTTAATCATTTTTTCTATGGAGTTGTTCATGTATAATAATGATACAACACACATATGAACCTATTTAAATATTTTACCAAGTCTTGGAAAAGTGGAAACAATATCTTAAAACTTGCCAATCTGATGACATAATACTTTACTAGACAGATTAATTTGGCCTAAAAATGTCATAAAGACTTGACAAGCCTTTTTAAATCAAAATTAGGACAGGCCAACAAAACGCCAATAAGGCCATGCAACAGAGAGAAAACCATAAAGTCGTGCGCATTTTACGAGAAAAATGTGCACATTTCACCAGCCTACAGTATTGTCCAACTACTGAAGGTTCTGTAATTAGTGTAGAAGTACTGAAAAGTAATCATTTATTTTTTGCTGATTCTACTGGACTCTGAAACTTTGGACACTTATAATGAGTACTTTGGTATTCCCACTGATGTCCAAAGCGGTGAAAATAAAGGAAATGAAAATTATATTTTTTAACGATTCTTATAAGATTTTTACAATATTTAATTTTAAGAATAATTATTCTATTTTATACAATTATTATAAGATTTAGCTATTAAAATAATTATTCAAATTTACAAAATTAAAGTATATAGTGACCAATGGTGTGCGAATGTTACTGTTATTATTTTTCTAAAGATTTTGTTGATGATACTGCGGCTGTGGCCAATATCGCTACTGCCAAGCCGTTTTCAATACCTGCAAAATTTAGCAATAGGCCTACTTTGTCTTATAGATATACATACATCTATTTCAATGACAACCAGCTGAAATCTGTTTAGATTTTTAAATTCAGCATAATTTTTTAGATATAAATACAGAAATCTAGATAAATATCACAACTTTTTGATATTAGTTGCTATGACCAATGATGTACAGCTCCCCAGCCTGTTTATATTACACAGCAGCTTGCCATTTCACTTCTAATAATGCATTTCTCTTATTGCAGGGGAGAGATATACACATATAAACTTTTCCTTTCATTATTGCTCTTTGTTGTACATTAATAACACTCAGTACATTACAGCCACCATTGCACCTACCATAGCAGTTCTCCTATTGCACTGCAGTGCCATTTGACTGCTAGTATTGCATTTCTCAACAGGCAGTACCCTTTCTTTTTCCATTATCACTTTAGTCGTGGGCTGTGTCGCAGGAAAATTTCTAGTATATATAATATATATCCAAAATAAAATACAATATTAAAACGCAAATAGGGATATACATACATGTATATTCATATACGTATATATATATAAATATATATATATATGTATTTATAATATATATAGTATATATATATATACATATATATATATATATATATATATACATATATACATATATATATACATATATTCCAATGTAGTGTGTTAAAGCTGCCAGATAGTGCTCAATGAGTGGTCAGAGCTTAAATATAGAATTTATTCATGTAAAACCTTAGATAAAAAACAACTTCATTACTATTAGTTTCATGTCTGTTACGCAGACAATCAACCGCAGTAATTACACCTCTCTTACATATATAACTCAGTTGGACCAAAACAATTTTATCTGATGATTGTCTGCGTAACAGACATGAAACTAATAGTAATGAAGTTGTTTTTTTCTAAGGTTTTACATGAATAAATTTTATATATATATATATATATATATATATATATATATACTTCTCAGAGTGTGTTTGCGTTTCTCAAGGTGATTGCGTAAGTCATTGATTGTCATTAGTTAGCTTACTAAAGTTTTCCATTGGCATTCTGCCAGGCTAATAGCAAGTGACAAGCAGCTCTCATTACTCCTCATTGTTTATAGGCTGATTTTTAATCTTAGTTATATAGCAGTTAGTATATAATATAATGCAAACTGTTGCGATGTAGTACTTGATTATATAACAGTATTCAATGTTTCAAAGTGTAACAAAGTTATTTTTTTCAGAATTAGATGCAGTCTTATATAATGTAATAATTTTCAATAAAATGAAACATTCTGAAACCCAACATAGTACAAAATAGTTTAATTTTTAACATTTGTCATAACAGTAAAGGCAAAAAATAATTTGACGAAATGCTGTGTGCTATCATACTATTTAATGTAAGATCATGGTAGAAAAAGTGTCATAAACATAATGTTATTGAGAAACGTACTTTAATGCAATATGCTGCATTACATTGTTTTGATATATAAATGCATATACATATTTTTTTTCTGGAAATGGTAGTTTTTTGAAAAGAAATGAACAAACTTCCCATCTACTATGTTCAAATTAAATTATAGTATAATATATATATGTATTCATTATTGAATCTACTTGTATATATGTACATATACATTATATATTAATATCTTAATATACTTGCATCCCATTAATTGCATCAATATTTACTTTCAAATGTAATTTGGTAGTGTGTTATATTATTACAGTTTATTTTGCAACCTATAATGGTTTGTTGTCAAGTATTTTGTGCAGTTTTATACTGTATAACATCTGCTGTTTTCATCGTACAATTTATTTTATTGTATTTTATTGCAGTTCCTTACATCTTCAACCAGCGAGACTGGGATTTTATTGGCAACTTTGCAGTCGAGGTTCGAGACCTCATAACGAAATTTGATGATCTGGATGAAAAAAAAACAGCTAATCGGTGAAGCGTTGCGAAATGCCATGCTGTATATATTTCGAGACAAATGCTGGTCATGGAGCAGAGTTTTTGGTGTAAGTAGCCAATAGCAGCCGATTTCTTATGTAGCTATCCAATGGCAGCTGATATTTAAGGTAAGTAGCCAATAACAGCTGATCTGTAATCAGTTATCAAAATCCGACCTTTGAATAACATTCGAAAGTAAAAATCTTAACAGTATTTTACCTATGTATACTGTGTGTAAACCGTGTACCGTATATAAAATTAGTCTGATTGTGGTGACTTCATGTTTAAAGTGCTTCAATTGAAAATGAGCAAAATGAAAACAAGTTAAAGAATGACTAAAATTTATTGCACTACAATACTGTTTTGTATGGTTTACAGTGAAATCAAAAGCACAGCTTCAAATCTTAGCAAACCACACTCGTCAGTTGCTAAAACCATACTAAGTTGATGCAGTTGTACATATCAGCTACTAAAAGTCAAGCCTAATGTTTAAACAAATTATGTGTTATTACAAATAAAGCTTTTCTTCTGTGTTTGCAAGCACTGATCACAGAAGAACATATAGAACATTGCATAAGTGGAGTGTATATATACTCATTGTACAAATGTGCAATGTATATCTAATGTAAGAACACGTATACTTGGTATATGTCCCACATACATATACTGTACTTATAATGTATATATGTGTATGAACTGTACTAATATAGTGCTGGACTATTGGACTTGAGCTCAGCATTATATACCATGTTTTCTCATCATTGTCAAAAGCAGCTTCAATCTATATCAATCTCAGTGTCTGTCTTCCATCCAGTTATATAGCGATGAAGTTTTACTGACGAAACACCTTCTTTGCACTGGATTTAAACTTGAAATGTATACAGCATGACATGGCAATATTTATGTATCTATATATAATATATATACATACATATATACATGTATATATATTTATATATATATATATTAACTAAAAGCAGGTGCAAAAGCATATAAAAAGAGAACTCAACACTGAAAACCTAAAAATAATTAGTGGAGTATGAAATATTTGAAAAATTATTACGAAGAAAGTAAATTTTTAGTATTTGCGCTACAAATTGGTTTTGTGCAAAGCGCTCATCAGATGCGATTGTGCTAAAAAAAATTTTTTAGTACAACCGCGTCTGATATTTTTTGTACTAAAAATAGATTTTTTAGTACAACCACGTCTGATGAGCGCTTCGCACGAAACAAATTTGCAGCACAAATACTAAAAGTTTACTTTCTTCATAATAATTTTTCAACCATATATATAATATATTTATATATAATTAACACACACCATTCTGTGGAAAGGTGAGCTATTCATAACAACAAAGCAGCTACATAGCAAGACCATGGAATAAATGAAATAATTGAAGTCATACTCCTTGCACTTTTTAATCTGTAATGGCTTTACGGTTTAGTGAGCAAGCTTCGCTCTTCACCCTAAATATAGTGGTTGTGTGAGAGATGATGATGCAATCTTTTTTTTTAAATTACTTGCTGAAGTTATAATAACTACTTTTGTCATGGTAAAAATTTATAATAGCTTAAGTTACTAAAATTCATTCAATAAAGAAACTCAGCTAACAGCAACTAAATTTCGCAGCTAATTCTAAATGTTTTGGGCAAAAACTTTTTATCACCTGTGCAACGTCAAACCTTCACCTAGTTTTTATCCATAGTAAAATTGTTATACTATACATTACCAACTATACTATATTTACAACTGTATTTTAAATTTTACACGCATACCTGGGTGTATGTCGTCTAAGCATAGAGAATACAGCAGTTTTTTAATTAAATATTATATTGTAACTCATACACTGGTAGTCCAGTGAGCCATGAGAATTGTCAATTGTAATAACTATGTGCACAGCTTTTCCATGACACAAAAATATGGATGAGTGCTGCTGTTGGTGGTGCAGATGGCTAAAAAATAGAAAATCTGAGTTTTTCATTTTATCAATAAAAGAAAATGTTTTAAGTAAATCCTTGTAAAAATCAGTGTTTTTTTAATTTTATTTGCTTTGGACACAAGATAGATGATGTTATTTTGTGTTGTATGCAAAGATATTAGTATAGCATATATTTAATCTTTAGATTTGTTCTGAATATAGTTGAGGCCAAAATTATGGTTTTTTCCTCATCAAAAACTTCACAATAATGCACAGCGCGATACCTTTCCACATAAAACTATTACATGTAGTATAATATTCACTATAGTAAATACATGTATTTGGCAACTGAATATCTCAGTTTAATTTTTGCTCAGAAATCGATTTTTTCTTAACGTTCTCAACTTGACTTTATACCAATTAAGATAAATGTTGTTGCATTGTTTGTTTGCAAAGTCATTACTATCAGAAGATATATGCTTGCAATCTCAAATAAATGCTGTTTGATCTATCTTTTGCATAGCTGAGTACAAAATAACTTCCTTATTCCGGTTCATAACTTCACAATAATATGCAACATGATGGCTTTTTACTTCAATTTATAATATAGTAGAATATAACTTTTTTATAGTATAATAAAAGCATTATAAGTCCATCTTTCCAAAACCAATCTAGAAATTTTATGAAAAAAGATTTATTCGGGGTAAAATCCCGGTCATTAAATTTATGGACGAGTATAACTGGAGTGACTCAGAACCTGGTCACTTGACGGGATAATTTTTTGTTTTTGTTACATGTCTTGCACATGCCCAATTGCATTTAATCATGTATCATGATTAATATTAGACACTGGCCACAATGCTATATTCATTCACAGCAATATTGCAATAACCCACTACTAATAACCCAATACTATTAAAAATATAAGATAAGATATTATGCAAAAATGTGCATAAATAGTTGCAGAATCTTGCATAAAATTATTGTACACAGAGAGGTATTTGGAAAATGTATAAAAAAATAGAGAAATGTATAAACAATATAAATCTCGAAAAAATTGATAAGATTTGGCATGAGATATTAAATATTAGACAAAAACAGAAAATTCACCCGTCACGTGACCAGGTTCTGAGCTACTCCAGTTATACTCGTCCCAAATTTATAGACAGTAACGCTCCTACAACACCCCTATTTTCCTTACAATCACACACATTAGCTTTTTAGCTTTACTAGCCGAGTAGTATGACTTGACCAAATGCTTTCGTATGGTCAATCACCTCATCATGCGGCGTAGCAAGTTTCATACAAATTATGTACCCATCTGTTATCATAAATCATTACCTTATAGTATCAGTACTTCAGCAAACATAAACTGCATGTGTTGGGCCAATAAAATGTTGTTGACAACTCTTTCGGAGCAAATTATTGCTATGCGAAAATGCTTATTTTTATTGCGGTTTATTGATTGCAAGGGCTAGTTGTGCTAGAGTCATTACAGCTTCGATTTTTTTTGCTAAGTTATAGATCTTAGGACTTTGGGTGACGTTTATTAATAAATAAAATTACTAAATATTACAACTCATATTATTATCAGTAATAGTAATGACTTACACTGTAATAATATAGATTAATGATCTGACTCGAATATGCGCACTGTTTTACAGGAGATGGTAAAAAAGTCTTGTTTTCATTCTGGGACGCATTTGCTGTAATTTTTATTGCATCAGCTGAAGTAAGATTTTATAATGGTTAATATGACATCAAACTTTTTTTCATTAACAGTTTGGTTCAATTATTATGATGATTAACATGCCAAACGTTCAAATATGAAATTTTATCAAACATGTAATTCGGTTCCAGTGAATAAATTAATTTGGTAACAAACAGAGTTAATTAGGTGCCTACTTATTCCTTATTAAAGTCTCTCGCAGTGCGTGGAATTGTAGGACATACTAATATTTACAATAATAAAATCTGTACCCGTCCATCTGTGTGAAGTCACTCAAAAACGTTAGGGAAATTGTGTAAATAGATTTGTGGTTAAAAATGCACCTATGGCTCTGCAGTAAATGCTACGAGCCGTACTTTTGGAGTAGCTAGCAGCATCATGAAATAATTGAGCACATACTACAAGTGACAATCTCTCACGGCGTGCAGACTGCCAGCGTACAAGTGGATTTTAAAATGTTGTATAATTACATGTATAATATTATATAATAAATATAATATTTAAATACAATGTAACATATCAAGCATAATATAATTTAATATAATAAGTAGAATATAATCAACAAAATATAATAATTATAAATATTAAATCTAAAAAACTTTAATACAATAAATATAATATAATCTATTGTAATATAGACAAGTTACCATAATTTAATATAATAAATATAGTATGATTTACTATAACAATTATAATGTAACTTCATATAATAAATATAGCAGAATTTATAATATTATAAGTTCATTGTACATTTGTTATTATAATTTACAATTATGATGATAAATAATAAAAAATCCCTTGTCGTACAGCCCATGACCAAAGTGATATTGGAAAAGAGAAAGGGTACTGATAGTTGAAAAATGCAATATTAGCAGTCAAATGACACTGCATTGCAATAGGATAACTGCAATGGTAGCTGTAATGGTAACTGTAATATACTGGGTGTTATTATGTACAACAAACAGCAATAATGAAAGGAAAAGACTATGTGTTTATGTCTTCCCCATGAAATATGAGAAATGCAATATTAGAAGTAAAATGCACTGATATTATTATAATAATCAATATTATTAATATAGCAATACAGTAATAATAGAAAACCAATGCACAATTTTGTTTACGTTGCAAAACGTCATAGCAACCAATATCAAGAAGTTGTGATGTTTATCCAGATTTTTTGAAAATTTATTCGACAAAATTATTTAGAAAAAATGATAGCAGTAACATATTGCCCAACATCGGTCATTATATACTTCTATCTTGTAAATTCGAATGACTATTCTTATAATTAAATCTTATCAAATCAAATAATAATTGTTATAATTAAACATCGTAATAATCTTATAAGAATCATTACAAAAATATCATCATTTCCTTTACTTTCACTCCTTTGGACATCAGTTCGAATATCAAAGTAATCATTATAAGTGTTTAAAATGTCAGTTACTTCGAAATCGGCAAAAAGGAAACGGTTACTTCTACGTTAGTTACAAAAACCTTTGACATTTCCACGATGCTATAGACTGGTAAAATGTGCACCTTTTTTACGTGAAATGCACTCGACTTAATGGTTCTACTCTTTGTCTTACGGTCTTCTCAGCAATTGGTTTGCTGGTCTTTATTTTGATTAAAAAAGGCTCGTCAAAGTTTTAGTAGCGATTTCAAGCCAAATTAATCTGTCTATTTATGTATAATTCAATCAGATGGGTAAGGTTTAGGATATTGTTTACAAACTTCAAAGACTTGGTAACATATTTATATAGGTTTATATGTGTTTTGTATCGTTATTATACTTTAACGACTTCTTTGAAAAATGGTTAAATTTGTTGATGAGATTTCGGTACAACGGTTTGGGAGGGCTGTTGATGAATAACTTTCATGAGTTGTGTGCACATATGAATTTATCATAAAGCGCTCAGACAATATATTATCAGACTTATATTATGTTTATTATATAATAAATATAGTATAATAAGTACAATATAATAGGTGAAAAATTACAAAAATAATATAAGAAATACAATACAATAGAATTTAAATTGCTAAATTATAAATAACTGAGAGAAGCTCTAAACTATCCACTCCCTGAAACATAGATATAAAAAAATTTAATCAAACAAAATTAAAAGTTAAATAAAAGAAAATAAAATAAATGAACAAAAAAATAAGGAACGGTAAATAAAAGAAAGTATATCTAATTTTTGCTGCAACAGAGTTTTTACTCTTATTGCTTTTAACCTGATATATTCTTACTATTGTATATCATGAAAAGATAGCGATCTATCCTAACAGGCGATTCTCATGAGCACAAGTCTCTTTGCTATGCTGGTGGAGATGAGGCAAGATCGATTTTGGAATATAGTAATAAATATATTCATGGATGTCTGGTTTGACAAGATATTATCTAATGATCAGAACCTTGAGAAACAGATAAGGATGTCAGGATCCTTTGTAAGTTTGAATTAAATTACTAAACCATGTTATGTAGACATTTCAATGACACGCTACTACAGTTTTTGACCACAATTCATTTTAGAAGACTGCTCCAGCCATAGGTTGCTTCAAAATGATGTTGTTATTACACTTACTGTAGTTATCAATAATTTGCATTAATCATAGTTTTTTTTAGTATTTTTTCCTTGTTTTACACAAAAAATAATGGAAGCTTTTGACAAATGATAATTAAAAGATGTGCATCATAAAAGCAAGTAAAAATACAGTCATACATCACCGTACGAGTCTAATGCATTCTGGAATTGAATTCATGCGTTAATTTGCTTGCACCTCAACGCAATATTTTCTATATGAAATTGATAAATAAAAATTAATCCGTTCTCATGATATAGAAAAGCAAACTAAAGCAGGATATTAAAATGAACAAACATGTTTTTACTTGCTGCAATTGCTGTACCCACACCAACATCATGATTGCCCTCAAAATCTGCAATAAAAAGTAAAATTACCATGTACATCACTGTATGTAGTTCCTTCCATTGAATCAGCTGTAGTGGTTAATGGCAACACAATCAATACAGGAAACTTTTGGGATGCTATGTAAGGTAAACTTTCAGTTGACCTTGAACTAATTTAGAATACTAACCACATACTTTTGGCTAAATTTTAAAATTTCACCAAAGTTAATTTCAGTGTTGTCATCATCATAATTTTGTATCATTAGTTTTCTAAAACTTTTAGCCAATTTGAATAATATTTTTTCAAACTAAACCCAAGAGTAAGATCTAAAAGTGTTGTTCTTAAAAGTAGCCGCTTGCATTCTTGATTATTTAATGGTCAATAACAACTGGCTTGTATACACATAACTCAAAAGTTTCTTGTAACTTGCACAAAATTGCTCATATCTCGATACTCTCGTAAGTAATGCATCAAATTAATTTAGTTTCTTGCAAATGCGGTATTGATTAAGATAGCTGAAAAATGTATTTTCATATCTATCACTTTTCAAAGCCTGTGTTTAAAATTATGATGTTTATAAATAGATTTTTAGTGTGAGTCTAATTCAAAATATAAATTAAAATAATACATTATGAAAATACCAAACACAGTCACAATTTTTTGAACACATATTTTATTTAGCAATGGGTATGAAGTTATTAAAGGTTTCTTAATGAGTGATTCGACAGTTAGAAATGCCACCTTTTGCTCTTTCAGACTTTTGTACGTTTTCTGTTTTTCTACTTTTTATATTCTTTTTGTAATAATAAATGTTACCTTTCAACGAAGAAAATTAATTTCAATTTAGTTTTTATTTAGATTTGGTGTGCATGTGAGCAATTAAACAAATGTCAAGCTGCTGTAAAATACATTCTGGTAGATTATACAGGTTTTTACCTATTTTATATGTTTTACTTTTCAGCACTTCTTATTTTATTTGGCGTCTGTATATATTTTAATTAATATTTATTTCACCTAATTTTAATTGTATTCGATTTAAATAATTTTTAGCACTTACTATATATAGTAATGGAAGTTTTTGCTAATAAAATTAACTATTGCTATTATTAGCAATAAAAGGTGTAAACACGGAGTAAAAAATGCCAAAAGTGTACAAATATTATTTATTAACTGCCTTTTAAAAAAAATTAATGAGTAAAGGTTTCTAACAAAACTTTAACCTTTTATACTTGCAGATAAGTGGAATAAATGAGATGGAAGAAAGAATTCAGCGGCTAAGACTTCCTCACATACTGAATACTTATCCGATGCCAAATGCAGACGGTAGTTACCCTCTATTTGACAGCCAACCTATGAGAAAACCTTAAAACTAAAGAAGTGATGAAAAATATTTAACAGAATTACCGGTTTCTCTTCAACAAACGTTATTACAATAATAACTAAATAAAACATTTACAATGGCAATAAATCTTCATGAGTTATGCATCTTTCCATCATAGAAGTGCCAACTGCGCTTGTTAAAAGATCATACCACAATAAACTGCTCTATCTGCTAAATAAATAATGCAAACTAGTCAGATATGCTTGCTTTAAAAAAATTTCCAAGATCTATAGCTAATACCACTGCCACAATATGCAACAATTATATAAATAACAATTATAAAATATTTTGATTTATACGTCTTTTATTTACACTATATAAGTATTAAATGTTGGCACAAAAAGAGCATGCTACAATAAATTGCTTGTTCTGTTAAACATGCAATTTTTTAAAAATATAACATTTTTTGTGTAGTTTTTACCTATTGCTCAGGCTGGTGCTTAAAAATAATTTCTGTAGGTACATTTATAATTTTTACAAAAAAAATGTTACCATGTTGTAGAAGAGAATTTTTCATGGCTGTTTTTACTACGAAATATTAAAAAAACGGACACTTTTATATTAACCATGTGGCCAATACAGGAAGAAATACAAATATTTTTATTTTTTTCATATTTAATTTTCAATAAAGTTTTTCTCCATTATGTTAAGGTTACTGTATATTCTAGCAATGAGATAAAAAGATTTTTGTCCAAGAGAAAAGTGCTTAGTGCTAACTGGTATATACGGTATTTCTACTTTTAACCGTAAATTCTGCTTATTCTTTTATTTTCATGAAGTCACTCAACTTTAGAAAAAAACAATCAAGTTTTAAATTTTTTTACATAGTTTTTATACAAATAAACTTAAAAAATTAGAACTGAAGTCATTTTTGCCATAACAAAGGCGCTTACAAAGAAAACATTTTTTGACAATATGTAACGCCATCAACTTTCACATTTTTGATTTAAGTGTCTTTATGAAAGAGGCAAAAATGAATTTTACTGAGAGATATGAAAGATTCACTGGCGGAAAGCACAATGATTGCATTTTCCTCAGAGGTTATATCTTTTCCAGGTGAGGGTAGATGACAGAGAAAATTAATTAGAAAAATAAACTTTTTATATTTATTATAAGTTTTTTTTTAACCGAGACTTCTGACCAAGTCAACTTAAAATAACTTTGCTTTTAAATAAAATAACTTAAAATAACTTGTTTTCTTGGCATAGTTTTGCTAGTTCAAATTTGTTTAGTTTCACGGCAACACACTATGATTGGCTGTACAAAAACAAAATTAAAAAAATTAAAATTTCAAATTTTTGAAACTTTACTACGGCCTAATAACTTTGGTTCATTTTTGAGTTTGCATATCAGTACAAAGCACCACTTAAAAAACTGCCGATTTTATTAATTTTCTAAAACCTTGCTCGCCAAATTGAATTTAAAAACCATATGGGTTCAATAAACCAAAAAATATATTAAAAATTAAAAGTATGGAAACCCATTGAAAATCCTTCAGAATTTCAAAGATAAATTACCTTTTAAATAAAGCTTTGAAGCTTGAAGCTTGAATTCAAAAGTTAATAAATTTTGAAATAGATTTGTAAATTCAACAGAAATTTTAATTCTTAACGCTTAGCAAATAATCAAAAATCAAAAATGTTAACATAAAAATGTAGTTAAAAGCTTCCTTTTTTGATGTATAACGAACTGTTTTATACTAAATTAAACATTTTAGCGATTTTTAAAATATCGGCAATATTTAAGAATAAAGGTAATAAACCAAATGCAATTTTTAATCGGCAGATCAGAATAAGGTCATTTAACAAACTCAGTTACCAAATTTATTGGATAAAATTTAGTTGCTGATAGTATTAGTAATAGCTATAGTATTAGTATAGCTGTTACTATACATCATTTCTCTTCGTTTATCATGCCAAGTACAAAGTCGAGCCGTCCAACAACTGATGCTGGCGTACAGCCCCAAACCATCACTGATGCAGAATGCTTTACCATGGGAGTAATACCCCATGACTTGAAAGCTTCTTCTTGTTTTTTTTCTAACATACTACAAACCAGAGTGGTTAGTAACACAAAGAATAAATTCATTGGAGAAAAACACTCTCTTCCACTGGTCCAAACACTCCATGTCTTTTGTTGGTGTGCCAACTTTAATCAATTTTGCTGTTGTTTCGCTGTCACCAGTGGATTCTTTTTGGCTTTGCAGCCCTTCAACCTGGCAGCAATTGGGCGTCTTCAAACGGTAGATGGATGCACTTTATTATGCTCTGCCAGCCTCTAATCAGTTCACTTCCAAACTTTTTACTGTGTGTCAAGGAAAGCTGCACCGGAGTTCTGTCTTTGCTACGAGGGCTATCTTTTGGGCAACAAAAGCGTGGTTTATTTTCAGTACTGCCGGTTTCGTTGAACCTCTGCATGACACCATACAATCCTTTCTTGAACAACCAACACTTTTGGCAATTCATCGGATAAAAACTTCATCTTTAAGAAAGAAAATATTGGTTGCTCGCTGTTCTGCGGTAGTTTTCATAGTGAGAATGTTACTAATAAAAATATTGTGCAACAAATGCACAGATGTTTAAATGTTCTTAGTTTCATATCATTATGTAAACAAAACATGCAAAATTAAAAAAAATTCTGAAACAATGGCATCACGAAATGAGGTTATAATAATTACTTGTACTCGCTTTCTCCTATTATTAAATACTAAACCTATTTGTGTGAGAGTGCTATGTCCTCTAGGAGATCAAACAAGTGAATTAAAATGTGAGGCTATGTTTTAAATAGCATCATCATGAAGAAGAGACTGTGAAGATTAAACTGATACCTTGCTTTGCTATATTTGAAATAGTTCTCTTTTTTCTATTTAGAATACATCTATATACATATATATATGCATGTAAAATTGTTTGGAAACAGTTTTACACACATACACGTGTATACATATATATAGGCCTATATATATATACATATATATATATATATATATATATATACATATATATATATATATACATATATTGGTTGGTTAACCGGGTTGAGGAAACAATATATATATATATACATATATATATATACATATATATATACATGTATATATATATGTGTATATATATATATGTATATATATATTGTTTCCTCAACCCGGTTAACCCGTATGGGTGGTAGTATTTGCTTTAACTCGGGTCTCCTACCAGAGACTTAGGAGTTTGAGCACTCGCCTTAAGATCTTGGCTGTTCCCAATAGCGCACTTTTCTGTAACTCACCTGAGTTGATTGCTGTTGGTATTTGGGCAAGCAACATTTTATGCGCCGGAGTTAGTGTCAGTGTCAGTGTCAGTTAGAGTCAGTGCCCCAATGGCTACTGGGATTACAGTTGTTCTTACATCTCAGCATTTTTCAATCTCTTCTCCAAAAGGGAGGTATTTCTCTACCTTTACTTTTTCTTTGCTGGCTATATTGTAGTCATTGGGTACTGCTATATATATTATAGCAGCTCTCTTGTTCTCCTTGTCCACCACCACTATATCTGGTTGGTTTGCCAGGACATGCTGGTCAGTCCAAATATAGAAGTCCCAGAGGATCTTAGTGCGGTAATTTTCATTGACCTTCCAGGAGCTTTCCACCAGTGTTGTGGTTTATTAAGGCCATACTCGTAACATAGACTTCAATACACAACACCTGCAACATGATTATGCCGCTCAGTGTATGCGTTTCCTGCTATCTGCTTGCATCCACTGATGATGTGTTGGATAGTCTCGGGCGCATCTTTGCACAGTCTGCATCTAGGAGTGTTTCTAATGTGATAGATTTTTGTTTGGAGTTGCCTGCCTGGAGCACTTGCTCTTGGGCTGCCATGATTAGCGACTCTGTATTGGCTGATATGTTTCCTTTGTTCAGCCGCATATATGCCTGGTGAAGATCGCCAACCTTAGATATCGGTTGATGGTAAGCACCATAAAGAGGTTTCGTGTGCCAGTAAATTTCCTCATCATCAGGTCAAAGGTCCATTGTAAGAGCAACCGACTGAAATTCAGTTAGCAACTTATTTGAAGTGGCCATACAGGTTGCATAGGCTTTGATGCCTTGCTCTTTCTTCTTCACTGTCTGCTGTACACTTTTGAGTCACCTACCGCCATCTTTTCTATCAAGATACAATCTAGTAGTATCAGATTTTGGGTGGAGTGCTCCATGCATGGTCAGCATTTTACGAGTTGCTTTATCTGTTTCTTTGATGGCTTTCTCAGTCCACTTTATTATACCTGCTGGATATCTTATTACTGGCAGTGCTTAGGTATTTATTGCCATGACTTAGTTCTTGGCATCGAGCTGGCTCCGTAGGACCTGCCGAAGGCGTTTCTTGTATTCAGCATTGGTTTTGTGACAAACCTCGGCTTTGTGGTTGATGTTGCTTTGCATAATCCCCAAATACTTGTACCCTTCTTCTATATCTTTGATGGCACCATTTGGCATTTTTAGGCCAACTGTGAGCATAAAATGGTTTTTCTTAAGAGTTAGCCTTTTGCATTTCTCAATACCGAAGGTCATTCCGATGTCCTTGCTGTATACCTGAGTGAAGTTTATTAGCGAATCAATGTCCCTTTTTTGCTAGCATACAACTTGATGTCCTCTATGTAGAAGAGGTGGTTTATCTTGGTGCCACTCTTAAACTGGTACCCATATTGAGTCTTCACCAGCATATTGCTTAGAGGGTTTAGGCAAATGCAGAAGAGCAGCGGTGATAAGGAGTCACCTTGATAGATGCCTCGCTTGATTTTTACACTTGCCATCTTTTTGCCATTAGCCTCCATTACCATCTCCTATTTGGCCATTGACATTTTGATGAATGCCACAAGAGCAGGGTGAAAATTGTACATACTGAGCCACTCAAGTATCCAACTATGGGAAATTGAGCCATAGGCTTTTTTGTAGTCAATCCAAGCCATGGCAAGATTGATATGCCTTCTCCTGATGTCTTGACAGACAGTCCTATCCACCAGTAACTGATGTTTGGCTCCTCGGGTGTTGCGCTCAACTCCTTTCTGAGCACTGGTCATATAGTGACTCATGTGCTCTTCCAGTTTGTCTGCAACTATTCCTGAGAGCAGTTTCCAGGCGGTGGGCAAGCACATTATTGGTCGATAGTTTTTGGGAATCGGCCCCTGCTTTGGACCTTTCATCAGAAGTACAGTTCGTCCTTTGGTCAGCCATTCCAAATGAACGCCTTCTCCTATTAGGCATTCTGTCTGCTTAGCCATTCTGGTGTGAAGTGATGTCAATTTCTTCAACCAGAAAGCTTGAATGATGTCATGGCCAGGTGCTGCCCAATTCTTCATTTGCTGTACTCTGCACTTGATGACCACTTCGCTGATGGTGAGTCCTTGCTGAGCCACAAGGTGTTGTTGGCTTTCTTTAAGTCTATTACGCCAATTTGCAGTGGTGTTATGAGTAGTCTCTTTCTTCCAGATGTCTTTCCAGAACTTTGAGGTGCTGGATTTGGGAGGCTCAGACATTGGCCTCCGCAGTTCACCTTTGAACTAAGAATACACTTTAGATGGATTATTGATGAACAGTTTGTTCATGCTTTTCTTATCCTGCTCTTTGGTGTACCTCTTCAGTCGTGCCGAGAGTGTTACTAGCTGCTGTTTGGCAGATTCTAGAGCTTCTATTGTGGCTTCCCTTTTTAGATGCTCCAACCTGTGGTTAGATCTCTCACTGAGCCCACTAACTTTCTCACACAAGTCCTTGATCTTATTTTGTAGCCTCAGCTGCCAAAATGAAATGGCTTGAAGGCTTGTTGACACTGGCTTAATACCCATCTCCTCCAAGACAACGAATGCCATACTGTAGATTAAGGCATTAGTCTCACTGATCGATCCAGTTGAGATTGACTCCAATGCCAAGTTAATGTCTTCTAACAGTTTCTTGAGTATGATCTTGCTAATTCTCCGTAGTGGTACCCTGCTTCCATTATCAATAGCAACTGGCATCTTGTTGATGATATTTTCGCAAGCTTTTTCACCCTTGGGTCAAGGTCAAAGTGCATGTCTTCTTCAACTTGTGAGTCAACACAAGATCGTGTATGTGTGACGGTGTGTGTTGATATGCACTCCTCATTGGTCGAGGTTACTTTGGTGAACTGTTCCCTAATATCATCTACCTCAAGTTCTGATGAGGTGCCACTTGATTATGTTACTTCTCTGAGCTAACATAATTGTTAGCTCTAATAGTTGCTTAGCGGTTATTGGCAATTCAGGGTGCATGTTTATCCACAGTTGACGCATCCTTCCCAGATAGCCCCACTTTTGAGGTTCATTCATAAAGTAGCACTGCATGAGGTACGTGTTATCAGTACGAGTTCATTTCATCTGTTTTGTACCAGTAGCCCATTTTTCACTGCCTTGTCCTGGTTCAGCTACAGGCAGCGAAGATCTTGTTTGACTGGGCGACATCCGAGCCGGCATGGTTTGGTTATTGCACTCATCATAGAGGTTGTAGATATTATACGAGAAAGGGTCTTGTCTAAGGGTCACCAGAAGGGTGCAGTTGTTGGGGTTTGAACCTAGGACCTAATGATCACTGTCCCGACACCTTACCAACTGCGCTATCTGTCCTGTATATATATATATATATATGTATATATACATACATATGTATGTATATATATATGTATATATACATATATATATACATACATATATATATACATATATATGTATATATATGTATATATATATACATATATATATATATATATATATATATATATATATATATATATATATATATATATATATATATATATATATATATATATATACAGCATATGTATACATTTGAGTTTGAAGTTTACACCTGCCCATCTTTCATACTGATTAGTTGAAATATATAAACGGCAAAAAGCTTATGGAATGCTGCAATTTTTTTTCAAACGCCTAATTATAGGTTGACTCGCAAAAATTTTTATAATACTCTTGTTTGGTTTCAAAAGGTCTACCATTTCTCACTCTGCTATGTTGCAGGCTAAAAATATGTAAAAATGTGGTTACAAGCATTCAAAAGCTCAAAGATAAACAGTTAAATTCCTTTATTTTGATGACGTATTCAACTCGGCGTGGTTATTGTTTTGACACGTGATGTTATCACATGAATTGAAAGGCCAATAAAAGGCTCAATATAGAACTTATTGCAGTGCTAGTTTATGACAAGCACTTTGTGTTCTACCAGAAAGCCCTTATCAAATATAGATGTAGATGCTCGCTAATTTACAGTTTCATTTCAGCTTGGTCTAATTATTTAGTCATGTCTGATCATGTGAATAATCTTATTCATTATATACATAACAAATAAGTATTCAGGATTACTTCTTATTTCAATCCTTTTTGCTCTAAAAAGTGCAAAAAGCTATCAATCATTATAGCGCTAGAGCAAGCTAAGGTTAATTACCGCTTTCCAAGTTGACGTTTTTTCGAAACTATAACATCCTTATTTTATGCTTCGGTACTGTTCAGGTGACTGGTAGTACACCAACAGTCATGTGGTGTATTGTAATGCAAGTTAGTTGCCAATTGAAGTTTCTTTAAATTGGAACACCGTTCAGCTCTTTCTTTGTCTTCAACGATTACTCGGAGTTGTTCAAACGCATCTTGAATTGTAGTTAAAAACACTTTTAGCAGATGGTCAGAAGGTTAGAAATATCTAATGATGTCTCATCTTGGTTCTTCTACACTGCATTCTCGTGTTGTTTCCAGCAAGAATAAAAGATGCTTAATTTTTTTGAAGCTTGTAAACCTTTCTTAGCCAATTGCTAGATGCTTTGCAATCATTTGTGTGGGCGGCCTGTTGGAGTGCTCTTAGAGTGCTTCTGTTTTTCAAACCAGCATTGAAAATTTAATTTTATGGCTGTAATGTTGAAATTAGTTTCTCTCTTTTACTAAAAAGCGGTGTTAAAATTGGTCTTATGCTTAGTTTACAAGTTTTAACCTGTTTTGTTTTTCTATCAAAATTTTAAGCTTACTATCATTTTTGTTTAACCATTTTTGATGCGTTGATGTTTTATACGTTGCTGTCTTTAACATCTCCCATCTCCTTTTGATGTGGGTGTTTTTACTGTAAGGTCAATCCATGTTTCATGTTTTTTAGATTACCATACCTTGTCTTTAAAACACACTAAGTTCCCGTGTCTAAAATGAGGTGGTTTTCAGACCTCTTTGGTTTCTTGATAAATCCTACATCATAACTATACAGGTGGTCAATCCAATCATCAGCTGCAACACTAGTCAACAGCTTCCGCATAATTTGTAGAATTTCGATTGGTAGAAAGCTTTGACATTGGTTTCTATTTTGGTTTCACCTATTTAGAAAACCCTCATCATCCCAGGATTTTTCAGAGTATTCTGATGCAACTGATGCAGCTTCTCTTAGCACATTATCTCAAAACATCATCTGGACTATTTAATTTTTTGTATGGTTTTTTTTTAGTTAATTTCATCAAGGGTATCTCAGATTAAATTTTAAAATATTTCATCAAAAAATATACATATTTTTTATCATTTAAGTTTTTGTTGTTGTTCAAGGCGATCTTATTCCATGGATGTTTATACTTCATGAACTTGATATCAGTTGACATACTTAGAAGCAAAGATGGCTATTGTTTATTAATCCCCTTTAACCCCATGGTCAAACTTTTTAAACTTTTATCTCAAAACATTTTGACAGGTAGATCATTTAAGAAAACTAACAAAATCGCATTTGATAGAAAATTATCTATCCTTTTTGATAAATTTTTTTTGATTTGATTTTTAAAGTCAACTAGATTTATATCTAGAGAACCTTATTTTTTGATACTGCCAAGTGTCTTTTTACCCTGCTATCTCATTTGACATTAGTGTTATGTTTAGCATGTTTCATTCATGTTTTATTAGTAAACAGTCATAACTATTTTAGTCTAGTGCTTATTCCGCAATTTAGATTTCTTTGGCTTGCAATTTTTGATAAAATGGGGTCTGATTGTTGAAAAACTAACTGCTGTATATATTACTAATTGACTCAACTAAATTATCACTTTATCTTTTGAACTACCACACTAGCTTTCAACTTTTTTATTGCAAAATCGTATCATCTATTTGTGGTTCTGAAGTAATTCGCGAGTTAACAGCTCAGTTAGTTTTCAGCTTCTTTTTTGCTACTTTCTGCATATTTACTTGACTCTGGTTGGTCGCAGACAAAAAATTGAACTTACTCAGAATTTTGATATTGAATTTTGATTCGATAAGAAAGAATAACTATTTTCTATTATTGGCAATCTTTTTGATGTTTGAGGTTGCAATAAGTACTTTTATCCTTGTATAGTGCACCAGCTAATTTGACACCAAGACCACTTGTATTCGAATGACACAATAATAGGTATAACATAACGAATGACGTAACAAATGGCGTAACCACTAGGTAAGAAACACAGAGACAGCAATCCATGAGACAGCAATTACTTGTACACAGAAATTAAGAATAGTATTACAGGCAGTAGCAAGATTAAATGATATAGGCTTATAAAATAATACATGCACGCATATGTTACTATATATACATAGACTACAGAGGTGATCTGACTGGCAGGATGTTTCAAAATTAAATTCAGTTAAACTTGATTCTAGGTAAAAGGCTGAGAAGAAAAATCAGTGTGAAATGGCGTCACCAGTTGTTATCATCGCTAAAGTAGATATCGGCTATTGCTTTTAAAGTGCAGTGTTAGACATCTTTATGACGCCAGTCTATTTGCAACTATAAACATCATAGTCGAACTTTTCTTAATTAATTCTTTAATTGCAATAAAATTTTATCAGTTTTAATCTTGAAATATTTTGGCAGTCAGATCATCTCAAACATTAAAACCATTACAAAAAATAATAAAAAATACTGATACTTCCTGACAAAATTTTCCAAAGTTGTACAAGTTCATCTCTAACATCAATTCTAAATTATGTATGAACAATCTGTTTAGTTCCAATTTTTAAAACATGATCTTTACACTCTCTTTAATTTCATTAATCTTCACCCAACCCAGCACCAAATATTTGTGTAGCCCTTCTACATAGTGGTGCACCCTTTAACGCGTTCAGGTTTTGTTTCAATTAAAGTCATTACATTAATATGTAAAAATAATATAAAAAGTAATACTAACATTTTTTGATTTGTATGTCTTTTATTCATAAAAATGCTGGTTGTGTGTAAAAAAGAATGACACAATAAATTTTCTTTTCTGCTATAAAAAATAGTGCAAATAAGGCTAATATGTTTACCGAGAATATAAATATAATCAAAAATAACAATAGATTTGCGTGCTGTTTTTACCTACTGTTTAAGCTGGCTGTTGGAAATATATTCTGTAATCACATTTTTAGCTTTTGACACCAACAAAGTTTTGTTTTGCTGTTGACCGAAAAATGTTTAATTCTTATACCTTCACTGCAAATTAAAATGGAACCAACAGCTTTCTAGATAGTCATGGGATTAAATCAAGTAAATATACGTATATTAATCTGTGTATGAAATTGCCGGTGTCTGTCATTTATTTGTTAAGTTATAGCAATAAATTTATAAAAATATACGCTATGGATGGCACTAAACCCCAACTTGACTGGCAGCCCCCTGGTGGGGACCCCACTGAAGGGCTTTTTTAACCCTAACTATAGTTATACTTGAAGCACACACCAATTTTCTAACCATAACCTAGTTAGGGAGAGTTAGGGTAGCACTACATCACTGCACACAAATTGATGGACCCAGTGTTAATATTTCCTGTTAATTTATTTGAAGTGCATAAAAACCCTTTTCTCATGATATGAAGTTTAAAAAATTGGAATGGTAAAGACTGTATATGTAAAAAAAAAACATAATTTTGTGTAAAGACATTTTATTACGCAGGCAATGTAAAACATTCACCTAGTACTATTATGTTCCATATTTGAAATAAACATTGATTTTAAGTTTATGAAGAATATTAAATTTGCAAAAGAGATAGAGGCTCGAGACAATATTTATGTTAGCATAAAAATATATTTATGTAAGCATAAAAATTGCGGTGAAACCTTGTTCATGGTTAATACCACCTGTTGAATTCAATGTTTAAATTTTTTAAATTGATTTAAAAGCAAAAGATTTCGTAAAATAGCTCTCAGTTTAGCGTATTATTTCCTTTTCTTGAAGTCACTCGACTTCAGCAATATAAAACCGGTTAATTTTCAATATTTTCTTTGTGAAAATGCTTATGAAAATACCTCCCGAAATATGTGAAGCCACCAATTTTCACAGTGTTACTTGAAAGATTTTGAATTACTTGAAATATTTTGAGACAGGAAAAATGCAAGAGAGATATGAAAGATTCACTGATGGAGAACTCAGTGATAGGCTTTTCCTTAAAGGTTATATCTTTTCTAGGTTGGTATAGTTGATTTGCAAAGGTAATTAACAAAAAACAGTTTTTTTTATTGCAGTTTTTATTCTATTTTTTTATCAGCTGTTTTAAGTAAATCAATTTGAAAGTTAGTTTTTTAAATTTTGTGTCAATGTGGAAAACTAAACAATATAGTATGATCCTAAAATAAATTATCCAATCTAATGTAACATAATCAAATAAAATATAGTATAATCAAAAACAATATAACTCAAAATAATATAACAGAACTTTAAAAGGTATTGTCCAAGTTAATAAATTTTAGTTCAATGCAATATATAAAGCAACATTTGGAGTACAATCACATAAAAAAGTAATTGAAATATGTTTTCTAAAGGAAAAAAAGATAGAAAATTTAGCTTTAGATTTTCTAAATAAATTTTGACTGTGTAATGATTTTGTGCAGCTCCTTTTTTTGAATTTCTCACATAAAAATTTCAAATTTTTTGGTTTAGACTAAAAAAAATCTTTTTGTTTTAAAAAACCCATGAGAACAATTTCTCGCTATTTGTTCATAAAAACATAACATACCACCTGAATAATTTTAAAATTTATTGTAAATTAATGTATGCCTTATTTATCTTCTTTACTATTTTTTGTTTTTTATTTCATAGTTTAGTTTGCGTTGAAACAACATTGAATGGTGTGGAAAAAGTAATATTTATTTGTAAAAGTGACAAAAGGAGTCAAAAACATTATTCCGTAGAGCCTATATTGATGCCATATACAAATGCATAGAACCTTTATACTTTTTATGAAAAACTTGAATTTCATACTTATATTGAAACTATGTTCTGGATTAAAAATTGTATCTATATTGGAATCAACATTAATTAATCTCCAAAAAAGTTACTTTAGTTTAAAATTGTATGCACTCACTTTACAAAATGTTTATTACTGATGCACCCAATTCTTGTATTTGTGAAAAATCTCCCTTTGTTTTTAATACTTTACTATTTAGAAAGAGATTAACCAAATGTTTTAGTCTTTTTGGATAAAATATTTTACACCTACAATTAATTAGTACTTTGGCAATCCTGTAGGCAAGGAGGGATCAGCAAGTGTATTATGTAACTGCAAGATGTGTCCAATCATGATAAGATATTCAATTTACTGCAGACAATAGAGTGTCAATAATAGTTAATCTGTCAATCTGTAAAGCAGATGGTTGCGAGTTTGAATCATATAGCAACCAATCATTTTTCTTAATTTCTAGAAATGGGTTCTGGCAGAAAAATGACAGCAGCTCTTATTATGGCCAATATTTTAGTTATTTAAACTAAGATTGAGAGTAAAATTGATATCAATTTAATGCAGAAGCATTTAAAAATGTTGGTTTATTGCAGCTTGAGTAGTTATTCAACTTTATTTTTATAGACAAAAATTGACAAGACCGATGTTTTCATACTGGTTTACATAAACTAAACTGAGGCACAATGATATAGAGCCATTGAACTAATAAATTTATTTACATTTATTTACTGACGAAGATGACACATGACAAACTAATAGGCACATATGCACCTGCAGTCGCACCCACATTTCAACTCGAATGCGCATTCACATTTCCATTCCTATTCGCATTCACACCCGCTTTTTCACCCAAATCCGCATGCACATAAAAAAACACGCACACTCATTAGTGTTTGCAAACAATAGTACAGAGTACTATGTGGTGGTAGTATGCGATTGTAGGAAAAAGACTTTTTGTATATTCCATTGATGTATAATATATTACAATTATTATTATATTATAATATATTATCTTGGATAAAATTTTAGTTGATTTTCTCAGAGAGTATCAGTATTTTTTATCATGTGCGATCGCTTTTGATGTTTGAAGTGATCTTATTGTCGGGTTGTTAAAATTTCCATCAAAAAAAACTTGGCTGCCATTAAAATTCTCAGACCAAACAAAATGATGATTATGGCGTCTACTGTTGCAAAAAGACTGAACGAATAAAAACGTGAAACAGGTTGTCAAGTTTATAGCTTCACCCTAAATAATCTCTTAAATAATCTCATATACAATCTCGTGAAAATTCAGAGCTGATAAAAATTTTTTGGAAATGGTAGCCTATTAAGCAGATTTACTCAGCCTAAAAATAAATAAATAAAAAGCTATTAAAAAATTTATGAAATTTTTAACTTTCCAAATCATCTTACTAGTTTGTATTCTAAATATAAATTATTCCAACTGATTTTTAATTTTTTGTAAATATATACTACTTAATTGTTTATTGATTTTACATTATACATTCTTCAGCTATCAAATGGCTTGTATGGCTTTTAAAGCTTTGAATGTTATTAAACTATGAAAGTAATAGCTGGTCTTATGATTTTGGCTAGCTAAACAAAATTGCACGATAATAGCTGTTTCTAAAAAACTTTTTATTAAGACAACCAAATTATTATTTTTACTGGTTGCACATTTCACAGCTAAGTTTAAAACTGTCATGGTTAAAAGTATTTAGAAATAATTTGAATATGTTTTTAAATTCTGATATATTTTAAAATTTTAATTTTAATCTTTAGCAATTGTCAGCCCTTACCCAACATACAATCAATTGTTTATCTTTGCAGAGCCTATCCTTGCTACCTAGTAAACCGTGGCTTTACTATGAGAGGGTATGAAAATTCACTGAGCTGGTGTGGAATTGATGTTGAGAAATATGTCAAAAATCCTAGATTTGAAGCTATTTATAAAAGGTTTGATGCCATAAGTGAGTATTGAATCTAAAAAAGTAATTGGTGATGGCAACCCAACACGGCTTATAAAGCTGAGATTAGCTACAAATGATCAAACAAAAAAGGACAAATAACAGTAAAGTTTTCTATTTGCTGCGGTGATGTTCTGCTAATGCGGACTGTACTAAGAATTAATATACTGATTTACAAATCTCATGTACAAGTAGGTGTATATTATACATGTAAGCAACACATTATACATGTGTGCAAGTATGGAGTTATAACACTGTAATAAAATATTAGGTAATTTAATAAGATAAAATTAACTTGCACATAAAAATATAACATCGTACACTTAAATATAATGTGATGTATTATAATAATTGGTAAAATATAACATAGGTAAAACATAAAATACTTAACCCGGTGAAATATATAGCTTAGGTTATAATATAAAATTTAATTACAAAATAATAAAAATTTAAATGTAGTAAAAGATAAAGTAAAAGGAAATTATATTATCTAAAACTATTAAGTTTGCTCAACCTAATATGGCATTATGGTAAAGTGTGGTTTGCTCTCCCTTTATTGGTATACACTGCTGGTACACATTTATACATGTATACATGTGGAAGCTTTAGCACATGTGTATACACATGCTATGCAGAAAAATACATATTGTCACATGTGG
Source organism: Watersipora subatra (assembly GCF_963576615.1). Classification (NCBI taxonomy): domain Eukaryota; kingdom Metazoa; phylum Bryozoa; class Gymnolaemata; order Cheilostomatida; family Watersiporidae; genus Watersipora; species Watersipora subatra. The sequence continues at coordinate 9,657,277 of NC_088713.1, forward strand.
ATACACAGGTTTCATACACAGACATATACACAATAGGTGTATAAATATGTGTACGAAAAACACATGTGTATAGATGTGTATACAGTGGCGAGCCACTGTATACACCTATTGCGTGTAGCACAAAACTGAGCAATGGATTCATTCATATGTACCAGTACAGGTTTCGGACACATATCCAAGTGTCAGGACAGTGTACCAGATGTGTATGGGTTTAGGGTGTGAAATAACTGCTGACATGTGACAGGTGACATGTGTCCAAAACTTGTCAAACACCTGAATACACATGTCTGTACAGGGAGAGCAAACCACTGTTTACTGGAATTATAAATAAAAAATATGGTAGAACAATGTAAAATTATATTCTATAGGTTATATAATAGATATAATGCAGTTTTGAGGAATTATTAAACATCATATGTTTTATAATTTTGTTTACTTTTAATTTGAATGTCAGGATGTTTCAAGAATAAAGTTGAGAAAACTTGATTGAAGTTAAATGTTCAAATCAAGTAGAAGTAAGATTAAAACTGCATAGTGGCAAATATATATTAAACTTATATTAACTTGAGATATATTTGGATTATATACAAACAAATATGTCGGCTAGATATAAACAACTTATGTATAGCAAAAAGTGAGAAACGATACTACGTTGTATAATGCTATAAAACTAATTAAAAGTGACAAGAACAATATTAATACTACATATACCTAATAATATAGAGTATATATAGAATAATGTAGCAAAATATAAAGTATTATAATATTATGTAATTTAAATAAAATTACAAAGTGATTATATTAACCATAATTATAAAATTTAGCATGACAAAATATGACATGTAATAACATACGACAATCTACATATAGTGGTCTCAAAATGTGTGTAATTTTGTGTGTCCAGCTACAGCTATTGGAATTAAAGGATGAAATATCCATTTCATGCCTTATTTGATTAGAAAACCTCCCAATCAGCATGAAAATGTTTCACCAATTGAGCTATTCAATATTGATGGATTCATTGGGCGGTACATGTCTTTATGTGGGTGAAAATATGCATACTGCGCTGCATTACACACATATTTAAAGCTGGCCCTCACAGCTCTTATCAGTAAAATAACTGATACGCCCGCTAACTAGCTCATTCAATTTAACCATTGGCAATCTGCCAGGCTAATAGCAAGTGGCAGAGAACTACATTATCTGTCACTGTTTATAAGCTGATTTTTAATAAGCGTACAATGTCGGGAATTTTGCCTGTATAATATAAATTAACAATAAGATTTGGTATAACTGTATATAATACATTGTACCATAACATAGTATAATTGAATGTAATATAAATGAATGCAAGGGCATTATAATATGTATATAATGTATATGCAAAATAAAACACAATATGATAACACAAAATAAAGATACATGTATGTACTGTATATATATAATAATGTAAACTACTGTGATATAGTACTCGATTATATAACAGTATTAAATATTTAAAAATAGTACTAAAACTATTTTAACACAATAAGATGCAGTCTTATATAATATATTAATTTGCGGAAAAATAAAAGCTTCTCAAATTTCACATAGTATAAAATAGTATAATCTTCACTATTTAAGATGAAAGTGAACGCAAAAATAATTTAATATAATACTGTGTAATGTAGTATTATTTAATATAATAATAAGGTAGAAAAAGTATTATAAACATTACCATGTTATTTAGCAATGCTATAAAAGGCAATATGCTGTGTTAGATTGTTTTGATATATTAGTGTATATACAATATACAGCACATATTTTTGCTGGAAATACTAGTTTTGTGAAAAGTAATAAAAAATGCCCAATTTACCGTGTACAGAGTAAATTATAGTGTACTATATATGCGTATTCAAATATATGTATTTATATGTATATAAATTTGTTAATTTATTTACATCACCCTAAATTGCGTCATAACCTATTTTAAAATGTAATTTGGTAGTATGTAACACTATTACAAATCATTTTGTAGCATATAGCAATTTGGTATCAAGGTTTTTGAGGTTTTATATAGGGTAACATATCCTACTCTCATAGTACACTGTATTTTATTGTATTTTATTGCAGTTCCTTACATCTTTAATCAGCGAGACTGGGATTTTATTGCCAACTTTGCAGTCGAGGTTCGAGACCTCATAACAAAATTTGATGATCCAGAACAAAAAAGAAAACTAATTGGTGAAGCATTGCGCCATGCCATGTTGTATATATTTCGAGACAAATGCTGGTCATGGAGCAGAGTTTTTGGTGTAAGTAGCTAATGGCAGCTGATCTCTTATGTAAGTAGCCAATAGCAGCTGATCTTTAATGTAACTAGCCAATAGCAGCTGATATTTTATCAGCAGCTAATCATTTATCTAAATCTGATGTTTAATTAGCATTTGAAATTATTATCTGAACAGTATTTTTACCTATGCACACTGTGTGTAAACCATTAACCTGTAGTTTCTATATATTCACTAGCTGAACCACTTGGCCTGGGTAATGAAAAATGTCTTTGGACTTAAAATTGATTTGTACTTAACTTATAGCAACATTTGCTATTATAACTTTCAAACTACATGTTATGAGAAAAGTGTTTTGTGTAGTTGGATTAATTTAAAAGAAAATAAAATCAACTGTACAAGTTTCAAAAGTTTTTCACACAATTGTAACTTTAAATATACATTTACAATGTATACACACATATAAGCTGTATTAATCAAGTGCAGCACTATTATGTACTATGGTGTATCTTGAGCTCAGTTTTAGGTACCATGTTTTCTCATCATTGCCAAAAGCAACTTCATTCATATATATATATATATATATATATATATATATATATATATATATATATATATATATATATATATATATATATATATATATATATATATATATATATATATATATATATATATATATATATATATATATATATATATATGTATATATATATATATATATGAATTATATATGTATATATATTTATATATATATAGTCAATGGTACATACATTTTTTAGCATCATGCCTTATTGCATCATAATTGTCTTTAAATTATGATGCAATTTATATGATATACATATGTACACATATATATATATATTTGCATATAGTTATATAAATATATATATAGTTCTTTAAATATATATATATAAATATATATATATAAATTTATATAGCTATATAAAAATATGTATACATGTAAATGTATACAAGTAAATATACAATAAAGTATAGGCTAAAAGTCAGCAAAAAGTGCTTGATACTAAAGTAAAGCTTACTATTAATTTGGTAAGAAATTTATTAAAATTTGACTAAGCATAAAAATTACTAAAAGCTTCATATTACACAACAGGTGCGTAACACTCATCAGATAAAATTCTTAGTGAGAATTATACACAAAATTCTGCATTACCTGGTAAACTGAAATAAAAGCTCAGGTTATAAAAGCTAGGTGGATGGGGTCTATTATGTAACGCTATTTCATAAAAAAAAGTTTCTTAGAATTTCTACAAGTAGATAGATATTAGTTTGCTACGTTTGTTTAGAGTTGCCTTCTCAGGTCTGTAAATGGTGAAATATTTTTCCAAATTAGATAATTTGCAAACTGCAAATTTGTAACAGATTTTGTTGACAGGCAAGTTGTTCATTATGTCAAGGCAGCTACATAGCAATACAATGGAATAAAATGAAATAACTGAGGCCATACTCATTGCACTTTTCAACCTGGAAATTGCTTCACGGTTTAGCCAACAAGCTTTGCTCTTTACCCTAAATATAGCGATGGTGTGAGAGATGATCATGAAATATTCTTTCAAACCTCTTAAAACAATAATATGCAAAATGATAGTTTTTCAAATTAATCTATATATATATATATGTATTTCTCAATATTGGCTGTCTGTTTTTGTTGTCGGTTCTTTGGTATGTTCACGTATAGCTACTAATTATTATTGCGGAGTAAAGCATCTGTATCACCAAAGATTTTATTTCGAACCCTCCGGCTTGCCAGTCTGATGCCATACAAATTCAACTACATGAGCTTGATGGATTCATTAGGCGATATTTGTTGCTAAATGAAAAAAATATGCTACAGCTCTCTGCCACGATGCAAATTAATGGCATAACGTCATGAGAAGTGGTAGCTTTTATTAGCAAGCTTACTCAAATTATCCATTAGCAATGTGCCAGGTTAATAGCAAGCAGCAGGCAACCCTCATTATCTATCATTGTTTATAAGCTGATTTTTAATACCCATGCAATGCCTGATAGCACAGCTAGTAGTATAATAAGAGCAGTGTCTGTCCATCTTTCAAAAACCAATATAAGAGCTTCATGAAAAATACAGTTTCGTGCAGATGAAATCTGGGTAATCAAATTTATATACAGTGACTCTACCACAATATCACTCGGTTTCCTTACAAACTTACGTATTAACTCTTCAGCTTTACCAGCTGGGTAGTACAACTTGGGAAACATTTTTTGTATGACCGAAGGCCTCATCATGTGATGTTAGCAGGCTTCGGACAAATCATTTTTCTATCAGTTACAATAAATCAATTACCCTATGGTACCTGAACAAAAAAAAACTGATCTACACGCATTGAGCAAATAAAAAATTGCTAACAACTCATTGTAAGCTTACTTTCATTTTGGGGAAATTCTTATTTTTATTGCAGTTTATTGTCAGCAATAGCCAGTTATTCTTGACCCCTTACAGCTTTGACTTTTCTTTAAGTTATGGATCTATAGAATTTGGGTGACTGTTATTAAACAATAGTACTACTTAAAATGAGTATTTTAAAATCATAAGATCAGTATTTTATCTCATATTTTTCAGTACTTTATTTTAATATTTATATATATATTTTTTTATTATATATATTTATATTTATATAAATATTTATATATTTTATTTTATATTTTTAATTTTTTAATTATCAGTAATTGTAATGACTTTTACTGTAATAATATAGGAAAATCGTCTGACTGCAAACATGCACACTGTCTTACCAAAAATGGTCAAAATGTCTTGTTTTTATTTTTCAATGCATTTGTGGTAATTTTTATTGCATCAGCTAAAGTAAGATTTTATAGTGGTTAATTTGACATCAAACATATTTTCATTAACAGCTTGGTTCAAATATTAGGATGATTTAGGCATCACTCTGCAAAATATAAAGTATTATTGAATATGTAATTAGGTCCCAGTAAGGAAATTTATTTGGTAGAGAAAGAGTTAATTACGCACAAAATTGTTACTTACTACAATGTCTCATGATGCACAGGACTGCAGAGCACACTACTGATATTTGCAATACTAAAATTCATGCCTGTCCATCTGCGTGAAGTCACTCAAAACATTCAAAAAAACATGTAATTACTTTGAATGTTGAAGTTGAATTGTATATCTGGCTCTCTAGCCAAGCATACAAGTTGGCAATACTGAAACAACCAGCAGCATCATGGAAAAACTGTATATATACTTGTAACAATCTCTCATGGCACACAGTCTGCCAGGGTACAAGTGTAATTTAATATACTATAGTATAAGTTGATATTATTATAGCATATATCACAATACATGTTATGATATTATTCAATAGTTATACAATAAATATAAGATATAAATACAATGTAGCATAAAAAATATGACATAATTTAATATAATAAGTGGAATTTAATCAATAAAATATTTTATAGCTCTAAGTAATACATATAATAAACTTTATTGCAATAAACATAGTATATTTTAAGGTGATAAAACAATATAAAATAATTTGATATAATAAATTTATTGAAAATTAATATAATATAAAATATAAATTAAAATAACAAATATAATAAACTTTAATCTAATAAATATAGCACACATTAATATAATAAATATAGCATAATGCATAATATTGTAAACATACTTATTATTTGAGTTTATAATTAGAACAATAAACATAAATATATTATATTTATTGTATAATATATATAATAAAATAAATACAATATAATAGATGGGATATTTTAAAAATAATATAATAGTAACAATACAATAGAATATTGTGCTAAGTTATAAATAATAATAAAAACTTAACTATCTAGTCTCTGAAACTTCAAAAATAAAGAAAACTATTAATCATACAATATATTAAATAAAAGAAAGTAAATGAACAAAAGAATAAAATGTATTAAATAAAATATCCTAAAGTCTGATTTTTCCTGCAACAGATTTATTACTGTTACTGTTTTCAACTTGGCATAACCTTACTATTGTATGATGCAAAAAAACCAATATCTATATTACCAGGCGATTCTCATCAATACCAGTCTTTTTGGTATGCTAGTGGCGATGAGACAAGATCGATTTTGGAATATAGTAATAAATATATTCATGGATTTCTGGTTCGACAAGATATTATCTAATGATCAGAACCTTGAGAAAGAGATAAGGATGTCAGGATCCTTTGTAAGTTAGAATTAAATGGCTCATTCAGGTTACAAAGACATTCCAGTGACGTGCCACCTCAAGTTATGACTACAATTCATTTTGAAATACTGTTCAAGCAAACAGTTGCTTGAAATTCGAAATGAGTTTTTCATTACTAACATTGCGTAACTAGCATTATTTTGCAGTAGTAGTAGTTTTCAAAGTTTTTTTTATTATCCTACACAAAAAATTTAAAATTTTTGAAAAATGAAAATGAAAAATAATGCTAATCATAAAAGCAAGTAAAAATACAGTCATACATCACTGTACACGCTTAATGCGCTTTGGAACTGAACTCATTTGTCAATTTTCCTGCACCCCAATGCAATATTTTCTATATGAAACTACTAAATAAAAAATAATCCGTTCTCATAGTATAAAAAGCTTCAACAAGATACTCCAATACACAAACGTGCTTTTAATGGCTGTAATTGTTGTACACACGCACTAAAAAATGATTGCCCTTTTATGATCTGCAATAAAATGTAACATTACTATGCACAACACTGTATAGAGTTCTTACCTTCAAGATAGACGTAGTAGCTAACGGCTGTGTGATTGACTTGACTGCACCATGATCAGTACACGAGTTCAATTTTGTATCACCTGTTTTGGCTCCGCACTTTTTACCTTACTTTTACTATAAATTTTAGCCAACCTTACAGATATTTAATTCTTTTCAAAATTTTTTAATGAGCAAAACAAAGTGATACCTTGTGTGAAGTCGGTCTCTCGCATACTTGGCCATTCAATGGGATGACAACTTCAATGACAACTGGCCTGTATGCTCATATCTTAAAGGTTTCTTGCGACTCAAAGCAATAACTTGCACAAAATTTGTTCATATCTCAATACTTTTGTATGCAATATATAAAGTAAATTAGTTTATCACAAATGTGCTATTGATTACAAAAGCTGAGATGGCAAATGTATTCCTATATCTATTAATTTTCAAAGCCTGTGATTAATATAAGATTGTTGAAAAACTTATTTTGGGTTTGACTCTAATTCAAAATGAAAAATAAAGTAATACATTATGCAAACGCCAAATACAGACAGTATTTAGTGAATACATATTTTATTTAGAAATTGATATTAAATTTTTAAGTTTTTTAGTAAGTAATTCAATTGCTAAACAAACTACCTCTCACTCTTTGAGAGTTGCTCCTTGTTTTTTGTCTTTTCTTTACTTTCTATTGGTTTTTTTAATAATAAATGCTAAATTTCAGCAAAAGCTCTAGTTTGAATTTGGTTTTATTTAGTTTTGGTGTGCATTTGAGCTGGTTATTAAATGCTGGGCTGCTGTAGAGTACATTCTGGTAGATCTTGCATATTATAACCTCTTTTTTATGTTACTGTTTTAGCATTTCTCTTTTCATTTACCTGTGTTTTAGCTAATGTTTACATGGGCTTAGTTCAAATTTATTTTTAACTGATTTAAATTATTCTGCTTACTTATTAGTTTTATTAAAAACTATTTTTTGCAAATAATATTATATATTATTATTAATAATAAAAATACAACTTATAAGCATAGAGTAAGAGATGCCTAAAGTGTACTAAAATTAATTAACTACCTTTCAAACAAAGATAATGAGACAAAGTTATTAACATAACTGTAACATTTTTACTGGCAGATAAGTGGAATAAATGAAATGGAAGAAAGAATTCAGCGGCTAAGACTTCCTCAAATACTGAATACTTATCCGATGCCAAATGCAGACGGTAGTTACAATCTATTTGGCAGCCAACCTATGAGAAAACCTTAGGACCAACAAATAAAAGAACAATATTTAACAGAATTACCGCTTTCTCTTAAAATGAAGCTATTAAAATAATATGCAAATATAATATTTGTAAAAACAATAAATCCTTTTGACTTATGCATCCTTCAATCATGGAAGTGCCAACTGAGTGTGTGCGAGATCATACCACAATAAACTGCTTTATTCAATAAATAAATAATGCAACTTAGTCAGTAAGGTTTGACCATAAAAAATTCCCAGAAATTATAGTTTATGCCACTCCCATAATATGCACCAATAATATATATCAATAATCAAGTCTTTTGATTAATGAAATTTTTATTCATAGAGGTTTTAAATGTTGGCTTGAGAAGCGCATGCTACAATAAATTGCTCTTTCCGCCAGATATTCGACTTCTGAAAATTCAAACAGTTCTGTGTGTAGTTTTTACCTATTACTTAGGGTGGTGCTAGAAAATAAATTCCGCAAGAATCTTTATGTTTTAAAACAAAAACTTGTTACCCTGTTGTAAAAAAAAAGTGTTTTATGACTGTTTTCACTACAAATAATAACCAAACAAAACTTTCATACTAACAACGTAGCCAATGCTGGCATAATACAAATATTTTTATTTGCCAAAATTTAATTTTCAATCATTTTTTGTCCACTATGTCAATATTACTATAAGTTCTAGCAATAAACTAGAAATCTTTTTGTTAGTGGTTAGTCCTAACTGGTATATTAAGTGTTTCAGCTTTTTAAATCATTTGAAAATGACAAAACTTAAAAACTAGCGGTACATTTTGCGTATTTATTAATTTTCCTAGTCAATCAATTTTAGAAAAATGAAAAACAATCAGATTCTCAGTTTTCAAATAGTTTTAATACAAAAAACTTTGAAAAATTAGGACTGAAATCAATGTTTTATTTTATTTTCACGACATCACTGAGATTCAGCAGTATAAAAATCACTGAAGAATTTAATTTTGTCATAGCAAAGATGCTTACAAAAAAAGTATTTTTGCAAATATGTGAAGCCATCAAATTGCACAATTTTAGTTTGAAACATTTTTTATGAAAGAAGCAAAAATGAGTATTACTGCGAAATATGAAAGGTTCACTGACGGAGAACACAATGATTGTATTTTCCTCAAAGGTTATATCTTTTCTAGGTGAGTATTATCGACGACAGACAAATTTAAATTTATATTTTTTTATTTTTTTATTGTGTTATTGACTGATTATTTTTCAAAGTTACTCTCCCAATCAGTTCAACTTGAAATACTTTTATTTAGATCATTTTATAATGATGACTTTGTTTTGATATCTTACATTTGTTTAGTATTGCGGCATCGCACTATGCATTTGCTGTATAAGAACTGAAATTAAAAAGAAAATAAATCTTCAAATGTTTTAAACTTTACTGAGGCTTCAACATTTTGCCCAGTTCTGAGTTTCAATATTAGTACAAAACACTATTTAAAATACTGCAGGTTTTATCAACTTAAGCGTATTAAGTTTAAAGTCAATGTATTTTGAAACAGAGTTTTAAATTAAACAAAAAGTTTAATTTTTTGCCTTTTCAAAAAAATCAAAATTCAAAGAATGTTACTTTCCCATTATAGCTAACAACCCTTTTTTAAATTAAATCCTATTGATTTATAATAAATTAAATATTCACCTAATTTCTAAACTCTTTGAAATAATTGAGAAAAAAAGCTGGCAATGAATGAAATGCAAGTTTTAGTCAGCAGGTCAGTCTAATTTTAAATATTAATCACAGTTACCACGCTTTTTGAATAAAACTTGGTTGCTGATAAAATAATGTAAGATATTATGATACAACCAAACATAATATACATGTAGAATAAACATTGAAATATTATTCAAGATAATCTGATATAATTTACACTAATATATTATGATATATTATAGCATAAAATAATATAGTTTATGTCAATGTGATATACAAAACCATTTTGTTGTTACAACCACATAGAAATGTAGTCAAAAAATGTATGCTAATTTTTTAAATATAAGAACATTAAAATTATTTTTTCTGAAAGTTTTATTGGAGAGAAAAATTGTGTTTTGTATAGCTTGTGTAGGTGCTCGATAAAATTGATTTGCCTTCATAATTTTTCTTTTTGAGTAAACTTTGAGTTACACAATTAATTTAAATTTATTAATTACATGATTGTTTTTATATTTTCCAAAATTCAAAATTGATTCTTTTAAAGTGTCATATATGTTAAGAACATATGTGCTTACTTTGAAATTTGTATATTACGAATCTGTGTAATTCTTTTATTTGTAAAAAGGACTTTTTTATTTTGAAAGTGGTGCTATTTAGAAAAAGATCAGCCCAGATTTCTTGTATGATTTCTTAGACAAAAGATCTAATAGTTATTAGCAATTAGTATGCTAACAGTTTGTGTTGCCAAAGTGATTGCAAGGTGTAATAACCGATCACTTTTCTGTTCACATTTTTTTCACCCGATCACATTTGTTCAAAAATGGTAAGGTGGTCAAATGCTACATTTCGTACAGCGCCAGTCGATCAGGCTGAGAGTTCTAAGCTGGAACCTCTTGAAACACAATCATTTTTTCTGACTTTCAGACAGATGAAGGGACATCTGTAAAAGGGAGAGAGACTGATAGTTATAATAATGTAACATTTTGTTACAGCACTGATTAAAATTATTTAGCGTTTTATAAACATTAATTACAGATTTAAGTTATTAAAATTAGGGCTTACAGTAGAAAGGATGCCAAAATATTGCAAAAATTTATCAGGTACAAGTTTATTAGTTTTTATTTTACAAACTTTCCATGAGTAAGGGAGTAGTACATGACCACCCCTTTTTAATGAGCAAGGGGGTAGTGAAACGGGCTTATCCTGATTAGCTGTGAAAAGCGAGGGATTACTGTTGCACCAAAAAGTATGGGAACACTTCAAATATAATATAAGTAACTCACTATAGCCATTGCAACAAGTTAAAGTTACCTGACCCTACAAAAACATTTCACATGAATCTCTTAATAAAGTATTCCCACCTCATTACATCAAATTCTGAGTAAAAGGCAATCATTAGTATTTCAGAAACATTCTTAGTTTATTGTTGATTAAGTAGTTAAATTGAATTGCATTAATTTTTGTTAAAAATGCTGAAAATAAAAATATTAGTCTTTACTATATCTTTAGTTTAGTTAAAGCCAAGATTATTGGTTTAAAGCCAAGCAAAATGCATTAACAAAAAAGATTGTCCACACGAAGAATGAATCCAGATATTTGGGTTCATCAACAAGTCCACTACAACTCCACCCATAACCACCTTTGCATATCTGAAAATCTTCGCGTACATTGTTATTACACCTAAAAATTTTATCTTGCCTGTAGACAGTCAGCGTACTAGTACTCATACTAATAACTGAAACTGATTGTACCACCTTTCCATGTTTCTCGTATTATAAAATACTAGCAAAACCCTTTAAACTTTTGCGCTTATGTATTTATTGTTTAGCTTGTTATTATTTTATTGTTTAGATGATGCTGCTCAACACAAACAACCAAAAGCTTAAACTAGTTTTTGGTTAACTATTAACATTTAACTATTAACAAAGCTGAAACAAAGTTATGTTGAGTTTTTCCTTCACGATTTTCTCCCACTTTCACTTGTTTTCATGATTAAGTTTACGCGATGCTCACTTTTTTACGTGTTGGCTTTTTCTGTGTACAATTTCCTTTCAATTGTTTACACTTGTAAACTGCATGATATTATATTTTCAATATAAAGCGTAATTCTCTTAGCATATATATGCATTAAAAATGATATGGCCTAGCAGTCTGTCTAGTCGTCGTTATTTTTTCAGTCATGTCATTTCTTTAAACTCTCATCAGCCGTTTGTTGATACCTTGGCGCGCTTTTCTTTTTTTTAACTTGGAGTGTTTGCGGCTCGTGTTAGTCATCAGCTGGCCACTAATAAAACTGAAAAAGCCATGTTGAACTTTTTTCTATTTTTATTGTTTTGCTACTTTTACTTGACAGCAATGTTTACCTTTTTGCCCTTTTTATCATTCTTTTTTCCCCTCTTTTTCACCTTTCCCTTATGTTCATCTTCCTTCATGTTCATCTTCCTTCATGTTTACTTTCCATTTTGTGTACTGTATTTCATGATTTTTACATCTGATATCAAGCTAAATCAATAACCTCAATAACCAGATAGATGGCTTTGAGGAATCATGTAAAAAATCTTGTTATAAAAGCAGTTCAAAGTCTTTTGATGAAATTAGAAAGCCTGACAGGGTTTACAATTAAGATCTATGGATCCAATATAAAGACTTTAAAGTTTAAATTATTAGATGTTAGCTGAAGTATTTTTCTGTCTGTTTTTTGATTTTCCTGTTTTTAAAATTTATAAGGAATGGCACTTTTTTAGTCATGACCTTTCCTCATCTGTTGTCTTTTGATGCTTTGCTGGGCTTGTGTTTTTCATTCATTGCATCACGTGGCTCTCTGCTAAGATTAATTTTCTTTCTTGAGTATTATAAAATTCTCTTTTGATGCATTCCTTTCTTGCTTAAGTGTAATAAAATGTCATCTCTCTTTGATGTGACTTTGATATATTTTTGTCTGCCTTTAATATGAAGTTTCACATTTTTTTAGACAATATATCAGAAACTATTAATATGTTCTTTATTTGCAATTGCTTTTTTATGCTTGAAGTGATCTGACTGACCGGATATTTCAAGATTAAAGTCAACAAAACCTGATAGTGGTTGAAACACTTAAAAACACACGTACACATAAAATGGCCAATAGTTTTTGTTATTGCAATAGTTAATATCAATATGGTGTTTATGTCGGAGCATCACATGCATCTTTATGTCAATAATTTGGCTATTATATATGCCATAATTGTTCCTTTAATTGATCTGAGCCATTTGAATGCAATCAAATTTTATTAAATTTTAGTTTGAAACATCATGGCAATTAGGCTAAAGCAGACACCAAAGATAATAAAAAATGACTGACAAAATTTAATATTTTTCAAAAACAACTAAGAAAAGTTTCTAGAATAATGGAGCTGTCTCCTTTTGGAGTAGACAACTCTAAGACTAATCTACTGCTACAATCCTTATAATAATGCAAATCATATTTTTGCTCGTCTCATGCAGTTTTTCTTAGTTTCTTTCATATGCTCTTAGCCTTTCTCGACTTATTCTACGTTATCAATTTGTTAATGTATTTGTTCATTTATGCAAAAACAATCTCAGATTATAAAGAATAACTATCAGCACTTTTTGATAAACTCTACTAAAACTTCAGGTTAGTTCAGGTAAATTTGTTTAAAGATGCAAGTTTAAAAGGCACTGACTTTTTCAGCTCACAGCTGCACTCTAGATTATCTTATTCAAATTCTGAATTTGAAAAATATTTTTTAAAACATTTAGCTCATGAAGCATAATTGCTCAGTTTAAAAATTTTTTTCAAATTAATGAAAACTTATATAATTTAGCTGACAAAACCAACTTTGCGCTTGGATGCTAGGCATAGAAACCTTTTGAGTTTTGATCTTTAGAAATTTTAGCTCTATGCCCAAAGCGTTCATACAAAAAAGTTTTTTTTTGCAGAGCCTATCCTTGCTACCTAGTAAACCGTGGCTGGACTATGGAAAAATATGAAAATTCACTGAAGTGGTGTGGAATTGACATTGACAAAAATGTAAAGAATCCTAAAAATGAAGCTGTTTATAAAAGATTTGATGCTCTTAGTGAGTATTTAATTTGACTAGCACGTTATTTGTCTTAAAATACAGGTTGTTGCTAATCTCTGGGGTTATGACTGGTCTGTTTGAAGCTTCTGCACTTTTCAGGCAACTTGGGTTATCTATATGTATATATTTCTCAAAGAATGCCAAATTTTGTCTGTCTGCATTCTGGCTATAGCTATTAAATTGTTGGGATAAAAAATATGCAGTGAAAAAAAATTGATCTTAGACCCTCCCGGGCGCAGTTCCAGCACCGTACAATCTAGGCCACAGAGATTGATTCATTTGCTAGCTGATACATTGGAGGAAATACCCTATGGCTTTGCGTACTACGCAGGATCATAGCATGACATCACTAGAAGCTGATAGCTCCCATTATTAAGCTTACTAAAACTTGCCATTAGCACTGCGCCAGGCTAATGGCAAGAGGCAGACAGCTCTCATTACTTTGCTTTGTTTAAAAATCTGATTTTTAATATAGGGGCAAAGAAGGGAAGGCAAGCTAATATGTGTATATATATGATGCAAGTCACCCATATGTATATACACATTTGTATATACATTACATTTGTGTATACCCATATACATATGTACATAAAAATGTATATACATATGTACAAACATATGTGCATACATATGTATATACATATGTATGCACATATGTATATACATATGTATATACATGTATGTATATGTATGTATGTATGTATATGTATGTATGTATAATCTACATGCGCATATATATACATATATGTGTATATACATATATATATATGAGTATATAAATATATGTGTATGTGTGTGTGCGTGCGTGCGTGTGTATGTGTGTGTGCGTGTGTATACGTGTATACATGTGGATATATATATATATACATATATATATATACATATATATATATATATATATATATATATATATATGTATATATATAACACAATCTCACAATTTAGAGTTTGAAAGTTAGAATGGTAACTGTTTTTACACAATAAAATGAATAAACTTTTCTTTATGAAGACCTTTTTAACTGCCTGAGCAACACGAGGCATTCAATATGAATAGAAACATAATTTTTTTCTGGATAATATATGCGCCAGGCATATACACGTACATACATTTCTGAGTATTTTTATATATTTATATAAACAAATATATGTAATTTATATTTATTTTTATCTTTATATCAGTATATATTATATATAGTATATATAACATTCATATATTATAATGAATATTAAATTTGTTTTTATTTACCTATTTATATAGCTGCACGCATATATTAATAATGTAAATAAGTTTTATTGTGTGCATTTATGTTGTATAAAATTACACTGTTATTGAACTATTTCAATTATTTAGATATTGCGGTGTTTATTATTTATATATTGATTGTATTTTGTTGCAGTTCCTTACATATTTAACCAGAGAGACTGGGAATTTATTGCCAACTTTGCAGTTGAAGTCCGAAACCTTATAATAAACTTCAATGTATCTAATCAAAAGAGACAGCTAATCAATGAAGCAATGCGCCATGCCCTACTCTATATATTTCGGGACAAGTGCTGGTCATGGAGCAGAGTTTTTGGTGTAAGTATAGCAGCTGGCTTTTGGTGTATGTAGCTAATAGCAGCTAGCCTTTTAGTAACCTTCAACTAATTTTTAAAGATGAGCTTACAAAAAGTTTCCGTAAATTTTTTCAGAAGCCTCATTGTATTATATATAATCATATTTTACATATTATTATATATATTATATTTTATCATTTACAATTGATTTTTTATGTTAGCTTTTGTATTAGTGTCAAGATTATAATGGATAAAGCATTAAAATGGGTTAAATGCTCAAAAAACCATGTGCAAACGGACGTCATTAGTTGCTATTATGCTATTATAGTTAATAATGGCTTTTGAATTTGGAGCGTTACGCACCTTTATTCTGTTATTCTTTACAACCAGAAACATCATAATTGCACTTTAGCTTAATTTGAGTGTTTTATCCGCAATAAAATTTATTTGTTTTCAATTTTGAAATCTTTTGGCAAAAAGATCACTTCAAGCATCAAAAACCATCAGCAACGATACAAATGATAAAAGCCACAAAGGATTCTAGCAATCAAGTTGTATTTATTTTAAGTTTACTTTAAATTTCCATCATCATGAACAACTGATCAGTATATAAAAAATAAAATGTTTATATATACACTTTATGCACAGTTTATACATAGGTTATATGCAGCTTTTATACTGTATATAACTTGTTTATAAATCGTATATATTGTGTATTATACACTGTTTATAAACTGTATGTGACGCATACATGTATATATACTGTATATAAACTGTACATATACTGTGTATAACCTTTGTACAAACTGTACATACTGTATATATGTTGCGCATTAGCTATTTATAAACTGAATATATAGTGTATATATACTAGGTACAAACTATGTATAAACTATGTAGAAACTGTATATATACTGTATATATGCTAGCTATAAATTTTGTATAAGCTTTGTGGGTACTGTGTTTCCAATGCTCATATCTAACGTATAAATGTACATTATATGTCTAGTTTATGCACATGTATATACTGTATATATATATATATACATATGATGTATTTATGCTTGTTATGTCTACTGCATAAATGTGTTTTCTAACTATGCAATATATACCTCGTGCATCCGCATGTATACACTACACATTTACCATATACACATACTTTATTCATATTATTAATATATACTGTATATAATGCATTTACTGTACAAATGAAGTGTAAAAATGCTGCTTTATTATGTACAAAGGTTTATCTTGAGCTCAGCTATTATAGGTGTTTTTTTGGTCATTGCAAAAAGCAACCGGAGTTGTAATACATTATGAAGTTGTCATACATGCATAGCTATATAGCATTCCTGTGTGCATAGTATCTATGCCTAGAAGTCTACAGGTTTCCTAATCATGTTTTATATTACAACTCGTACATCAATCATTGTCATTTGTAATAACTATGTGCACACTTATTCCATGACACAAAAAAATGGATGAGTAGTACAGCGTTAATGCAGATGGCTGAAAAATAGAATATCTAAGGTAAATCCCTGTAAAAAGCAAGATGTTTTTCCTTACGTTATTTACTTGGCATTGGAAAAGTTAAGATAGAGGATGTTATTTTGTTATGAATGCAAAGATTTTAGTAAAGCATAAATTTATATATAATTTCTAGATCTGTTTTGAGCTTGGTAAATGCCAAAATAATTTGCCTTCTCTTATCAACAGCTCTACAATAATGCTCAGCACAATACCTTTTCAAATTCAACTATACATGTAGTATCATATTTACTACATGTATAATAAAAGAAATTTTAGTCTGTCTGTGCAAAGCCTTGCTAAGAAGGTTATGAAAAAAAGGCATCACATGAGAGTTCAATTCAGATATCTGGCTTTGCAGCAAAACACGCTACTAACTGCACCTATGAAACACCTCGCAGCATCATGGAATTCTTGACCACATAGTTATTACACATGACAATCTCTAATGGCACTCAGACTGCCAGCGCACAAGTGTAATTTTATGTATTATAGTATAAGTATAATATTGTATAATAAATATAATATTTAAATATGATATAACATAGCAAGCATAATATAACCTAATATAATCAGTAGAATGTGATCAATAAAAATATAATAAACATAAACTACATATATGATAATCTATAACGCAATAAATATAATGTAATTCAATATAATAAATGTAATATAATAAACATAATATAATGCAGTACTGAAGAAGAAATAAATACAAGAAGCTCTAAACTATCCCTAAAAGTTCAAAGATAAAAAAACATCATAAAAATCATAAGTAAAAAAAATAAAATTAAAAAATGAAATAAATGAATGAAAATGTAAATAAATAGAAAAAAACATAAAATCTGACTTTTTTCAGCAACTGAGCTGTTACTGTTATTGTTTCAAACCTGATATAAACTATTTTTGTATATTGTGAAACAATTTTATTTATTTTAACAGACAATTCTCCTGTCCACAAGTGTCTTCAGTGTGCTAGTGGAGCTGAAAAATGATCGATTTTGGAATGCAATAGTACATACATTCATTGATGTCTGGCTTGATAAGACGTTTATGAATGGTCAGAGCCTTGAGAAACTAATAAGGCAAGCAGGATCATTTGTAAGTTTGAAGTAAATGGCTCATCGAGGTTACAAAGACATGCCTCGAGATTGCTAGTGATGGGCCACCTCAGTTTTAAAACCCATGATCCATTTTGGAATGTTTGTGCAACAAACTGTTTGAAGCGTGAAATGAATTTGTGATTACAAGTAATATGAGCAACATTAATTTGCAGTAATAGTAGTATTCGATGTATTTGTTATAATTTTTTATTGAGAAAAATTCCCATTAAAAAAGCAAGGAATAAATAAAATTTATTTCATTTTTAGAATCTAAGCTGGACAATGTATTGCCATATTTTTAATTATGCAAAAAATTGGTGTCAATGTTCAAAAAGGGTCTCTTATTGATCAACTATTGATTTTATTATATATAAATGATCTTTTCAGACTTATTCTAAAAGGTTTGGCATACACCGAGGATACTGCTTTTGGAAGTTTTCACAAAAATGTACAACTTTTTGGGACAAACTTCAGTCTCATCATGCAAATTATCAGCAACTGGTGTTTGTCTAATCACGTGACAATCCATTACAAATCCCATTTTTGTTTTCATAATATAAAATTATAGAAACCTTCAAAATAACTTTAATGTTAAGTTTAACAGTCAGTCTATCACTTGTAAAAGTAAGAAAAAATTGTTAGAATTTATATTGAAAAATCGCCTATCTTGGCATAATTATGTGATCATTGATTTTGCTCCAGTTTTCAAGCCATAAATGTTTATTTTAGTTCAGTTAAAGGTTTCAAATTTTTCATGGTTTGCATACTTGTTTTTTGCATGACAGCTACAAATTTTTAACTAGTTTTAATGTATGTGATATAAGGAAATTGCATACAACCACAACCATATTAAATTATCTTGAAAATTTAATTGCTAGCTGCTTCAACAATCTTTTACCCATTATTCAATTTTTTAGCAGAGAAATGTCTTTTAAACACTATATGTCAAACCATGCGGTTGATTTTAAAGATTAGCTGTTGCCTCATATTTTTTTGTTTTATTTTAGTCATATGGAATAACTAGAAAAAAAAAATTGAAATGAAATTATTGCCCAAAAAGCAATATGTATTTGTAACCGCTTAAAACTGGTATTTGAAATAAGGATGTTTAAAAAATGATTTTGAGTTTTATTCTAACTAAGATTTATAAAAAATAAAGGGATGCATTATTTTTACAATAATTTGCAAAGACAAAACAGAGTGAGTATTTTTTGTACACATATGCATATAGAGTGGTTGATACTTAAAAACAAAATTGAAAAAAGAGCATTATTTGGCACTACGCCACGTCAATGCTTATCATTAATACTTTTGGGTGTTTTTTTAGTTTTAAAAAGTTTTTCTGCTACAATTAAAAAATAAAGGGTTTTGGTTGAACTTGCTTGCAATTTTGATGATATTTAATATTATTCATACTAGTATTGCCAGCGATTTTGTGACAGATCATTATTAGTAATCAGTATGTGCATAACTATCTCATGAGATACCAATGTGACAAATTAGTGCAATGATTAGCATGTCGGTATGCAGAATGGAGGCTCAAGTTCAAGTCTCTTGTGAGACAATTTTCACTACTAACTCGACAGAGGGGTAAAAAGACATCGCTGTAAAATGCAATAAAAACTAGCGGTAAACTTGCTGTAAACTTGTAAATTGAAAAAAACATTCTTTTACACTACGCCACGTCAGTGCTTATCGCTGTTAACTTTTGGTGCTTTTTGAGTTTTAAAAAGGTTTTCTGCAACTGACTTGGAAAGAATGAAGGCTTTTGGTTGAACTCGCCTGCAATTTTGAGAGTATTTGATATTATTAATAAGAGTAGCATTAGCAGTCTTGTGACAGATCATTAGTAATAAGTATGTGCATAATTATCCCATGATATACCAATGTGGCAAGTTAGTGCAGTGATTAGCATGTCAGTATGCAAAATTGAGGTTCGAGTTGAAGTTTCTTGTGAGACAAGCTTTACTGCTATTTTAACAAAGAGATAGGAAGACATCGCTGTTATTGTAGATTGCAATAAAAACTAGCAGCATATTTGGCTTTGTCTGGGTAATAAAAATTATTTGCGCAGACAATTTATTTATACATTTTTTAACATAAAAACAGTTACCATTCTAACATTTAAACTTTATATCATGAAAAAGTATTTTGTGCAGTTCAAATAAATTAGGAATAAACAAAACAGCTAGGAAGGTGTTTAAATATAAATGTAAAATAATTAGCAAGTAATGGCTAAATTAAGTCTGTTTCACGACAATTACAATGAAAAATGATTGGGTTATGATACAATCAATACAAACTGAGAAACCCATATAAAAATTATGAATATGTTGAATTAATAATAACAACTAGTACTTTAAGTAACTTTATGTATTGATTGGATATGATCAAGAATAAAATGTAACAATGCCATGTATGTACTACGTGTAGTATATACCATAGCTAGCATTTATCTTTTGAGACAGAAGTATAACATAATTGCTAAATTTAGCCTAATGATTTTACCTTACAAAACACATCAAATGTTAAATCTGATTTTTAGCATGTAATTTTTAAAACTAAATTTCAACTCTGTCATCAGCCAAAGTTTTATCCAATATCTTTTTTGGTTTTGTTTTCAATATAACTTATAACAAAGAATGCTGAATTGAGATAAAGAGCAAGCTAGTATTGTATCTCTTTTAAGCGTTGGAAGAACGACTTTTGCAAGTAATACACCTGCATCTTTGTAATTTAAAGATAATCAGCAAACCAACTGCTAAATTTGAAGAGAATTTTTTTGTTGATATCCTTTGGCGAAAAAAAATCTGAAAACGTTTTGTCCTTGTATAGCGAGAACAAACAAACATTGTGCTCCATTTGTAAAGAAGAAAAAGTTGTATGACAGAGACATTTTAACTCAAAGGAGACGCTGTATCAATTAACAATTAAAAAGTACATTTAGCGTGCGCAATTGCGAAAAGGGCATACGGTATATGGCTAAATCAACGATTGTAATGAAAATGGCTGTCTTGTAGTTACAAACACTTGTTAGCAGACTTGCGACTTAAACATCGCTAGTTAAAATCCAGCCCAAGGGTGATTTTTTGGTGCTAAAACTTTATCCTTATAACCGGACAGACAAATGACAGACACACAAGATAAAAACACTTAAGTTTACATATATAGATTAGATGATTAATATTTAGAACTAATACCACAGTATTAAAATAATTACTTTTATTTCAATAAAATTTTACTTAATTTTACTTATTGTTTTTTGATTTTCAATAGTTTTAATATTAATTGCTATTAATAATATTAATAAATAATAATAATATTATAATAAAAAATGTAACAATATAATATTTGAATTTTGAATACAAGGATATCGTGTCTTATTAAGTAAGGTTAATATTTGCTTTATTAATTAAATTATTTTTATACTTTTTTTACCATTTGAGACATTTAAGAACTGAAATTAGATGGTCACAAAACAGGGCAAAACGGCCGCAATAAAAATGATATACTATATAAGCAATTTGTGGCAAGTTTACTGCAAGTCATTTATATTTGCATTTTCCAATGATTTTTCAAATTAAGAGAATGTGCTCACAACTGATCATTGTTATTTTGCAGTAATATTGTAATACTTCTCAAGTGAAGAAAAATTAAGGGCAGATAAAATCTTGTTTTATTTCTACTCAGACTTTTTTTATCATTTTAAAACTTATTCATGTTTTAAGATGCTGCCGGTCTTACAAAAAAACTGCCTGTTTTAACTTAGAACTGTTTAAACCCAAAGTTAAATCTGTCCCATAGTAGAAGCAATGTCTGTATGTCAAAGCATCTGTCTGCCTAAAGTCACTGTGAGTGGTGAAAATAAAATATTGGTTTCAATATGATTTAAACTGATAATTTCCAGCTTGGCAAGCCAACACTTCAACTTCTGAGCCAATCAACAAATAGGAAAAATAATTGGAATACTTGTGCAGATACATTCTGTGGTTTTTCCAATACACTTGACAATCTCTCACAGCACACTGCGCTGTCAGGGTGTTACTTTGATACAGTTAGTTATGCAAACAGCAAACAGAAGTTTAAAAAAAATCAAAATGTTTTTAAAAAAAATTGAACTTGAAAATTTGTGAAAAAAACTGCAAAGTTTTAAAATCAGACCTTAAATTTCATGATCATTTAAAAGAATGAGTGAAATTTAATTTTTGCTTTAGGGCTTTTATATTTTCTAATGTAAAATAACCTTTGCGCTCCTTTACTCTTCACAAGACCGTCAAACAATAAATGAAGACCTTGAGTGTTAGTTACCGGAGAATATATTTCAGTACAAATGTATATAAATACATGAATTCAAAAAGGTGCGACTATTGACAATCATGCAGAGAGTCTGAGCTCGCTCTCTTGGAAAAATGGAGTTTTCCTCCTTATATAAACCCTTATAAATCCTTATATAGAAATTTGATTATTCACTTGGTCATCCTTGTCTGATCATCGGTGATCGAGTCTGCTCATTGGTTACTGAGTCTGCTCATTTGTGACCGAGTCTGCTCATCGGTGAATGAGTCTGCTCATCGGTTGCTGGGTCGGCTCATCAGTTACTGAGTCTGCTCATCGGTGACTGAGTCTGCTTATCGATGACTGAGTCTGCTCATCGGTGACCAAGTCTGCTCATCGGTTACTGAGTCAGCTCATCAGTTACTGAGTCTGCTCATCGGTTACTGAGTCTGCTCATCGGTGACTATGTCTGCTCATCGGTTACTGGGCCTGCTCATCGGTTATTGAGTCTGCTCATCGGTGACTAAGTCTGCTCATCGGTTACTGAGCCTGCTCATCGGTTACTGAGTCTGCTCATCGGTGACTAAGTCTGCTCATTGGTTACTGAGTCTGCTCATCAGTTAGTTAGTCTGCTCATTGGTGACTGAGTCTGCTCATTGGTTCCTGAGTCTGCTCATCGGTTACTGAGTTTGCTCATCGGTTTCTGCGTCTGCTCATTGGTTACTGAGTCTGCTCATCGGTGACTAAGTCTGCTTATCGGTTCCTGAGTCTGCTCATCAGTTACTGAGTCTGCTCATCGGTGACGAAGTCTGCTCATCAGTTCCTGAGTCTGCTCATCGGTTCCTGAGTCTGCTCATCGGTGACTAAGTTGGTTCATCGGTTACTGAGTCTGCTCATTAGTGACTGAGCTTTATCCGATAGTAGGAAATCTCGGTCTGGTGACCATAGCGCCTAAAGATTCCGTCCATGAGGGTGTAATCACAAGGCTCAGCTACAACACTAAAGTAAAGGTTGTGTCCTTTTTGAAGCCACGGGTGAACGTTGGAAAAAGATTGAATTTTGTAGGATTCGAACTTTCATATTAATAAATTACATTTCCGCGTGTCAGAGTAGTTGTACAGGAATTAAACCTGATGCTCTTTCACAGATTGCCCAGGTACTGGCTAGCATGAAAGTGAAACGGTTTTCTGCACAAAAATAACTTTGATTTACTTCAGTAAACAGGTACAGGTAGCCTTCAATTAGCGATAATCGTCAAGTTATGAATGATCCCTTATTAAGCAATGCCATTGTTAAACAAACCACTTCCCACTCTTCAACGCTTGTTAACAATTTTGGTTTTTCTACTTTCTATTGATTTTTTGATAGACTTAATTTTAACCAGCAAATTCAGTTTTAATTTTATTTTGTGTGCATATTAGCAGGTAAACAAATGTTAGGCTAACGTTATTAGAGTACATTGCAATATATCCTACATATTTTACCCATTGTTTATGTTATATTTTATAGCATTCTTTTTAATTTGACATTTGCATTTGATTTAGCTAAAATTTAATTTAACCTAATTTTAATTAATCTTAAATGAATTTGAATAAGTCTGCATGATTATTAGTTGCATTAATGATAGTAATTTTTTGGTAATAATATTGCATATTACTATTAATATAATTAATAACAATAAAGTTCAAAAACACGAAGTAAAAGATGCCTTAAATGTACAAAAATTATTCATCAACTGTCTTTCAAAAAAATTAAAGAGAATCTGTTTTTAGCAAACTTGCAACATTTTATATTGGCAGATGGGTGGAATAAATGAGATGGAAGAGAGAATTCAGCGATTAAGACTTTCTCACATATTGAATACTTATCCGATGCCAAATGCAGATGGTACCTACCCTCTATTTGACAGCCAACCTTTGAGAAAACCTTAAAACAAAAGAAGTGAAGAACATTTTTAAATAGAATGACTAGATTAATGTCAGCTGAAGCCTTTACAATATAGTCTAAAGTACATGTAAATACAAATAATGACAATACAATATTTTGATTTATATATATTTCATTCATGTATCTGCCAACTGTGTTTTGTGTGAGAAGACCACAGTGCAATAGACTGCTCCATCTGCTAAATAAACAATGGAAATCATTCAGATGTGATTATGTGCAAAAACTATTTCAAAAAATGACAGTTAAGGTGTTAAGTTGCTTGTAGTATGCATTATATATAAAGCAAGTGATAGTTCAAGGTGTGTATGTGTGTATATTTAGTAGAGTAAACCACAACTGAACAGAAAATAGTAACAGCTGTGCAGGCTAATGAGTAGACCATAGCTATCCAGGATAATAGTCTAGCTATTCAGGATAATAAAAAGCTATACATGATAATAGCTTCATAACGTGCAAAAATGATTTCCAAAAGTGACAGTCAAGGCCACTGAAATATTATTTGAAGATTATATTAACAATAATAAAATCATTATTGAGTGAAAATTAATAATGATTACATCATTATGATGTAATCATTATTATTACATCATAATTACATCTTAAATTAGTGCCATAAAGATTAAAAATTTTTATGGCACTAATTATTGCTTAAAGCTAAACTTGTGCAAAAATTCACTAAATTTTATCAGAAACGCTCAGTATTGTTTCACCATTTGCAAATGTTTTTGAGGTTTTAAGTAATCTGACTGTCAGGATGTTTTACAACTGAAATCAACCAAACTTTATCACAGCAAAAACACCAAAAAGAAAAATATAGGTAAAAATGTGTCCCCAGTTGCTATCATCATTATAGTTGATATCAGATACTGCATTCAAGTTCGATAGCCTAGCGTCTCTATTCTGCCAGTATTTTTGTGACTATGAATGTCGTAGTCACACTTCTGCTTCATCTGACCATTCTAACCGCAGTCAAGTTTAGGCAACTTTATTCTAAACATATCCCAACATTCAGATCACTTCAATCACAAAAAAACAAATAAAAATGATAAAAAAGTAACGATAATTTTTAATGAAATCTACTAAAATTTTGTGCAAAGTCATCTTTAAAGCCCTCAGTTTTCGGTTTCATAAATTGAAAAGTCGAGCCTGATCACCAGTGAATTAATCTACCATCAGCAGTAGTAAAAATACGTTTTTTGCTGCTCAACATAGTGATCATTGAAAACAGGTTTTTTTATCGAAACTGTAAAAACTTTTTGTGAAACAGAAAGCTATTAAAATATGAATTTCGATAGATAATATTGCTTTTATATATTCACCTGTTAGCAGTTTTATAGATAAAAAAACAGGCAAACTTAGTTGTTTTGCAGGTAGTTTTAGTTTAAAAATGAGAAAATGCCAAAAGTTTAATTTTAGATAAAAGCTATGTACGCCTGCTATGTAGTTTAAACTCGCAAAGTATATATTTAACTGCTATATGGAATAACAAAAGATATATATTTGCACTATACATTTAAAAGAAAACTTTTGTAGCATTTTATTGGTGGTGCTTCCATGGGAAAACATTACAAACCTCAAAAGTGTAAAAAAACACAAATGCACGCTCGTACCACATGCACACACGTGCGCACACATGTACACACATGTATGCAGACACATGCACGCAAATGTACCCACACGCCGCATGCCACACTGCTCACATAGTGCTCAACCAAACCTTTGAAAGGGAGCATATACTCATGCTATGTCATGTCTATATATATTTACATATATATAGTATATGTAGATTACCCTATGAAGTAAAGTGCTCAATAATCGAATCAACTAGAGCTGTGTATGAAGTTTATTAAAAACTACAGGTTAAATTCATTAATATCATCAATAACTATCATTACCACAAATCATCAATAACTACTAGTAGTAATGATTTTAACCTGTAGCTTTTAATAAACTTCATGCATGTATATATATGTATATATATA
The DNA here is from genome assembly GCF_963576615.1 of Watersipora subatra. Taxonomy (NCBI): domain Eukaryota; kingdom Metazoa; phylum Bryozoa; class Gymnolaemata; order Cheilostomatida; family Watersiporidae; genus Watersipora; species Watersipora subatra. The sequence goes on from NC_088713.1 coordinate 9,683,705, forward strand.
ATAATATATATGTATATATATACATATATATACATGTATATATATATATATATAAATATATATATATATAAATATATATATATATATATATATATATATATATATATATATATATATATATATATATATATATATATATAGCTCCTGGTAAGGTCAATGAAAATAACCACGCTAAGATCCTCTGGGACTTCTACATCCGAACTGACAAGCATGTCCTAGCAAACCAACCAGATATAGTGGTGGTAGACAAGGAGAACAAGAGGGCTTCTATAATAGATATAGCAGTACCCAATGACTACAAGATAGCCAGCAAAGAAAAAGAAAAGGTAGAGAAATATCTCCCTCTTGGAGAAGAGATTGAAAAATGCTGGAGTGTAAGAACAACTGTAATCCCAGTAGTCTTTGGGGCACTGGGCGCAATAACACCGGCGTATAAAATGTGGCTTGCCCAAATACTAACAACAATCAACTCAGGTGAGTTTCCGAAAAGTGCGCTATTGGGAACAGCTAAGATCTTGAGGCGAGTGCTCAAACTCCCAGGTCTCTGGTAGGAGACCCAAGTTAGAGCAGAATTTACCACCCATACGGAGTATCCGGGGTGAGGAAACAATTATATATATACCACCAAACCTAGCTTCAAAGTAGTTGGATTACAAGAGTGCACCACCACTATATATATATATATATATATATATATATATACATATATATATATATATATATATATATATATATATATATGAGGCTCTTATTACAGTAAAGAAGTACAGCGATCCTGTTTTACACGATAAAACGAAACCGAGCACTGTCTGTTCTGGTTGGGTGTCACAATGGGACAACTACCAGCAAAATGTAAAAAGAATGCACATTGATACACTTAGAGTGTCGAAGACTAAAATTTCACTGCTCCAAGCCTTATTTTGTGACTCAGCATGAGTCTTCTATGGCAATGTTATTATTAGTCTAAGAAAAACTCAAAACCATTCAGTTTTTAGTGATAGTTTTATTGACCAAACTCTTAAGCTAATATATCATATATACTTTTTATTTTCACTGTAATTTTGTGACCAAACTTAATGGCATTAATGACACGATTTAAAAACCAAACGTCAATGTTATTTTAAAAATACTTTAGAAGATCGTGGAATTAGGAAAAGAATTTTAAATATGACTAAAAACTGAAGTCTCAAATTCCATTTTGATGCAAAGTTTTCTGCAAGAAAATGGCAGATTATTTAATTCGCTGTTGCCCTTCTGCCCCTCTACCTAAACTTTACAGAGTTGAAGTCCCTCTAACATACATGTGCCTTGAAAGGTTAGTGTTCAGTTTTACAAAACACAAAAACAAAAAACCACACTTAAAATTAAATTTAAAAAAATGCACCAATACAGTCATTTTAAAATATTGATTAGGGCATGTATGTCCGCTTAACACTAAGTTTGAAAAATTTTTGAAAAAAGCTAAAGCTTCGTTGTTTTGTCTCTCTAATCCAAAAATGAAGTTTCGTTTGTAACAACGCTTAAATTTTTTTAAATAATTTTGTGACGTTACACGTTATTAAATAACTAGTTTTTTCATATTTGATATCCGCAAATATAAATTTTTTATGCTTGTAAGGTTTGAAATGAACTTTGAGAAGTTTAAAAAAAAAAACAGTAATTACTATCAATGGCCCATTTTTGCTATTACTGGCAAAAACCATCTGATTGCTTGCCATAGATTCTATTTATAAATAAACTACTGAATGCCCAGCGTTGCCCGGGTAATAAAGTTTTTTGTAGCAAATGCATTTTCATTTGACATATAACAACAGTCATCATTCTAGCTTTCAAACTTCATATCATGAGATATGTGTTTTGTGCAGTTTGTGGTTAGACAATGGAATTACCAATCTGCAGTTGCAATCTTTGGGAGTTGAATCCTAGCAGAATGCAAGCTTTTAATTTCATGATTTTAATAGCTATAGCCGGATATACCAAAATACACACAGACAAAAATGCAAACTTTGAAATATATATATATATATATAAATTTTTTCCTCACCCCGGTTAACCTATTTGGGTGGTAATTTCTGCTCTAACTCGGGTCTCCTACCAGAGACCTGGGAGTTCGAGCACTCAACCGTTTTGAACCAGCAGCCCATTTGTCACTGCCTTGTCCTGGTTCAGCTACAGGCAGTGCAGACCTTGTTTGGTCAGGCGACATCCAAACCAGCATGGCTTTGATTATTGCACTCTTTTATAGAGGTTGTAGACAATATACAGGCAAGGGTCTTGTCTAAGAACCTGCCAGAAGGGTGCAGTTGTTGGGGTTTGAACCTAGGACCCATTGATCACTGTTCCTATAGACCAATACTTTACCAACTGCGCCATCTGTCCTGTATATATATATATATATATAATATATATATATGAATCAGTGTTATTCAACGGAAATACAACGTGGGGCAAAAAGGGAGAAAACTCCCATTTTGACGTGACAATGGGGAGTTACGACGGAGCAGAAACGTGCGAATTAATTGGCTCATTCTTACTACACGAGATCAGTAAAAAGCACAGCATCAACCTAGGACTGTATAGAGATGATGGTTTGGCAGTAACAAGATCTACACCCCGTCAAGCCAAAAAACTAAAAAAAGACCTCTGCCTTATATTCAAGAAGCACGGACTAAACATCACAGCCGAAACCAACAAAAAAGTGACACACTTCCTAGGCGTCACTATTGACCTAACAACTGGGAAATACTCACCGTACAACAAACCCAATAACATCCCGTCATACATCCACACTCAATCCAACCACCCACCCTGCATTATAAAGCAGCTACCTCAAGCAATCAACCACCGACCATCAGCAATCTCATCCGATGCTAGTGAGTTCAACCGAGCAGCACCACCGTACCAGCAGGCATTGGAAACAAGCGGATATACACACCAGCTGAAATTCACACCCCATGAAACCACTACACCAAATAAACAACACAGGTGACGAAGAAAAATCACATGGTTCAACCCACCATATAGCAGAAACGTGGCAAATAACATCGGTCAGACATTCATCAAAATATTAAATAAATCTTTTCCGAGCAATCACCCTCTAAGAAAGCTATTTAATAGAAACAACACAAAGATTGGTTACAGCTGCATGCCTAACATCAAACAAACCATCAACAATCACAATAAGAAGCTTTTGAACAACGCCTCGATGCACCCAGCAAACAACAAAACATGCAACTGTCGCGCACCAAATGAATGCCCTCTCGAAGGAAACTGTCTTAGCAAGTCGCTCATTTACCAAGCTGTAGTCACCGCAGACGACGGTAGCAAACCTACAGAGAGTTATATTGGCCTCACAGAAAATTCCTTTAAGACACGATTCAGCGGCCACATATCATCTTTCAGACACCAGGACAAGCAATCTGCCACAGAGCTTAGTAACTACATCTGGCAGCTAAAAGGCCTGAACACACCGTATACGATTAAATGGAAAATCATTCAACACGCAAGGCCATACGACCCAGCCACCAAGCGTTGTAACCTGTGCATATCAGAAAAGTATATCATCCTCACGAAGTCAGAAATGAGCTCACTCAACAAGCGTAATTAGCTAGCTTCCACATGCCGACATTCTGCTAAATACACACTACGAAATGCAATTACATAGCTATCAGTCGTTATAGTAATTACACCTTTCTTATATATAACTCAGTTGGACCAAAACAATTTTATCTGATGATTGTCTGCGTAACAGACATGAAACTAATAGTAATGAAGTTGTTTTTTATCTAAGGTTTTACACGAATAAATTTTATATTTAAGCTCTGATCACTCATTGAGCACTATTTGGCAGCTTTAACACACTACTTTGGAATATATATATATATATAAAATTGGGTAAAAATGAAAGTTAAAGTTAAGTTTAAAACAACTTTATTACTAATAGTTTCATATTGCCATGCAATAATCATCAGATATATTTTAATATTGAGCACTTTCATGCAAGAGACTGTTCATACTGCATCTACTGTATATATATATATATATATATATATATATATATATATATATATATATATATATATATATATATATATACAGTAGATGCAGTATGAACAGTCTCTTGCATGAAAGTGCTCAATATTAAAATATATGTATATATATATACATATATTTATATGTTAAATATATATATATATATATTTTTAGTTAATTTGTTTGTCATTTTGTCTGAATATAATACAGCATCTTTGTTAAAGCTGCCAATAGTGTTGTCAACAAAGTAATATACTGCTATTATACATTCCGGTATTTTAGTTCCATTCATTCATAAATTAATTTAAACTGCTGATATATGTTCAATCACAAAATTCCGTGACTCAGCTAACTTATCACAGAGACAGCATTAGCGTTTTTCAGCAAGTTGGTCATAAGTTTCATAAGGCCTCAGTTCAATTTTTGTTTCATTTAGGAGAAGTTAAAAGTGATCCTGCTAAATGAGGTATACATAAACTATATTATGTATTAGATGTCTTGTATTAATAATACATAGTATATAATATATATTATTATATATGCATAATATTTATTATACATAAAATATATAATGCCTAACCCAACATGGGGTATACATGAATGAGTGTTGTCGATTTTCCAAAAAACAAAAGGTGGCAAAAACATTCAAAGAACATTTCGATTTTTCTTGTAACTCTTTCTCTCTATTATTTTTTTATGAAGCTTGTGATTATAATGATAATATAAGATTAAATCAATTTATTGGCAATAAATTTTTTCAAACAAATTTTATTTTTAACTTGTATCATAAAAATACTAAAACGGATAAAAAGTAAAAATGGCAACAGTTAGCCACTAAAATAAAATTATAATTTAAAACAATACTGACATAAATGTATATGTAATTTTATATATCCTTTTTGAATAATTAAGTTAAAATAGTCAACTCTAAACTCCAAGAGCTGAGTATATTAAAATTAAACAATCAGCAAGACTATCTACAGCGCTGTTTCACACTTGCTGTTCATCAGCTGCGTTTGTTGGTTCAGCAAGATAGCAGGGTGTCAAGCTGATGCTAAAATATTTTTGAGAATATGACTCAGTGAATAGTTACATGTTAATGTCCATTCATTTCTTTTGTTTGGTGCTGTTAGTTCTGATTTAAACATTATGTGGTGTTTTTTAATAAACATAAATTGCAGCATTTTGTTCTGTTGATGAATGGCTGGGCATGTGACTTTATTTTCTTAATTATGTCAAAGTCTTTGTTGTTATCCTTCATATTTTATATGTGTTTTGTGTATATTTACATGTATATATAACAATGTATATTTAAATACACTTATAGCAAAACTTGCCATTCTAACCTTCAAACTACTCAAACTACTTATCATGGGAAAAGTGTTTTGTCTCATAAAAATGTGAAGTAGTGAGAGTTGCTTGCTATTAGCCTGGCACATTGGCAGTAGGCTAGACATTGTGTCACAGAATGGTTGTCCAGCTACCCTATTCTAATAATATCTAACTTTAATAATATCTAATTTCTAACAAACGAAAGAACATCTTACTAATTTTTGTACTATATACATATGTACTATAATATATATATATATTTATATATACATATATGTACTATATTGTGCTATATAAGTATATATGTACTATATATATATTTATACATATTTATATATATATATATATATGTATATATATATATATATATTAGTAGCTATATAAACTATATTTTTTTTACTATTATATGTTATAGTAAGTAACAAAGTTTTTGTTGTTTTGATGAAAAGATTTTATCATTTCAGATTTGATGAACTTAATATGCAAAAGAGAGACACTTGTAATGCAAGATACATCAAAGAAGTCTCAGAAGAAGTGTTTGCTGTCATAACAATAAAACACGAGCCTCTTGCACCATTTCTCAAAAAATATGGTAAGACTATTGAAAATAATATATAGTGTTTTTATTTTTAGTAGTACTACAATATCTCTCAGCAACTGTTTATTCATCGCTGACTCCCTATAATAGGGGTACCCAGATTTTATGGCTAAAAACTGAGATCCCGTTGATAGTCCTGTCTATAGATTCTTTCACCCTTGAGTCAAGGCTATCAGTTTTTAGGTGATGTCTTCATCTAAGGATCAGAGTGTGCTTGACAACAATGAAGGAAAACACAAAATTCCATGCGCTTCCCATTATTGTGGTCAGGCACACTATCCTCATTGGGTGCAGTCAATTACATTATTTGGCAACTGATTTCATCTGACATCAAATTTTATTATAATTTGTTCACTGATTGATTTTTTTTACTACTGCACAGCTCTGTGAAATTTAATGCTATATAAAAATTATATATATAAAATTATATATACAATATAAACATAAATTTTATAAATAAAATATAAATATAAATTATAAATAAAATATAAATTATATATATATATATAAAATATATATAAAATTAAAATTACTATTGATAAGCACATCGGGGTGCATCTTTATCTCTAGTTTTTATCTTTTATCGAGCTATTAGATGTTTTATCAGATATTACATATTTTGAGCATTTCAATCTTTCGGGGTCGGCTTTGATTTGCAAGTTTAGGTTTTGGTACACCAATCTGTCGAGTAGAGTGGAAAAAACTCAGTCTATTGCGCCCCGCCCTCTACGCACTGTTTAACAACTCATATGTTAATGCTGCAAGGACGAATATCGGTTAAAAGAATAGAGTATAATAATAAACATATATTTGAACAGAATTATAAATGCATTGTAAATTTTAAGATATGTTTAATGTTTAGAAATTTTAGATGTAAAAGCCATATCAACAAACTCAATGCCAAAAAAACTTGTTGGTCAAAACATACTTGTGCCCAGCACAAGTGCGGTCACTTGGATTATGTAGTGTCTGATTTTATTTTTCTCATGTTCCAATATCATCTGTTTCTTGACTGTGGCACTACTGTGTTTCACTCATTGCTTACCATTTTTAGACACATTAAGGCGCATTTCTATACCCAGTTTTTAAATTTGGTAGGGTTTCTAAATGTATTCAGATTGATTGATGTAAAACAGCCAAAAAGAAAAACATGTGCAAAATCACTACACAACACATCGCTAGTTGCTACCATTGCTATAGTTAATATTGGCTGTGGAATTCATGTTTGCTGCTTAACATTGTCTGAGTTTTTTCGGTATTTCTGCAACTGTAAATGATATAATCACATTTTGTTTTATCTTGGTGTTGTAATAGCTATCAAGTTTAGTTGATTTTAAACTGCAAACATCTTGGCAATAACTCCACCTTGACCATCAAAAACAATTGCAAATATTACAATAGAAAATATAGTACTAATTACATACATGTACATCACTTGTTATATTTTTGTTGTTTTACCCTTTTTTGTGATAGTCTAACCTCAGCTCTTAATGTCTCAGATGTTGGGAAAATCAAAAAAACAACGATACTTTCAGATTAACGTTATATACATGTACATTTTGTGCAAGTTCATCTTTTAGCAAAAAGATTGGCTTTGGTATTTAAAAAAATATCTAAGTTGCCACTCAAGACTTTTCACTATGATAAAAGCCATATCTATTTGATGCCATGATTGGATGTTGAGAAAAGGTTAAATAACCCAATATTCAGATTCAAACATTTTGCTCTACAGTCAGCTACCCTAGAATCTTTGTCACTGGACCACCTCGCTGCATTTTAGAATAATTGTGAACATCGGTATTACACCTGATAATTTCTCATGGCATACCTTTCGTGTAATACGAAACTTTTAGTAATTTTTTGCTTAGTCAAATTTTAATAAATTTCTTACCAAATTTATATATATATATATGTATATATATATATATATATATATATATATATATATATACATATATGCAGTATATATACAGTACATATATATATATATATATATATATATATAGATATATATATATATATATATATATATATATATATATATATATATATATATATATAACTCAATCAACTCAGGTGAGTTGCAGAAAAGTGCGCTACTGGGAACAGCTAAGATCTTGAGGCGAGTGCTCAAACTCTCATGTCTTTGGTAGGACACCCGAGTTAGAGCAGAAACTACCACCCATATGGGTTAACCGGGGTTGAGGAAACAATTATGTATATATATATATATATATATATACATGTATGTATACAAACCTGGCACTGGAGTCGATCTCAACTAAATTGGTTAGTGAGACGAATGCCTTAATCTAAAGTACGGCAACCGTCGTATTGGAGGAGATGGTTATTAAACCACTGTCAACAAGGCTTCAAGCCATTCCATCTTGGCAGCTGAGGCTACAAAATAAGATCAAGGACTTGCGCAAGAAAGTTAGTAGGCTCAGTGAAAGATCTAACCACAGTTTGGAGCGTCCAAAAAGGAAGCCACAATAGAAGCTCTAGAATCTGCCAAACAGCAGCTAGCAGCACTCTCGGCTTGACTGAAAAGGTACACCAAAGAGCGAGATAACAAGAGAATGAACAAACTGTTCTTCAATAATTCATCTTAAGTGTATTCTCAGTTTAAAGGTGAACTCTGGGGGCCAATGTCAGATCCTCTCAAATCTAGCACCAGCAAATGTCAGATTCTCCTCGATCCAGCCCCTCAAAATTCTGGAAGGACATCTGGGAGAAAGAGACTACTCAAAACACCACTGCAAATTGGCTGAAGAGGCTTAATGATAGCCACCAACATACTGCGGCTCAGCAAGGACTCACCATCGGCGAAGTCAACATCAAGTACAGAGTGCAGCGTATGAAGAACTGGGCAGCACCTGGCCATGACATGATTCAAGCCTTCTGGTTAAAGAAATTGACATCACTTCACACTAGAATGGCTAAGCAGATGGAATGCCTAATAGAAGAAGGCGACCATCCGAAATGGCTGACCAAAGGACGAACTGTACTTCTGATAAAAGATCCAAAACAGGGACCGATTCCCAAGAACTATCGACCAATAATGTGCTTGCCCACCACCTGGAAACTGCTCTCAGGAATAGTTGCCGACAAACTGGAAGAGCACATAAGTCACTATATGACCAGTGCTCAGAAAGAAAACGGGCGCAACACCCGAGGAGCCAAACATCAGTTTCTGGTGGATCGGACGGTCTGTCAAAACAGCAGGCGAAAGCATACCAATCTTGCCATAGCTTGAATTGACTGCAAAAAGGCCTATGACTTAATTCCCCATAGTTGGATACTTGAGTGTTTCAGTATGTACAACGTTGACCCTGCTCTTGTGGCATTCATCAAGATGTCAATGACCAAATGGAAGACGGAACTGGAGGCTAATGGCAAAAAGCTTGCGAGTGTACAAATTAAGCGAGGCATCTATCAAGGTGACTCCTTATCACCGCTGCTTTTCTGAATATGCCTAAACCCTCTAAGCAATATGCTAGAGAAGACTCACTATGGGTACCAGTTTAAGAGCGGCACCAAGATAAACCACCTCTTCTACATGGATGACATCAAGCTGTACGCTAACAAAGAAAGGGACATTGATTCGCTAATACACCTCACTCAGGTATACAGGAAAGACATCGGAATGACCTTCGGTATTGAGAAATGTTTAAGGCTAATTCTTAAGAAAAACCATTCTATGCTCACAGATGGTCTAAGAATGCCAAGTGGTACCATCAAAGATATAGAAGAAGGGTACAAGTACTTGGGGAATATACAAAGCAACATCAACCAAAAAGCCGAGGTGCGTCACAAAGTCATTACCGTATACAAAATACACTTTCGGCAGGTCTTACGGAGCCAGCTCAATACCAAGAACCAAGTCATGGCAATAAATACCTACGCACTGCCAGTAATAAAATATCCAGCAGGCATAATAAAATGGACTGAGGAAGCCATCAAGGAAACAGATATAGCAACTCGCAAACTGCTGACCATGCATGGAGCGCACCACCCAAAATCTGATACTACTGGATTGTATCTTGATAGGAAAGATTGCGGTAGGGGACTCAAAAGTGTACAGCAGACAATGAAGGAAGAAGAGCAAAGCACCAAAGCCTATGTAGCCTCAATGACCACATCAGATAAGTTGCTAGCTGAATTTCGATCGACTGCTCTTATGATGGTCCGCCCTGATGATGAGGAAATTGTCTGGCACACGAAACCTCTTTATGGTGCTTACCACTGACAAATATCTAAAGTTGGCGATCTTCACCAGACATATATGTGGCTGAACAAAGGAAGCCTAACGGCCAATATAGAGTCGCTAATCATGGCAGCCCAAGAGCAAGTGCTCCCAACAAGGTAACTCCAAACAAAAATCTATCACACAAGAGATGATTCTAGATGCAGACTGTGCAAAGATGCACCTGAGACCATCCAACACATCATCAGTGGATGCAAGCATCTAGCAAAAATGCATACACTGAGCGTCATAATCATCTTGTAGGTGTTGTGTATAGAAGTCTATGTTACGGTTATGGCCCTAATAAACCACAACACTGGTGGGAAACTCCTGGTAAGGTCAATGAAAATGATTGCGCTAAGATCCTTTGGGACTTCTACATCCGGACTGACAAGCATGTCCGAGCAAACCAACCAGATATAGCGGTGGTAGACAAGAAGAACAAGAGAGCTTTTATAATAGATATCGCAGTACCCAATGACTACAATATAGCCAGCAAAGAAAAAGAAAAGGTAGAGAAATATCTCCCTCTTGGAGAAGAGATTGAAATATTCTAAAATGTAAGAACAACTGTAATCCCAGTAGTCATTGGGGCACTGTGCACAATAACACCGGCGCATAAAATGTGGCTTGCCCAAATACCAACAGCATTCAACTCAGGTGAGTTGCAGAAATGTGTGCTACTGGGAACAGCTAAGATCTTGAGGCGAGTGCTCTAACTCCCAGGTCTCTGGTAGGAGACCCGAGTTAGAGCAGAAACTACCACTCATGCGAGTTAACCGGGGTGAGGAAACAAAATATATATAATTTTTGTTTATATATATATATGTTTATATTTTTATATACATGTATATAGGTAGATATTCCTATGAGCAGCTATCTAAGTTTAACCTACATGTATGTTGGTTTATTAATAAAGTGGTTCACGTTTAAATATTTTGCTCAAGGCATGCAATGATAATGCATCATTTTTAAATGTTTTTGAGATTTGTACAACTTGTTTCTCTCATTAACTTTTTAGTCAACTAGTTTAACTTTCTGTTTCTTTACAGCAAGTCTTTGATGTCAGGTATAATAAAACACAATAAACATTATTTCATATCCTGAAATGGGCTTGTTATTATATGTTAAAGGATTATAGAGCAAAATTGTGTTCAGTGGTTACTTATAGTTTTTTATCTGACATTTTGTAAGCATAAAACATTTAATGCTAGGATTTCATTAGTTAATTTTCACATAAAATAGCATACTTTCAACCACCAAAAGTTACAGCCGAAACAAATTATTGGTTCATAATCTAAATCCCTTTGTTTGATTAACAGTTGGAGAAAGATATAACGATCTACTAATACTCAACTATCTACTAAATTATCTAAACCAGTACTTACTTGAGATTAAGTTATTTATTACTCTGTCGGTGTAATTGAACTTAAAAATTAAAAAATACATTAAATAAATTATCCTAATTGGTTGAAGAAGACTAGCTTCCACTAATTTTGCCTGCTTCACAGTTCTAAGCCAAACTTGCAAAAATGAACTTTCTGTAAAATAGAAACTAGACTTTTTGAAGGTCGACTTGCAACAAAATTTTTCATTACAAATATTTGGTTTCAAAAGATTCACCATGTCTTACTCTGCTGTGTTGTAGGTGCAAAATATGTGGAAATGTGACTACAAGATTTTGAAAGCTCAAAAACAAACAGTTAATTGCAGCCATCACAAAAATGCCGTAACTAAAATATATTTCCAAATCGGCTCAAATGGGACGTAGTTGAACAAGATGGCTTCTATTTACACTATCATGTAACCTTTTTTGTCAAAGTATTTTCACAAATATTTTTCACGCATTCAATAAAATCATGTCTATTGTCCTTATGCACTGCAATTTATCATCATTCTATTGGTGTCACATTGAACACTGATATATCTTTTTTATAACCTCGTCTCAAAGGAGTGCATATCATCCTTTAATAAAGACGACGAGCTTGTAGGTTCTGATCGATAGTCAAAATATGCTGGAGAAATTATTTGCGGTGTTTGGCAGGAAGGGTGGGTCACATGATCAAATTACAATTAGACGATTAGACCTCGGCGAAACAAAACTGTAAAGTAGCAAGCATTTATATCTAATACAGGCTTTCCAGGAGAACCCGAAAAGTTTGTCACAAACTAGTGCTGCAAAATGTTTTCTTTTGTGCCTTTGATTAGCCTTTTAATTCATGTAATAAAATGACGTGTCAAAACAATAAACAAGTTGTCTGGATACATCAGCAAAGTAAATTTTTTACAACCGATGGCGTTTTCATGATTGCAACGATTACCTATTCATTTTTTTAGCTTTTAAGAGCTTGTAATCATCTTTCAACATATTTTGCACTTACAAGACAGCAGAGTAAGATATAGTGAATCTTTTGATACTAAATCACTGTAATGTAAACTTTTTTGCAAATAAACCTTTAGCCCTTTGGTTGGGCTATCGTTCTGCAAAAACACCCGAAAGTTGTGTACCTTATTTTTGAAAGTTTGATAATATTCTATGAACATGCATAGATCAAAAATATATTTATTTCCTCTAACAAAATGTTTTGTACATAAAAATTCATTTATATAGGCAGAACTTAAAGCTAGCTGCAACTATGTACATTTTACTCTGTATAAAATGCATGGAAACAGTCCTTTTGATAGAGTCCAACACTACAGCGTAGCTGTGCGAGCTACCATAACAATCACTTTTCTCTGTATTTTCAAGTCTTGAAAGTTTACGTCACCTCTATCACCTAAAATTATTTTTATACTGATCTGAAAAAATATCACTAACCATCGCAGGGTCAAAAAAAATTTATATTTTTACCGTTTTGAAAGTCGAGCCGATGTTGACTAGTTTTTCCAACTTTTTTTTCCAAGTAGTGGCAATTTCTTTAGCTTTTAGCGCAATGCAACGCCTCCCAGATGATTGGTTTGTATTGTAACTCGTCGAATACTATCTTGCTGATGATATTTACAACTTACTAGCAATCATATCACTTGTTTGATGTTACTAGGCAACCACTTTATAAACATCCACCGAAAACGACATAAATGTCGACTCCCCACGCAACTGATAAAGAACATTTTTGTTGTTTCCTACTCCAAAAGGATTAGCATGAGCTATAACTCTTACACTCATTTAAACTTAAGGTTTCTTTTATTACTTAAGTTTTGGAGATGCTATATACATACTTGGTGTGAAGGGTGAATTATTCATTTGAAAGCCCAATTTGTCAAAGCTAGATTAGAGTATATCAGGGTGATTTATTAACCATTTTGACATCATGGTAAGTGCTGCCAAGCATCGGTGCTAAATTTTTACTATTTATAGATATGCCTCCATCAGAAATAAGGCTTAGAACACCGAGAAAAGAGACTGCATTGCACAGGAATGTGGTGAAAGTATTGAGATTTTAAGTAAAATGAGCTATCAAAAGCTATTTTTCATACGAAATAACTTTTCACCTATCAATTTCCTTTTTATAAAACATCAAGCATTGCTTTTAATTTTTTTATGTTTTTTTAATCTTTGAAGTCTTCTAACCACCTTCATTTTGAGTCTATGTTCTACTTTTCATTTTATTTTAGCTGACAAGTTGCGCAGTGATGAATTGTACCCAACCATCAGATCCGCTGTAGTAGACATTGGTATAGGGAAGTTAGCAGATGTTTCCTGTATAAATCAGTTCAAACAAAAGATGACTTACTACTTTCTGCCAAGGGATGATAGACTCATTGAAGATGACTGGATCATGATGGTAAGCAAACTCATAAATGATTTATGATGGTAAGAAAACTCATAAAAATTAGTGTATCTGGAGAATAGCTTCAGTTTCTAGACTCGCAGCCAAAAAATGATAACAGCATATTCAGAGCGTCAGAATTTATTGTTTTCAAAGAAAAAATAATACAACGTTTCAGTAGATCTCATCAGAAAGTATCAGTACTATTTTATCATTTTGGTGGTTATTATGTCATGTCTGAATTGATCTGGCTGCCAGGATGTTTGAAAATTACAACTGGCGGAACTTGATCATGGTTAAAATTCTCAAAACAAAGGTATGTGCAAAATAACATCACTAGTTGCCATGGTTGATATCGTCTATCGCGTTCAAGTTGCAGCATCACACGTCTCTAATCTGTCGGTCTCTTTACAACTATAAAATTCAAAAATACATTTTTCTTGATCTGAGTGTTTTAACTGTGATTGTTTTCATCGATTGTAGAGCATCTCAACAGTCAAATCACAGCAGACATCATAAGCAAATGCAAATTATATAAGAATACCGATACTTTCTGATAAAATCTACTAAAATATTGTGTAGGCTCACCTTTAACGAAATGGCTAAAAAGACTATTTGACTACTAAACAGACGTATGAAGGCTTCACTTGTTACATTTCAGATGATTCTGATGACTGCTGAAGTCTCCATGGAAGCTTTAAAGGGAAAAAAAGTGCAACTTGCTAGAGCATTGATCTTTGCAGCAAAAACACTTTTGTTTCCATATCAGAGTCGTTATGTAAATACATTCTCTGTCTGCAACTGGGTATTTGTACGTATCATGTAGTGTGCTTCTCATTTTAGTATTTTAAAAATATTAATAGTAGTATTAGCAGATGTTTTTTCATTGTGTATGTATGTACGTGCGTCTGTGTGTGCGTGCATTTGTGTTATGTATTGTGTGGTGAATGGTGTGTAATGTGTGATGAGATGGTTGGTGTGTAATGTGTGTATATGGTGTGGGGTGTATGTGTATGATGTGACGTTTATGGTGCGGTGTCTGTGTGGGTGTGTGTATGTGTATGGTGTGATGTTTATGGTGCGGTGTGAGTGTGTGTGTGTGTGTGTGCGTGCGAGCATGCGTGAGTGTGTGAGTGAGTGCGTGTGTGTTTGTGAGAACAACATTGGGTAAACAACATGTTTAAATGCTCCAGAGTTGAATCGGCCTGGGGCTCTGCTCAGAGTTAAAACTTTGCAAATCGGCCCTTCAAGCCAAAATGTCTGCCCACTGCTCTTCTTTACGTGTATTTTATACATTTGAGAAAAACCCCAATTCTACCAGCTAAAAAGAACAGTGTCTATTACAATGCTACACAATCGTTGATAAAAACAATAACTTTTTATGACTGATTTTTATGACAAGGACAGCTCTATAGCTTCCAAACTTCTAACAATCACATCACATTTTTTTAACTTTTTTTGAAAAATCCAAAACTTGCTTGTTTCTAAATTTGTGTTACAGGTTTCAAAACTTTGTCTAAACTATGCACAAAATACTTTTAATTATCTTCCCGCATATGAAACAAACACAATTTTTTTTATTTTGCAGTACGAACATACTGCATCCATCGTTGTATGTCTGAGTTTATGAACCTTTTGTTTAGGGCCTAGTTACTTAATAAAGCTATTAATCTGATTTTTAATAAAAGTGTTACTAAAATACAATACTACTATTACTATTGCTATTTCACAGAGGGACTGGTTATTGAATGCTGATAAAATTCTAGACCCAGACAGAAAACCAAACATGATGACAGACGAGAAACTACTTGGTACAGAGCTGCCTCTATTGGGAGACAATGCTAATGGTACTATCGGAGACATAAAGTCGACAAAAGATAGTGATTGGAGGACCAAATTTGCTACAAATGCAGTTCCTGAGGCTCGTGTGCCAATTTCTCAAGTTATCAAAGGTCATCTCAAGGTTACACAGAATAAGGACGTTGTCCATTCGTTTCTTTGCGACAGGTATGAAAATGAGATAAAAAATTTATAATCGTAATCATATAATTATAATGAAATATATAATAATGTAGTATAATTAACCTATATAACTATAGCAAATGTAATTAATTTGATTAACTTTAAAATTTTATATTTATAGTTCAACTCTTTTATCTAAAAAACTTCATATTTAACTAATATATTTACATAACTTTTGTTTATATTGCTATGAAATATTATTTATGCTATTTACAATTTTTGTATATAATTATTTAAATCATGGTAATATGATGATAAAGTAAGGTAATATTATTACAGTTACGAGTACATTAATTAAAACCAGTACAATATGATAATAGTTTTTATATTATAATTGGTTATTATTTTATATACTTAATTATCATTATAATGTTTTTTATGGTTTACTGTTATTTAATTTCATAACTTCAACTGACCTTTGTTCACATGAAGTTTTCAAATAATTTAAAAATTGTATTTGTAGGTCTCAGATGAGTAATTACATCTTTGAAAGTTTAGATTTAATAATTAACTTTTATATAAATAAAAGTAACATGCATTAAATTGCGCTGTTGCACAGAAGAATTGCTGTATAGTTGTCTTCGCTAAGTTAATTATTGAGATATACTGAGATGTCATCAAAGTTTCATAACTAATTTGAGTAATCTCGACTGTAATGACACCAAATGTCAATATTTCCTGGGCCCCGCAAACTTTATTGTACAATAATAATGATATCAACAGTTTCATGAATTATTAGGTATCAAAAAATATTTAACGATCACCTTACAAACTTTGCAAAAAGACGGTATTGTTATAAAATTACTCAGTGGAATGATATTTATTAAAGTTACTAAATATGAAAGATTTTGATAGCTATCAAAAGAGAAGTAATTGTTGAAGATGCTTTTTGTGTTATGAAATTATGAATGTAAATTTGAAAATTGTTTTTAAAGTGTTTACTCAAATTTTAAAACTTCTTTTCACCAAAAAAGTAATTATTATGTTGTATGGTAGTAGCAAACAATATAGCTATAGCAAACAATATAGCTATAATAGCGAACAATATTTTTGCAATAATTATTTCGGAAAATAAACGTTCGTTCATTTTGGAGGCATACTAAAAACAAACAAACAGACAAACAAGAAATACAAAATACTCTCAACTTAAAACTAAAATGTGTGGCATAAATACATATTAAAACCTTCAAAACGAGCATATAAATAAAAAAAAACACATTTGAGTGGGTTTGTGTGTGTGTGTGCGTGCGTGTGTGCGTGCGTGCACGTGTGTGTGCGTGTGTGCGTGTGTGCGTGCGTGCGTACGTGCGTGTGTGTGCATGTTCAGATGCGTGTGTACGCATGTGTGTATTTTATCAATTAGTAAAAATGATTTCACACTAAGCAAAAATAAAGATATACAGTCAAACATGGATAACTTGAACTTCACGGGACCGAGCGAAAGTGTTCGAATTATCAGAGCGTTCAAGTTATAAGAGCACTGTCACAAGTCTATGTATTTACTTATTTATTAGTAGATGCATGTACATATACAAACTATAATATAAATCAAAGCACAAATGGCTTATTTCAAATTAAATGCTTCTAATGTAAAGTTTTAAACGTTTTTATCAAAAATTGTAAAGAATTTTCTATCATTTGAGATTGGTTGGTTGTTTGAGGTGATGTTATTGCCAGGACGTTTTTTATATTGACATTGGCAAAACTTGATCGTTGTTGACATGCTCAAAAGAAAAGACATATTTTTATTTTGAGCGTTTTAGCCACGATCAATTTTGCCGATTATTCTTGAAGTTTATGCAAAGATTACCTCACTTTACTTTGCTTCCGAAGGACGATCGCTAAGCAGATGTTTGGTATAAATCAAATTTCACCAAACCTTTAGAAAAGTCGTTGACAAAAATATTTGGCCGATGGTGGTAATAACGACGCTTATGAATTACGAAAAGTTGAGGTCTACCTCTATGGCTTGGAATAAAGTGATTTTCTAAAGCGATAACGACCTCTTCGGTAGCCTTTGGGCAAAAAACAGTTCGAGTTAACAGCGTTGAGTTTGAGTTATTTATAACAGTTTACTATTATGTGGGAACGGACCAAAGAAACCGTTCGAGTTAACCATGTTTTGAGCTATCTGTGGGCGAGTTATCCATGTTTGACTGTAGTTATAATATTGATTGAGTTAAACAAAATAAATGAAAGGTTAATTCTTACCTGTTAAAGCATGCAGCTAGTTTAGGGCTAGGCTCACAGGACTAGGCAAACTAAAACAGCAGGTCTGAACAAATCTAGGCTCAACAAATAGCTTTTAACATTAACTCTAAAACTAACAACTTCAGGGGTTTTGCATAAGTCTATCAGTTGCACATTAATTGAAAAGACTTGGTCACGGTTAAAGCACATAAATTACATAATTTTTTTATTATATTTCAATACATCAGAGTCTTAGCTTTCGAATGAGCCTATATTCAATACACAAAGAATAGTAGAACTATGAAAAAGAGGTTGTCAAAAGTATAGCTTGCAAAAAACACTTGGTTCAGGTTCTCAAAATGTGATGTTACAATTATTATTTAGCCTCAGGTAGTCGATCCCTTTCGCTGCCAATTAAGCGGCGCTTTGTTGTGACAATCGGTGCTGTTAAACCCAGAGAGCACTAATAATAAAATAGAATTCTAGATAATTAACAATGCCCTGGGATCGTGCTAACGCCCGACCAATACAAACACATGCTCTGGGTTAATTAATTATGCTTCAATGAATGTACTGTCGTTGATAAAGGTAATGAAATCACGTCGATTAATATGTGACCTGCGGTTGCGTGGCCATAGGCCTATAAATCAATCGCACTTTTGAGAGATCACGCAATGCTCGAAACTAATTAGTCTCAGTTGCGACTCTCAACATCACAATAAAATGAGAGGGCTAGTACATAATACCATTGAGAAAACATAGCATGGTGCTTGGAATATGAGTTATTTATTATAGAAATAATCTGTACATGGAGAACTAATGACACTGATTCCTTTGTCATCTTCATTGGTTCTCTGGAGTTGTCCTATCTTCACCTGACACTAGCATCATTATCGTAGTTGATAAATAGAAGCGGTAAGCAATAAAGTAAGCCGTAAGAGCACACAACGCCGCATATGAAAACTGTGACGTCACAATTTCCGAGCCTATGCCAGTAAACATTTCTGTGGAAGAGCTCTGGGGAAATTCTATAAACACCAACCAATGTCTGTCTCACCGTGGCAAACAATAGCTCATTCGAAAGTCAAGACTCTGATGTAATGAAATATACAATAAAAAAGTTATGTAGTTTATGTGCTTTATATCCCTAAAAAAATTGCAAAACAGTGCCACTTGTTGCTATTGGTTCTATAGTCAATCAAGTCAAATCACTTAATTGCATAATGGGGCATTAAAGCGCTATCTTTATTAAGTAACATGAATAGATTTCTCTTACTTTGGGTTTTTTTCCTTTTTTATTGTGATTTTTAAATCAGGTTTGAACAATGTTGCTAATAAGATTGAGAGTAGGGATTAGGTGGGGGCAAGAACTTTCAATAAATAATAAAGGTACTTAGCAGGAATATGTGAAGAGAAAATAAAATTATTTTAAAAGTAAATCACTACAATCACCAACTATTAAATTAAACAAATTATTTTGTTATTTGGTACCAAGAAAGAGCAAAAACCCAGTTTTAAAAGTTTGAAAAACTAAAAGTTTTTATTCAAATACATTGTTTTTTTACTATTAATCACAAACCTAAGTAACTAAATACATAGCTTTACGTCTGATGTATTAAACGCACCAGATACAATTATTTTATATATACAAAGAACAACTGAATTGGACCAGTTTACACAATTTTGTCTAGCTTTTTGATTACCTCTCTTACTTGTATCTACATGTATGACATTTTCTATGCTGCTACTGTTTTTTGTGTCTATAGCTTACTGTGTTTATGGTTTCTTAACTATGTTTATAGCTTTTTATCAGCGACTATGATTTTCCTATATTTTTCTATGAATTGTCATCTATGACTTTTACCTGCACTAATTGTTTCTTATCTGTCTCTATGACTGTTTTATGTTTCCATGCTTAGTATATGTGTATATGACTTTTATTAGCCATGAAAAACGTGAGTATTCCAAAAATATGGTCTTTGCTTAAAATGGTGTCAATCGTTGCCAGACAACCATGCAACTGTGTAATGTTGTTTTATATAAATATAATAAAATAGTACAGTAATAAAGTATAGCAACATAATACTACCTTTAATATTATATGTGATACTATATAATACATATGTACGGTAATATGTTTTGATAAAACAATATAATAATATAATATAAAACATATATAGTAACTAAAATATTATATAATGAAAACATGACATAAAATTATAATAGATACATAATGTATATAATATTATATATAATAAATTATTTTATATATAAAAAACAATATATTATATATAATATGGTAATTGTAATTTTTATAGTTTTTTAATCATTACTATAACAACTTTTTGCTTAAGTTTACTTGCAATATTTTTTATATGGTCAGTTTTTAATTGTACTAAAAATATTACAATTTTGCTGATTTGTGTTTTTTTTAATTCACGATCAGATAGTCCACGGCATGCATGTAGAATTTTATTACAAAATGCTACACTGCTTTCACAACAATAAACTCGGCACAGATTAATTGACAAAAATTGTCTTTCATGCATGTAAAGTTGCATTTTTAATTTTCTATGCAGATGGGTGTTGAAGAGGCCGGATGTAGTTTCGCAAGAAAATATTTTTTTCTGATTTGTAAGAAGGTCGCGGGCATATACATGTCGACTCACTGACACAAAAATCAGGGATTGCTAATTTCTTAATATATATCAATTAGTTTTTAATTGGTCTTTTTGTGGTTAGAATGTTAGTAGAAGTTTTGGTTGATAGTAATAATAATTTAAAAAAAATATAACACCCAATTGAATTGCTTATTTTGGCCAGTTTTGATTAATTAAACAGCTATTGAAAAGTACTAAAAAGCTCAGAAGAAAACCTTTAAAACAGCAAATACTGTAAAACCTCTAATTAGCCGCCAGGGTGCTCTATTCTTCAACCTTTTATTAGTGACAGTCAAATAAAAGCGACCTTCAGATAGAGTCTGGCTGTGTATTTTTAAAATATCTCGTCAGAATTATAAGAAGACAAACTTAGCCCTTTTACAGGTGAAGCGAACGCCGCTTATATATTTTTCTTCTTTTTTCAGTGGACTGATATTAAACCTTTTGGATGGTAATCTGGTAACGTACCTTTAATTTGACAAAGACCTTTAAATAAAATATGCATTGTGAAATCAATAAATATTTCTAGCAGTTGTTACCTATTTCTTGCAAATAATCTGCAATGATATTATAGCATGTGCCTTGCTTCAAACTTTGTTAGAGCTTTCATCTTTTTTATTCATTTTAAACTTGAAGGCTCATTTTTTATATCTATATTTAAAATCGTTGAATAAAATCTCAGTGAACTCATTGATATGTTTACTACAGTTTGCAGCCAAAACTATCTTTTTATATACAATGGAATAGGAGTTATGAGCATCAATCCATTGTGAGCTGTGTTAAGACAACAACAAATATGCTATTAAATACACATAGTATGTTATACATCTCCTAACCTACATGTATGTCATATTATGATAATCAATCAAATGCTACAAAAATGTATATATTCATGAACCAGTCACATAAATGAACCATACTTATATTACGTGCAGAAACTAAAGTTAATAATGTAAAAAATAAATATATGCAATTTTTGCTCGGATAGCTGCGTTCTGATTGCTGATTCTGATGGAACAATTGTTTGTTATTGTCTGGCCTCTTCCGCAATGTCTTCTGACCTCAACTCTTCTGCACTGCTGAACTACATACATGTAGTCAATATTGCGGTGAACACAATTTATTGGCAGAGCAGAACTTTTACAAATTACGTTTAGCCCAAATGCAACAAGTAGAGGTTTTATTAAGTGTTATCTTTGGCCCAAAAGTAGTCGTTCATCTACCATCGTAATGGTAAACCATTTATTATACACTTAAAGTGTACTAAGTATACTAATGTATTAAGTGTACTTTTAATGTACACTAGTCAGATACCTGGTGTTACACAGGTGTTCAAAACAGCTTATAAACAGCGGCAGGTAATTTAGTTGCTTGCCACTTGCTGTTAGCCTGGAACACTGCCAATGGTTAGTTTGAGTAAGCTTACTAATAAGAGCCGTGAGAGCAAGCGTAAAAAATATATTGCACTGTGATGAGAGTAAATTTTCACCCGCATAGTGGCATATAAGGCCCAACAAAGCAATCAATCTCGTGTATTTTAACTGGAAAGCTGTTTGCTTGGCAAATGGGAAGTTGTGAAACCAAATTTTCTGCTCTATGTATTTTCCACTGCAGTATTTTAGTAGCTATAGCTGGACAAATAAAACTAGACACAGACAAACACACAAAATTTCAAGTTTGTTTATATATTTTGAGCAAGTTAAACAAGGAGCTACCATTAAAATGAAACAGTTATTAGCTATTTTCAATCATTCTTTTATAAGTTTTACCAAAAAGAACAAAAGCTTTGGAATTGGACAAGAAGAAAATTAATTGTTATTAATGTAATCAATTCATTATTAATACGGTTTTGTGGCCGCCTTTTTACTGATCAAGTAATAATGTGGGTTCATAAAGATCAAAGAATGTTAAAGTGGCGGTCAAATGAAGCTAGTGCTCAATTGGTGGGTGACTATATTTCATCCCTTCTTCCCGGGTAGCAGTGAAATAGAGGTGGCATTCAAATAGAGTTTGTATTAAATTAGAGGTTTAACTGTAGCATAATTTTGCTTTGGTCCTTTCCATCCATTTTAATATATTATATTGTAGCATATGGCATTATGTTATAATAGAATAAGTTGTACTATACTAAACTATGTAAAATTATATCAAAGAATATTGAATTATAATATATTATACAATACTATTTAAAATTATATTATCATATATTATACTTTACTATATCATAACACATTAAGGCATTATATATGGTGGTATATTATACTATGTTACAGCAGAATACATTATTACACAATTATTTACTAAATTGTATTATAATATACGATACTTTTTCTTAAAACAACTTGGATTTTGATTTTTAAACTTTAATAGGAAGGTAGTAACCATAAACTGTAAGAGATTTATCTTTATGCTGCTAGACTAACTCACATCTCACTAAATTGACTCACAAGTGATTAAAATTAAAATGTTGCAGTAAAGCAGCTGTAAAATTATAGCTTTGTCATTGTAGGCTTGATCCGAAAATTCCAGACGAGACTCAGCTAGAATTTAGAGATAAGCGAGAAATAAAGTACAATCACAGGCTCCTTGGACGAGTTATGAATTTTGTGGGTAAGTACTTAGCAAAAGCGTAGGTATAAGTGGGTAAGTACTTATCATAAGTGTAAGTATTAGTGGGTAAGCGCACAGAGTAAATGTAAGTGATGGTACGTATAAGTCAGTAAATATACAGTGTAAGTATTAGTGGATAAATGCACAGAGTAAATGTAAGTGACGGTACGGTGTAAGTCAGTAAATATACAGTGTAAGTATTAGTGGGTAAATGCACAGAGTAAATGTAAGTGACAATATAAGTTGGTAAATACGCAGTGTAAGTATTCACAGGTAGTGTACACTTTTTTTGGTCTCCCTTTTTAATATAGTTAATAAGTAATCACGAACAAACAAAATAAATTTTTCAATAAACGCTTTATTAGGTAAACCCCTTTTTACCATATATGCTAGTAACTTAGCATTTTAGCGTTCAATGAGAGATTGCCAAGTGTGCTTATATAGCACAGGTAATAGGTAATAAGGAGCTGCTCACCTTTTCAAAAATATTTAAAGGCAGTCGATTGGTGCAGGTGTTAGAGTATTAGCCAAGCTACATGTCATGAGTTGGTGTCTCGTTGGAAAAAATTATTTTAACCTGTAATCCTGGTCTTAAACAAGTGAACGGAAAGACACTGTTCATAGTATACTAACGATAAAAATTAATGTTAGTTTCTTTTTGCGTATGCACTATTTCAATTTTCTGTCTTTTTTTGTAGAATAGACCTTGCTGTCTAAAAGAAATAAAAAAAAAGAGATTAAATTTGACTTTGACCGGGTGCACCTTTTAACCTAATATGAACCTATTGTAGTCATAAACCCTAAACCAAATGAAAATTAAAAAAGGAAAAATTGTTGATGTAAACCAATAATAACCCAGTAACTGCGCAATCATCATTCATCATCATCAGTGAGTTAGGGAAGACCTTAGAATGAATTAGAACATTTATGTGTACTTACTGTTTATATAAGGTAAAATCCCTATACTCCTTAAATATAAACCTTCTTGGAATAGATTATCATAGAAGCGTTTACTGTTATTGTTGTGTTAAGATGTTAGAAAGTCAATGACATTGAGCTTCTTTCAATTTGGCGTTTTGTCTACAATGCTGGCAATTAATGGAAACAAGAAAATGGAAAAAGTAAAAGAAATGTTTCACATCTAAGATTTGATTTAAGCTATCTAAGGCTAAACAACTGAATTTGGTCCTTTCACTTTTCATATTTCAAACAACTGTTAAATCTTTGGCAATGTGTAATTAAATATTTAATTGAGTAATTAAGTCATTTATTGCAGCTGATCAAATATCAACGCAGCCAACTTTCAAAGCCACTGAAACTGAGATTATAAGAATATATTACAGCAGACCGAATGACTTTACAAGAATCAGGGAGCTGATACAGTTACTCAATGCTTATGTACTCGACGAGGATAACAAATTTACATTTGAACAAGTCATTTCGGTAAAGCGTTTTTAGTTATTTACTCTGTTTATTATTTTTAAAATATCATTACTCGCAGCTTTAACAATCTTCCATCTACAGTATTTACATCTTCCATCTGTAGTATCTGTTCTTTTAGCAGCAAAAAGTACTTTAAACGATACTTCAATCTATTTATTTTAACTTACTTGACTAACTGTTAGCTTTTATATTTTTTAGTGTTTTTGCATGACGTAAAAAGATTTTTATGTGAAAAGAAATTATTGCCAAAAAATTAACAGTTATAATATACTTGCTGTACAAGCTGGCATCGCCCGAGTGATGAAAAGTCTTTGGACCGAAAATTTATTTTTATGTAATATAAAACAACATTTGCTATTTTAAATTGGAAACTACAAATCATGAGAAAAGGGTTTTGTGTAATTGAAATAAATCAAAAAAAAAATAAAAACATCTGTAAAAATTTTCAAAGTTTGTCAAACAACTTTTAAACTTTACACCAGGAAGCAAATGTTTTGTGCAGGTAAAATAAATTATGTTTAGATGAAAAAGTTTAAATGTAAATGTGAAATAATTAGCAAGTAATAGCTAACTGAAGTCGATTTGCTACGATTACAATAAAATATGATTTGGTATAGATACAATTAATACAAACAAAAAACAAACTAAAAATCTTGAATATGTTGAATTAATAATATTAATTATTGCATAGAAGTGTGTGGGTATAAAAGAGGTTACTGTTCCACCAGAAGCTATTCATCAAAACTTTGAATATGACCACACTGGTACCTCTCAATATTGGTACAAATGTAAAAAGGAAATACTGGAATGCTTTTGTTTGACTGAACAGAAATATAATGTCGAGGCTTTTCCCCAAAAATTGGCTTCGACTCTACGTAGATATAGTAATTGAATCTTGTGAAAAATATTTATTAAGAGGGGCATTGTAATGCGTGGTTGCCGCGCAAAAATAATCAGCTTGCACTAAAGCTATAACTGTTATAATAGCTGAAAAGACAAACATACATACACATATACACAAGCTTTGAGAAATATATACATATTTATATTTATATAAACACCAGATGAATGCCCAAAATTGCCTGGGTAATAAAAAAACCTTTGGCAAAATCAAATATTTTTGTTTAACATACGACATTTACCATCCTAACTTAAATACTTCATATCATGAGAAAAAATGTTTTTTGTGCAGTTCAAATGAATTAAGAAAAAAGAAAGCCACTTTGAAGGTTTTAAAAATTTTCCAACTACTTTAAATTTTAAACTTCCTATCATAAAATAAGTTTTTGTTGAAATAAATCAGGAAAAAAAACTGTAAAGGTGTTTACATTTACCGGTTAATGTAGAATCAACAGCAAGTAATGACTCAATATAGTCTCTTTTGCTACGATTAAAATAAAAAGCTTTTTGGTATGCAATTACATCGTTTTATTTTATTTCAGTTTTGTGATCATAAAGCAAAAGTACCATGCAAAATGGTATAAAACTCTATAGGAATTATTCAATGCAAACATCAGCTAAAAATCAATATCATTAAAACGTGGTAACAAAACAATATATTTTTAGTAACCATACTGTTGTATTGTAGTTGTTGTATTGTATTATCACAATAAGTCTTGTATCACAGAAAACACAGCTAACAGGTAAGAAGCACATAAAGGAACTGACTTAGTTAGCAAGCCCATAGCTATGGGTTATTAGACAATTATGCGATTATAGCACAGCTAAAAGAAAGCTGACTGCACAGCTAATATGTAACACATCTCCCTCACTATTCTGAGTTTATGGTTAGTCATGACCTTGTTAGAACTTAGAACTGTCATAGTAATCAGGTCGTCTTCTATTACGAGTAGGATATCTGGGACTTTGTACTGGCCTCTCATCAGGTACAGATTGGGCAGGTTGGATGTTAAGATCATTTGAAGCTGTGATGATATTGTCATTGGTCGATGTATCATTAACTTGAAGTCTAGCTTGTAGCTGATTGGCATGTCGTCTCCATACACCACGGTCTGTTCGCACAGCATACAGTATGTTACCCAGCTTGTTAATTATCGTTCCAGGTATCCACTTAGGTCCAGAGCTATAGTTCCTTGCATAAACCAAAGAGTCTACTTCATACCGTGATGATGTAGAAGATGCTTGACCTGGTGAAAGAGTTTTCTTGTTCTGAATTGGTTTCAGCAAGGTCAGAGTATTTCTCGGCTGTCGTCCATGTAGAACTTCAGCAGGTGATTTCCAGTTCAAAGAGGGATGAGGTAAACATCTGTAAGTGGTTAAAAACAGTTGTAGGGCAGTCTTGATTTTCTCCCCTCCTGCACAATTCTTCTCTACAGATTGCTTAAGAGTCTGGACAAATCTCTCCGCTTCTCCATTCGATGCAGGATGGAATGCGGGAGATGTTATATGTTTAATGCCATGCATGGTGCAGAACTGGTCAAATTCATTTGACACGAATTGTGGGCCGTTGTCTGTAACAATAGTCCGAGGAAGACCTTCATGTACAAAGATCTGTCGTAGCACGCCAATTGTGTCCTTAGAAGTAGTTTTTCCTACATCTAGCATAGCAACGTACGGATATCGGGAATGTGCATCTACACAAACCAACCACATCTGACCTTTAAAAGGTCCTGCATAATCCAAATGAATTCGTTCCCATGGTAGTTGGGTGGACGGCCAACTTTGGTAAGTCTTGGCTGGGTCATTAGCACAGATTCGGCAAGGTTCACAAGCTTTGATTAGCTGTTCTATGTCTGCATTGATGCTAGGCCACCATGCGTATCGACGAGCAAGCTGTTTTACTCTTTCTACACCCCAGTGTGATGTATGCAGCAAGTCTAACACTTTACTCTTCAGAGCCTGTGGAATGACAACTCTAGTAGTGCCATCACGTTGCAAAAGCAGAGCCTCCCCATGAACAAAAAGAGACTCCCTCATATTCCAATATGGCCGCAAATGTTCATAGCTAGCTGTAAGCTTACTGGGCCAAAGGCCATTCAGTATCCACTCTTTCACTATCTGTAGTGATGTGTCTTTCATGGTTTCTTGTTTAACAGCCTCATCGTCAAGGGGACCATGATCGAGCTCCTCTTGTATAGTGTGTGAGACCTCAATGCTCTCCTTCTCTTCATCATGGTCAAACTTCGGGTCTGCCCCTATAGGTAACCTGGACAAGCCATCTGCATTGCCGTGCTGTGCTGTAGGTTTGTACCTGATGTCATACTGATAAGCCATCAGTGTGAGGGCCCATCTCTGCAGTCGCTGAGCTGTTAAAACGGGGATATTCTTTTCTGGTGAAAACATGGCAACCAGGGGTTTATGATCAGTAATGAGCGTGAAACGTCTCCCATATAGATACTGTCTAAACTTAGTCACTCCATAGATGATAGAAAGCGCTTCTTTCTCTATCTGTGAGTAATTCTTTTGGTGCACGCTCAATGTCTTTGATGCATGTGCTAGTGGTCTTTCAGCTCCATTTTCCTCTTGTAGGAGTACTGCCCCAATTCCATAGTTAGATGCGTCTGTTGCTAGAACCAGCGGTTTACTCTGGTCAAAATGGGTAAGTTTGGTAGCCTTGATGACACTTTCTTTAAGAACATGGAAGGCCTTGTCACACTCGTCAGTCCAGTCAAACTTGACATTTTCACGAAGAAACTTGTAGAGGGGGGCTGCTTTGCTAGACAGGTCAGCAATGTATGAGCCATAATAGTTGATCTTGCCCAAAAACGCCTGTAGCTGTTGTAAGTTCTGTGGTCGTGGAAGCTGTTCAATAGCCTCTATTGCAGAATTCGAGGGAGTCTTGCCGTTCTTGTCTATTATGTGACCTAGGTATTCAACAGCATTCTTAAAGAACTCGCATTTCTCTCTTTGTATGCGGAGCCCATACTCCTGTAGTCTAGCTAAGAGTTTGTCGAGGTTAGACCAGTGCTCACTCTCACTGCTACCAGTGACAATCAGATCATCCAAGTATGCTGCAACTCCAGGTAAGTCAGCAATCATTGAGTCCATGCATCGCTGAAACTGTGCAGGGCTTGATGCCAATCCAAAACACATCCTGTTGTAGCGAAACAAACCACATTGAGTGTTGATGACACACAACTTCTTTGCATTATCATCTAACTCTAGTTGCAAGTAGGCATCTGCCAGGTCTATCTTGGAAAAGTGTACCCCGCCTCTCAACTTCTCTAGCAACTCTTCAAGGCTTGGTAATGGGTGTTGATCAATTGATATTTGTTGGTTCAACATCTTGAAATCACCACATATACGCACTCTTCCATTGGGTTTGGAAACTGCTACTATTGGAGCAGCATAATCACTAAAGTCCACATGTTCCAAAACACCAGCTTTAACTAATCGATCTAGCTCTTCTTTTACAGCTTGGCGTCTAGAGAATGGCACTACACGAGGTTTAGAAAAGCTTGGTGTGCTTCCTGGTTTCAAGCGTACTGGTACTTTTACCTTTTTACATCGGCCAAGACCTGTCTTGAAGACATCAGAGTACTTAGAGGAGAGTGCAGCGATTTTGTCCCTAAATCCAATAGGGTTACTTCCTGTGACAGTACAGGTAACATCACAACTACCCTGTGTCAATATAGCTAGCCCCTGCTGAGAGAGACCGAATTTGTCACTCCAATCTAGACCAAAAAGGTTTGAGCCTTGTGTTGTGTTTACAACAAGAAGTTTGAGATTTTGTTTTTCCACATCTCCTACCTTCACACTAACTGAACATTGTCCTTTAATCTGTAACTCACTCTGCCCATATGCTTTAAGATGGGTACTGACAGGTAAGAGGGGGGGTGATCCAAGACTTTGGTAGCCTTGCAAATCAACTATAGAGCAAGTAGCCCCTGTGTCCCATTGAAACATTGCATCATGACCATTGACAACAGTTTTGATCCAAACCTTTCTATTGACTCGTTGGAAAAGATTATCTGAAACTGCATGTACTGAATGATAAGGTTCACTTGCATCAGTGAGCACACTTAACACAGAGTTTTCAACTGTCCTAGCAGACTGTTCTGTCTGACTTTGTGTTGCTGTCTTAGCCATACAGACAGCCTCAATGTGACCTTTGACCTCACATTTCCTGCAGACAAATGCTCTGCAGGGACAATTTTTTCTGTCATGTTTAATGTAACAGCTAGGGCAAGACTTCAACATACCTGTGTTCTGTGCATTAGCTTGTTGCTTTCCAATGGTTTGTTGACCTCGGCGTGATCTTTGCTTGTACTGACCTGACATTTTGTTTACTGTGTCTTCGATAGCTGGAGAAGTTGTCTCCCCCTTGAGAATTTTATCGGTCTCCGTTGTCTTGATGAATGCTGTAGCCTTCTTAAGAACATCATTAAGAGAGGGATCAGCATCAAGTAGACACTGGCGACGTACATCAGCATGTGGCGTCTCTTTAATGATTATGTCACGAATTTGTTCATCAACATAACTAGTGCCACAGCCTGTGCTTTTGCACGTGAAAGCACAGTGCCGTGCGAGTCCACGAAGTTCTGCAGCCCAATCAACATAGGACTGACCAGTCTTCATCTTACATTGAGAAAATTCAAATCTTGCTGCCTGAACATGTATGGTATCTGCAAAGTGTTCATTAAGTTTCTCCGACAACTCAGTAAATGACTTGCTTGTAATATCCTCTGCGCCAAATAAGTTTGACAACAAGTCGTATGTCTCAGCTCCTACCCAAGATAGTAAGCATGCTCGTTTCTGACTGTCATCTACCACCCGATACACATTAAAGTGCTGATTGAAACGTTGAAGGTACTGGTTCCATTTTTCTTTACCCCTGTCGTATGCTTCAAACTTGGGTATGGCGACAGCTACTGGTATTGATGCAGCACTATCACTCTTGGTAGCTTCAAACAAGGAGATAAACTGCTTCTGTAGATCAGCGTTTTGCTGCTGGAACTGTTGTTGCTGTTTCTGCATAGCATCGATCAAAGCTTTTATGTTAGGATCCATAGCAAGACAATAGAAAAATGCTGGCTGTGAGTCCACAATGTTCGTTCCTGACACCAGTTGTTGTATTGTAGTTGTTGTATTGTATTATCACAATAAGTCTTGTATCACAGAAAACACAGCTAACAGGTAAGAAGCACATAAAGGAACTGACTTAGTTAGCAAGCCCATAGCTATGGGTTATTAGACAATTATGCGATTATAGCACAGCTAAAAGAAAGCTGACTGCACAGCTAATATGTAACATGCACGTACCTACAATAACTTTGGTGCATTTTGTTTCTATGATCTGCAAGAAAACGTAACATTACAATGTACTACATAAAGGGTTCCTACCTTTGAGACAGATGTGTAACACAAACGTTGAATCTAGCTTAAATTAATTTAGCTTACTTGATGGAAGTTTTAGTATGCGCTTAAGTAAACTTCAAAATTTCAACTAAAAGTTTATCATTCATCTGTTTGTGAACCCATTTTTGCCATTTTTGCCATATTTTTGCTAAACTTGTCATGGCAAGCAACGTGTATCTCTTAATAATGCATATAATCAGTACACAAATGACAAAACTTTAATTTCAAGAAAAATTATTGTTTGATATTATCTGAGGGGAAAAAATTACCTTAATGGAAAAATAAAAAAAAGCATCATCTTTCATAAATTTAACCAAAAATATTTTATAACACGAGCATGGTAACGCATAGGTGCACAGCTCAGTATATAATACGGTATATGATAAAAGCTCTAGAATTCTAAGGACTGTATAGTTCAGTGGTTATATGTGTGGTTTAAAGCTTGCAGTTGCAATCTCTGTGAGTTCAAATCCATCATGAAGCAAGCTTTTCATTACATGATTTCATAAAGTCTAATTTATGACTCCTACAGAGCCACGTTAAAATCAAGCAATTTGTTAACATTGTGTTGTAAAATAAAAACTTGCATATGCATATAATTTCAGTTAATTTTATCAGAAAGTATAAGTATATTTATCATTTTCTAGGGCTTTTATGCTTGAAGTGATCTCACAGCCAGGATGTTTAAAAAATGTTGACAGATTTTGATCACTGTTAAAATGCTCAGAAGCAAAATATTACTGAAAAAATGTCACTAATTGTTTTCTTTGCTTATTATCATTGTTATTATAGTTTGTATTGGCTATTATAGTTAAGTTGCAGCGTAACAATCTCTGCTTGGTCAATCTCCCAGCAACTATAGAGGCCAAAATAGCCCTTTCGCGTGATCCGAAGGCTTATACCGCAATAAATTTTTGTTGACTTTTATCTATTAACATCCTGACAGTCAGATCACTCTTAAAATCCAAAACAATCCCAAGCATTAAAAACGCTAGTATTTTTCATAAAATCAAATAAGAATTTGTGCAAGTTGATCTTTAGGCAGCATTTCATGTAAAGTCAGCAAGTTCCAAGCCATTTGATGTATTAGTTATCTTGTGATTGGCTAATGCCTACAAGAATATTTGGTTATGACTCTAAAAATGACCACAATTTTGATCGATCATTTGCTGTCATGTAACAATAATTGTTTAGGACAGCCAATCAATAAAATATTGGTATTCAAACTAAACTATGAACTATTTCATTTTGCATGACTTATAATAGCATTATTGTTTATATTTTTTTTAAGGATTTCATAGCATAGTATAATTGATCAAAGCAAAATTTATTATAACGTATCATAACACAAAATGATATGATCCTTATGGTGAACCATAATTGATATAATACATAACATAGTATATATGAATAAAATATGGCCCGGTATAATATAGTATATTATAACGAAATATTATAAATTATCAAATATTCTGATATAATACCATATTTGTTTTTTGCTATAATATAAATGTATAGTATGGTACAATATAGCATAATGCAGTGTAACGTAATATAGCATAATATACTAAAATAAAAAACTTAGCCATTAATTAATACAATTCAGACCATAGATCTATAAAATATATAAATTTCAGCGTCCGCCTGTTCAGCAGAGGCAATTAAAATCTGGCAATGACAAGTCCGCTTTGCAAATGATGTTCCCAGAACTACTACATCTGGAAGCAATGAGTTTATCTATGACAGTGTAGATTCAAGTCAGATAAAATATGCATATCAACGTTAGATCAGAAGTTATGATTAGCAGCTGGCCTTAGAGCTGAACGGTAGTGTTGGGCAGTAAAACAGTTTATAAACAGTTGCAGCTACTGTAGTGTAGTTGTGATGTAGTAGGTATGATAGTGTAATGCTTATAAGCTGTTTTTAGTACCTGCACATTGCACTGCATGCACACAGTATTCACTATAATACAAGTGGTGTCTGTCCATCTGTCTATGGTGATAATGTAATAGAAATTAAAATATTTTATTAAAGCATATTTATTACAATATATTTTCACGTACAAAACTTGGACATAGTATAATAAAACATAACATAGTTGTCATATAAGCTACTGCACTGTAATGTAAAAAAATCGAAAATATCATATATTATCATAAAATTTGATAGAACAATTGTTAATAAAATATATTTTTGTATAGCATGCTGTTACATAATAAAAATGGGACAATATTCTATGCTTTAATATATTTAATATAGCATATAATATCTTTGTACAAATTATTATAACATTCTATGATCTACTTTAGCATAATACAACATAAGACAACATGCTGCACATTAGTAAAGATTAGCGTAATATATTATAATACAATACAAAATATATTTTATGATTATATAAAACATAAAATAACAGGATATATTTTAGTTCATATATATATATATTTCCCAAAGTTTGTGTGTGTTTTTATGTCTGTGTATGTTGAGCTATAGCTATTAAAGTCTTATAATGAAGCATTTGTATCTCAGATAATTTTATCTAATTACAAATACACGAATACACAAATACACATATACACGAATACACTTTCAACAAATTTGAAAAAAAAATAAATTGAGTGCAGAGTGTTAATTTATAAAAAAAAATTTGGTAATAATGTGCAACAATTTTTTTCAAATATAAAAACGAGCTGTGGCTCAAAAGGATAGAAACACTGCTTAGGCATTATATGTTGTTATGTTGGTGCAAATACGCCACCGCTTTCCATTACAGTGCAATGTCACGGAGAGAGGTGGCGTTATTTCATGTGTGTTCAATTGTGAAAGCAAGTAATGTAGTTATCTCTTATTAGTATGCTTGCTCAAATTAGCAATTGGCATTGTGCCAGGCTAATGGCAAGTAGCAAGCAACTTCATCGCCTCTCATTGCTTATATACTAATTTTTAATACTTGTGTATTGCTGGGCATTTTGCTAGTCTATATATATACAAACGTGGAAGTATGTGTGTCCCTCCATCTATAGATCTAAAAGTCTTGATATTAAAATTCTGTTTTCTGATGAATTTGAACTTATGTCAAATGTATTGGCAAAGTTCTTACCCAGACTCTCTACCACTGAGCCAGCAAAACATAGTGATCAGTCAGGTTATCATATACCGCATACACCATGAGCGCACTAATTATTTTAGCTTTGCGATTATGCTTGACAATGCCTCTGTGAAAAAATATTTTGGGACCTAAGTTTATGAGACGCGATGCTTCTTTGTTTTTTTTCAATAGGGCTAATTTATTTGACCTCACAATAATGACAAAAGTTTATCTCAAAACTAAAGTTTGGTAATTTTTGTGCTGAATATATATATATATATATATTTATTTAAAGATATACATTGCGGAACTTTCGATGGCGAGTTATCCGTATTCGTTATACGATATATCCGGTATGTGTTAAAATAAAAACTTTTCGCTACGTTAAAATTTCAAGGTATAATAAAATACATATAAAACTTCTTTCAAATATTGGTTTAGTCAACCTCAATCATTTAAGTTAGATTCAGCGTTTATGTTACACGGCTTTCTCAAAGGTAGAAACTCTCTACGTCGTACATTGTAATGTTTTATTATCTTGGGCCCACAGGTCGTAACCAGAAAATTCACTAAAGTCACTGTAGAAATCTATAGCTACTAAAGTTAACATAGTGTTTTGGCACTATTGTTAATGATGATGATTTGTACCTTTAGCCTATGATATTAGCCTAATGCCAATTTTTGCATGTCAACACTGAAACGAACTGAAATCATATAACTTTATACCAAATAATTTGGGACTTTAATCGTAGCAAAACAGATGGTATTTGGCAATAACTTGCTAATTATCTCACATTTACATTTAAACACTTATAAACCTTTATTCTTCCTTCAAATTTATTTTAATGGAACAGTTCTATCAAATTATTAAATTTTAAATTTACAGTTGTTTAAAAACCTTTACGGTTGTTTGATTTATTTTTAATTTAATTGTTCAGCACAAAACATTTTCCTTTTAATATGAAGTGTGTGAGTTACAGTTGTTTCACAAAATTTGAAAAACTTTTCAGTTGTTTTTATTTTTTCTCTTAATTTATTTCAACTACACAAAACACTTCTCTCATCATATGTAGTTTAAAAGTTAGAGTGGCAAATGTTGTTATATGTCAAATAAAAATCAATTTTCTGTTCAAAGACTTTTTTATGACCCGGGCAACGCCGGGTGGTACAGCTAGTCTATATATACAGTAAATCTCAAAATTGTCGTTTGTCAATCCAGCTATAGAAATTAAAAGCTTTAAATAAAAAGTACGCTTTGTACTGGATTTGAACTCACATTCGTTGACAGTTTGTAGACAACAACACCTAACTAAAAGGCTATGCCACTCTGACCATTCTAGTCACTCTTACCATATGCTGCATACCCACTTTGTGAATGTGCTAAAGAATTTATTAATGGCGTAGCCGCGGGTTACATGCCCCTGTTATATTATTTTGTGCCTTATTTTGCAAAACACGACGTCTGTTTATTCTTGCCATACTAGATCAAATATGTTTTTTGCTATACCGTTGTCAACAAATATTTATTTTAGAAATCAAAATTTAGAGGGTTGTTGTACTGATTACGACAAAATAAAAAACAGCTGACATGTTGTTTGCTAACATCTCTCTCACAACAGTTAAAACAGATATACGTTGCTTGCTATCGTAGTTCAGCGTCATTCAATTTTGGCTATAGCGAAAATGAAACTGAAAACAGACAGTAATAAAATTTTAGCCAATGACAAAATTGAAATATTGTTTACTGAAATACATACTAAAATGTTAACGTGCAAAATGTATTAAGTAAGCTAAATTCATTTAAGTTACAGTCAACATTTAAAGGTCAATATTATACATTGTATGTTTGTCTCGAAGGTAATGACTCCCTGTAGAGCGTATTGGTACATTTGATTGCAGATCATAACCACTGAACACAAGAAAATTACTGTAGGTAACTATAGTTACTAAGGTTAAAGTACTATTTTGTTACTAATTTTTAATATGTGCAGTATGTATATAAAGTGTTGATGTTTTTTATTTAAAAGTGTTTGCATTAGATAATAACTATAGGTTTCCATACAAGTCTATACTATCTTTTTCCTTTATTATGCCAACACTCAAATGAATTAAGATCATTTAATTGTATACAAAATGATTTTCAATGTAATTTTAGCAAAACATTATATTTAGCTATAATTTTACATTCAAACTTTAAAACTTTCACTGCTTTTTATATTTTTCAAATTTATTTCTACAAAACACTTTTTTTCACAATGTGAAATTTAAAAACTAAATATGTTTGACAAGTTTAAAAACATTTAAAGTTCACTTTTTTCAAATTTATTTGAAATTTTCCAAAACACAAAACACTTTTCTGATAAAATGAAGTTTTACAGATATAATGGTGAATTTTGATTATGATAAAAAAAAACATTTTGTCCAAAGACTTCTCGGGCAAATTCGACTACGTGTATTATAATAAGATAGGTGTTAATTCTTTCCTTATTTGCAGGCACTTCTCATTTTTTCAAGGACTGTGAATGAACTGCTACTGGTTAGAAAGTTACAAGAAGCGATTGATATATACAACGCTATATGTACATTTATTTTTGCAACTAGAAGAACCCTTAAAGATTTGTGGGTGAGCATCAATACTAGGAACTTAGAACAAAACGCTGTTTTGAAAACATAACACAATAGGAATAACTTTAAAGATGGGCTTAGACCAAATTTTAGTATATTTTATTTGAAATTATTTGTATATTTCTATTATTTCTGTTTTTTTTTGATGTACAAAACAATCTGACTACCAAATATGTTTCAAGATTAGAATTGAAAAAACTTGATCGCATATAAATTGATCACGTCAGATGAAAGGGATGTCATAATTTTGCTAGTTGCAAAGAGATAGACATCATAGAGTCAAGTAATGCTGCAACTGAAACACGTCAGCTAGTATCAACTATAGCAATGATAATAACTAGTGAGGTCATTTTGCACAGGTGTTTCTTTGGATTATTTTAATTGTAATTAAGTTTTTGTCAAATTTGATTTTGATTTATCCTGGCAGTCAGATTGCTTCAAACATAAAAGACAAATGTAAATGGTAAAAATAATAATACTTTCTGATATAATACACTACAATTTGGTGTGAGCTCATCTTTAAAGGTGTTAAATTATGATTTATCAGAAGAAACATCAATATTGCTTCAACTTCATACAAAAAAGTTGTTGAAATCAAATTCAAACTCAACATGTTAAATGAAAAGTTTTAAATGAACTCAAAACTGTCCTGTGCGGCTTATACGCACTTTTACCTGTAAATCAAAAACAGCCTTCAAGGTCAGGGTGTGGACTATAAATGCTAGCTCATGCATAGGGATTTAAAAATGGTTAGTTGTGTCAGCAAAGAGAACTTCAAACTGTAATAGTTGTTGTTATCCTAACTAGCTAGGTTCCAATGACTAGATTTTCTTGTAGCAGCTACAACATAGTTTTGTTCTCAGCTTGAAATGACGTTGTAGCTGCCACAAGAAAATTTAGGCACCAAAACCAGCTAATAATTTATGTATATATAAACGAATGTATTCATACATATATGTATAGGTCTGTTGTGTAGTACAAAAAAGCTATACATGTACTACTAATATGCATACTCTAAAAGCTGTTTGGTTAAAAAGCTAAAAAATTTAATAATTCACTTATAATTATTTCTTGTTCTGAGAATAAAAAAAAAAACCTTGAGTTGAAATATGCTAGACGTCCGTATTGTGTTGTCACCTGCTACATGTACGCCATTGCGACGCAGCCTACATATAGTTTTTTTCTGGATCAAGTTTATCTCAATCCATTGGAGGTACTGGCCTACAAATAGCAATTTTCATAACTACTATTTTGCATGAAAAACTAAATGCAATATTGTATTGCGACATCAATTGAAAAAAACTAGTTATATTATTTATTATAATATATGCTGGCATTAAATGATGAGCATTGAATTGTATTGGTTTTTAAAGTTTAAGTTTTATATTATTCTATAATATAATTGAGTAAAAATAGTTGCTATGAAATATATTTTACTGCAAAAGATTAACTTGATGCAAAATTGACTTCAGCGTACCAATTTTCAGTTGTAATTTCTTCCCTGACACCGGCCATTGCAACTTACAAACAATCAGTTTTAACAAGTCTTCATCAGTTTGAAAGGAATGACTTTGGCAAATAAAACCCTTCCAGAGCTATTGCATACATATGTACATATGTACGTGCATAGGTACGTACATACACACATGTACAATCAATATGTACATATATCCGTACATATGTACACATATTAATACATGCATACATATACAATATGTATGTACATACATGGTTACATATATATTTAATGTACATGGTTACATACGTATGTATGTACATACATATGTACATACGTACATACGTACATACATACATACGTACATACGTACATACGTACATATGTATGTACATACGTACGTACATACGTACATATGTACATGCGTACATATGTACATGCGTACATACATACATACGTACATATGTACATGCGTACATACATACATACATACATACATACGTACATACATACATACGTACATACATACATACGTACATACATACATACGTACATACATACGTACATACATACGTACGTACATACATACATACGTACGTACATACATACATACGTACATACATACGTATGTACATACATACGTACGTACATACATACATAC
This sequence comes from Watersipora subatra, assembly GCF_963576615.1. Classification (NCBI taxonomy): domain Eukaryota; kingdom Metazoa; phylum Bryozoa; class Gymnolaemata; order Cheilostomatida; family Watersiporidae; genus Watersipora; species Watersipora subatra. The sequence continues at coordinate 9,722,756 of NC_088713.1, forward strand.
GTACATACATACATACGTACATACATACATACGTACATACATACATACGTACATACATGCATACGTACATACATGCATACGTACATACATGCATACGTACATACATACATGCGTACATACATACATGCGTACATACATACATACATACATACATACATACATACATACATACATACATACATACATACATACATACATACATACATACATACATACATACATACATACATACATACATACATACATGCATACATACATACATGCATACATACATACATGCATACATACATACATGCATACATACATACATGCATACATACATACATACATGCATACATACATACATACATACATACATGCATACATACATACATGCATGCATGCATGCATGCATGCATGCATGCATGCATGCATACATGCATACATACATACATACATACATACATACACACATACATACAAACATACGTATGTATGTATGTACATACATACGTATGTACATACATACTTACATATGTACATACATATGTACATACAGTGCATACATTAATGTATGTATGTAAGTATGTATGCAAATATGTAGGTGCATATGTATGTACATACATATGCACCTACATATGTATGTACATACATATGCACCTACATATGTACATACATACTGGCGTAAATACATTAATGTTAATATGTATGTACTGCATGTAATTATTTATGTACGGTAATATGATATGTACATATTTATGTACATACACATGTACGTATGTACATATGTATGCACATATGTATGTATATACATACGTATGTACATGCATAAATATGTATGTACATATGCACATACTTATACATGTACGTACATGTATATGTCTTTACATACGTACATACATATATGCATACTTACATACATGTATGTTTGCATATATTTGAGTTTTAGTTAGCCTATTAATCTTAGTGAGACTAAAGGTAAAGGACATAAAACAGTCTTACACTTCATTAGTGATTTATTATGAATTATATTAAATCATTATTATTAATGATTTCCTTGGTGTTTTAGTTTTATAAACTTTTTTTAAATTTTGTGGGCCGCAGCGTAATTTTGTCAGCAAAAAACTAATACTTCCATTTCAATCTCAAAGTTAATTTGATTGGCTGCTTCTGAATCAAAGTTTCCCTGCAGAAAATCTTTCCAATTTGATTGTTAACGCTATGCTACAAATACTGTTGCCAAAATAAAACAAACATTAAGAATATTACTTTAAAAGGTTTTTTTTTGGCGTCACAAAATGAATTCTGAGATTATTGTAGAATACGTTCGTTGCTGACCCGGAAAAAACAATTAAGAAAGTGATAGATAACGATATGAAATATTTGAAAAACGATGAGCTTGCAAAAAGACCTGCAACGGTTTCTCAAGATCTACCTGCTCCAAAAACCGACACCATAAAACCTGAAGGAAGGTTGGCAACAGAAGAAAATGTTCTAAAACGCAAACAAGTAGGAAAGTCAGCGTCTCCCATAAAAAATTCATGCGTAGATCCAGTTGTTAAAACTGTGATGGATGAAATGGTGCAACAAGTCGAACAAGAAGCAAACAAGGAAATGATTGGCCCACTTATTGATAAAGCAATTGAAGAATTTATTGGTCAAAGTTCAAATAATTTGTTTGACGTTTTACCAGAGGATACCGAGCCCTGGGCGCCAGAAGATGAAGAGTTTGTTTTACCTAATAATCTTTGGGACGACATCTAAAGTCAGCCACCTGCACCGTAGGTTAGCTTGAAACAGCTAAAACATTTTTCATAAGTTTTAAACGATGTTGAATCGATCTTATTACCCAAGTGATTTTAATGTATAAAATATTTTCAATAACAAATTAAATTCCAAGAATAAACTCTGCTGCCTTACATAAATTTTTTTTTCATTGATCAATTAAACATCTTCTCAGTAAACCTAATTTCAATTAAAACTTTATTAAATCTTTTTGATAAGACAAACAAAAAAAACTATGCAAAAAATACAGATAAATAACCTGAGATCAGATTTGGGTCGTTTATTCAACCTAGACTAGTGAAAAAAAAGCAAGTTAAACAGTTCTTTCGGACGGCTTGTTTATTTAAAATAATTCTATGTAATTATTTTATGTAACAAAATGCCAAAGATAACTTTTTGACTGGTTTTTCAAAGTTTTGACCAGTCAAGGTCATATAAAAAACCCAAATTTGATCTTAGAATATAAATAAAGGTATATTTGATATCAACTTTACCTGGGCTGTTATACGTGTAATTACAAGTACATTAATACAGGAAAATTTACCATAACCTCATGTTAATAAATGTTTTAAATTGAGTTAATCAGTATTTCAATAATAAAAATATAGTAGATCTACCTAAGATACATAACTATACACATAACTAGCTTTTACCAGAATCTCTAACTCTTTTGCTACCATAAGCCGATATATCGGCTTTTGTAATAATTTAAGTACAGACCGTAGGCCGATATATTTCAATATAGTTTCACTTTTATTTTAATTACGAAGCCTATACCATAGCTAGACCAACCAAATTTTGTCTCGAATGAAACAACCTTGTTGTCATTCACTTGCTATTAATATAAATCTTTTTGGTTAAATATTTTCAACAGTTTGCGGTGATAAAAGTACTAACCGTAAAATGATTTACCGGCTTATCAATAAAGTTTCACTTTTCTTTTCATTATGAAGCCTAAACCATAGCTAGACCAATCAAATTTTGTCTGCAGGTAAACAACCTTGTTGCCAATCATGTGCACTTAAAAAGGTTTTTTAGTTCAGCAGTTTGAATTCTAATTATGTTTCAAAACGGCAAAACCAGATCGTTATCATAATGGCAAAGAAAAACACATCGCGTTCATTCAATGCAAATAAAACATTAGATATTATACAAAAATAGAATTTACTTTAAATTTATCTTATAGAAAGTTTTGTTTTAAATAAGATGCATTTTACAGTAAAACAACATCTGTTTTTATTCTTGAGATATAGCTTAAATACTGGCAATTATTTTAGCTTTTCGAAAAATTTGTTTTATTAATTCGGGCAGAAAATTCATTAGGTAAGATTTTAATGGGCTAGTGAAAGACTTAATCAGCAGTATTATGTGGCAATTTTCAATTTACACAGTTTGGAAAGTTTTCAAACAAAACCGATGCTTAAAATAAGAACAGAAAATGCATAAGGCTGAACAAACCTTTTATACAGCTGCGAGTCATAGTTTTTGTTAATCTCTGTGGAACTACAATTCCGGTTAGAGCTCACAAACCCTTCGAGAGTGCACTCACAGCAAACAAAACACCAAATATTGCAATCAAAGATACTGCAAATACATTATACCATTTAACGGAAGCAGTTGTGAAATTAAAAATTGAAATTATTTTGCTAGGGATTCCATAATTTTTTAGTCAGGTTTTTTAAAATGATCTTGTACAAAATTTTAGTAAATTTTATAAGAAAGTGTTATTATTTTTTAATCGCTTGCAATTGTTGTTGATGTTTGAGGTCATTTTACTGCTGGGATGTTTTATAATTAACAAGAGGTTATTGTAATTAACAAGTTAACACACAGTTAACATGCTTATATAAAGTAAAAGTACAATTATGATGTCTATGGTTGCAAAAAGACGAACAGAAAAGAGACGCAAAACGCTGCGGCTTGAACGCGATAGTCGATATCAACTATAGCTATAATAAGAACTAGTTTCTAACATATTTCTCCTCTGAGCATCTTGGGTGATTTCATCATTAAAACTGCAAAAAATCCCAAATCTTTAGCAGTTTTCTCTTGAACATTTTTCATAGGCCAATATTATTTACTTTTTTTTCTGGATTTCTTCATTACTTTTGTGGTCATGACATGAGTATAACCCCTATCTAAAACCTGATATCTTGTTTTCTAATGATATTTTTCATCATTGAATAAACTACACACATGCTTGCAAAAAACCTCTATTCAATATTATAATTGGCCATTTTCCATCTGTCTGTGCATCTGTTTACCTGTTCAGCTACATAAAAATTTTTAAACACTGATTTTCACAAGTATTTTGAAGATTTGAATTGTGACAAACTAAATATGTTGGCTAGATAATCAGTATAAGAATTTGATTGTCACAAGTTCAAGTTCCATAAAAACAAATTTTTGGTCATTTCATTATTTGCATGAAAACATTTAAATGAACTTCTATTATAACATACAAATAAAAAGCTTTGAGATCTGTATCATTTCTAAAAGTTTGAAATTGATTCAAATGTCATCTTTTATTAGCAACAATGCTTAATCCAAAAGCAGTTTTCAAATGGAGCTGATTTCAGATACATGTAAAAGGAATTGCAATGGAAGTTTAAATCAGTCCAATGAGGACAACTTATTTCAAATAATCAAATAAACATAAACTATTTTTCATTCATCAAACACTTTGGCTTATAAACAAAGAGAGCGGCAGCTACATATCAATTAAAATGACTAGTGAAAGGTATCAAAAACAATGGTTCCTCCCACAACCAAAGCTTTCCATTGCTTGCAGCTTGGCCACTTCTCAAAATGCAGATATTGCAATTTATCCTCAGTGCATTCTCGAGTGATAGCAATCAAAGTTTTGTGCGATTTTCTTACCAAAGTCACAGAAAGACAAAGCTAATTAATTTGAGATTTGGAGCTTTAGCTTTTACTGTGCATAGCTAGTTTTTATAACTGTATGCTTACTTAGCTTTGCTATATATAGGTGATCTACATGTGTTTGCCTTCATCTGTTTAATGCTGGTACAAAACTTAGCAACAGTGAGGTAAGGATTAATGATTTTCTATGCTACAACCTTTGAACCGATTTATTTGCAATGCTGCTCTTAAAATGCATCAGTTTTCTGTTTTGTTTGTCAAATCTCAGAGGCATGATGGTGGTAGTCAAAAGCCTTAGCATTTTGTAAGCATAAACTTTTGCTAAACACATTCACCAAAAGGGTTTTAAACAAACGGTGAGAAGCCAGTTGCTTTAACGGCTGTTTAGCTTCTCAGTCTGAGCGATAAGTGATGGTCTCTTAAAAATTTCATAATTGAAGCCTTTTCCAAAAAAGATTGTTTTTAAATCCATGCAAAAACACTAAAAGTAATTTACAGAATGATATTTTAAAACAGGATTTTGCTTGTAATTAATATATTGGTCGACTTTTAATTTTTTATAGCAATGTCTGACACAATAGTTATTAGAAGTATCTCCTACTGAGGCCAGGAGCATCCAGGTTTACAATTCACTCACTATAGACGCTCCATCAATTTTATGAGGCATTGAGAAATAGTATTGCTAACTAGTGTGTAGTGTGTATATGCCTGAAAAGTGTTGGAAATAAACTTTTATTCTTTTTAAATTGATCAAATGTAAGTTTAAGTGTTTATCAGAAAGAACAATTTGTACCTCAGTACTTATGTGATCTAAACTAAAATAACATGTTTCTTAATTATTGAGGGATTAATTGCATTGATTTATTTATATCATGTTAAAATTAGATTAGACACCAGATTTATGAAGTAGTACAGTATTATATAGTAGTATTTAAGAATATAAGGCTTAACATGTAAAATAATAATTTGTAGTAATATATGTTACGTAAAAGTAAAAATTGCATTGTGGTGTATTTTTTCGAATTGTATAATCCTTTAGGATATAAGCCATAGTATAATTTTTTTTAAATATGGAGCACAATATAATATAACACAATTTAATTTTTACTATAAAAGCTGTGTTCATTCATCTTAAAAAAGTCACATCCATAGGTTAAAAACCAATGCTTCGCACAAAAATCAAACACAAATATTCAGCTTGGCAGTCAAGCACACTATCAACTGATAAATTCACCACCTTGCCACATTTAAGAATAATTTTGCACATAGCTATTACATACAGTGAGTTCTCATGGTTCGCATGATTAACAGAATATTAGCAAGTTTCAATATTATTTATATAAATGAATCACACAGCTAGTCTTTTAATTTATAGCGATCAAAATCTAGGAATGAAAAATGTTTTATACTGAACTTCAGCTTCCGAAGATTGCGACCAAAAGTTTGTAAACACGTGCATAACCACAAGGGTAAGCCGGTCTTACCATTCTCCTTGCTCATACTAAGTGCTGTATACCTTTTTTGCTATTGCATATGCTAAATGTGCACTCTTTATTATCAAATAATATTACCTTTTACATTTTATATTTTTAAAAATCTTTTAAAGCAAGTCTTTAGCTACTGCTACCTACTTTTATATTTTGTTCAATTTTTAGATGAGCCATTTTAATTTTAAATGTGCCATTTTCATATCAAATGTACCGTTACACTCATATTTTCAGTTTTTCCTAAGGTTAGATCGCTAAATCTGTAAAAAGCTTAATACTTTTCACTTGGAAAAATGCATTATCTCAAGTAGGAGAAATAGTCTATACATTATTTATCTGTTCAGCAATACAGAGTACCAGACAAAGACAGTACGATATCTCATTTTTACATTTGTACCAGTATCGAAAGGTACCGGTATAATTGTCAAATTCTAATTTTCAAATTATCAAGTTTTGATAAATAGCTTCTTCTGCAAGCGTAAACTTTTTTATACACACACACTTCTATGCACTAATGGTAATTTTTAATTCAAAACATTCAAGATCTTTTCATAATAATTGTATCATTACCGACTCATTTTTCATTGCAATTGTAGTGAAACTGAATTTTTAGCCATTGTTTGTTAATAATTATTTCCATTTATTTTACACTATTAAAACTATTTTATTTTTTGTTAATGTAATCGACCTGCACAAACCATTTTTGTCATGATATGAAGTTTGAAAGTTAGAATGGAAACTGTTGTTATAGATTAATTAAAAATCAGTTTTTTTGTGCCAAAGCTTTTTTATTTTTTGAACAACATCAGACAATCATCGAGTCCTTATTATAAGAAGAACGGTGTTTGTCTGTCAGTCAGAGTTCGGGTTAAGAGTAGTAAAAAATATCACCACACGGAGGGATTGAACCCAGGTATTTTGGTTTCCCACTTAAGCATGCTACTAACTGCACTAATTGATCACAATGCTGTGTTGTACAATAATTGTGCAAATAGCTAATAAACATGATGATCACTGTACCACACGGCCAGGAGCTTTGGGATAACCAGGAAATAAAGTCGCGATTTATAGTATTAAGAGTTTTCAGTATTGATTTATGAAAAAGACTGCTCAGCTTTGAAACTACAAACGAGAGTAAAAATATAAAGCTCAAATCTTTAAAAGCTTTTGCGGAACTGTTTACTGTTGCTTATAAAAAACCAGTACCCCTGTACACTAGTACAAAGCTGACAAACTTTATCTTATTTGTAGTGAAACAGCCTTTTCTTTTAAATACATACTTTAAAAGCTATTTCGGTAGGATGCAATAAAAAACACTTATTTTTAAAATTTTATTGTTTTGAAAATCACATGCAAAACCCTGAGTTAAAATGAACTGGGTCTCAGTACATGTATTTTATTTTTACCGGTTACACAGATGTATGCCGTAGCAATATACAGTAGCCTACATGTGGTATTGTTGTCAAAGTCTATCTCAATCTATTAGAAGTACTTGTCTAAAAAATCAAAAAAATATTTAACGTTTCTTTTGCACAAAAATCTAAGGTTTCAAAATTGTATTGTGACATCATTTTTTAGCTAAATAAATAGAAAAAAAACTATTTATATTATATGCTAGCATTAAATGATTAGCATTGAGTTTTTTTTTCAAGGTTTAAGTTTCAAATTATTATAGAATCTTTTTGGATAAGTTTCTATCAAATATACCTTACTGCAAATGATTAAATTGATGCAATTTGACCTCGGAATAACAAATATCATTTTTAAATTTTGCCCGTACATATGTTAATGCAATCTACAAACAATCAGTTTTAATAAGACTATACCAGTTTGAAAGAAATGGTTCTGGCAAATATGAAAAATAAGTTTCTTAATCTATTACTTTGACTAATAAATTCAATAGCTAATTGTAAAATATTAAACGGTTAAACAGAAAAAAGGAATCATAACATATGCCTTTAATAAATATTGATTGTATATTTTTAGTAATTGTTGCGCATGTTTTTTACCTTTTTTTTAATTTTAAACTGCGTTGAATGTAAGGTGAATAGTGTGCAGCGTTGGTTTAGTGGTTAGTGCGCTGGTATACAATCAGTAGGCAGCGGTTTGAATCACAGAAGGACTGTTAGTAGCATTAGAAAAGGCATTCAGCCAGGGTTGCTCATGGGTAAAATACCATTTTTATGCTTGGTTTTCTGATGCATCGTGCACTATGATATACTTGTTGTTGTGGCAGCACAATTTGAGTAAAGCCAAAAGAAAAAGATTTATAATAAAATGGATGATTTAAAAAGAATGATGATTTGGTTATATATAAATCATAATTGAAAGAGGTTTACTAGTGCTTCTATCATTGTCATTATTTCTTCACCCTGTTATGCAATCTTCTTTTATTTTAAAAAAGACTGTTTTGGAAATTTAGAAATTTAATGATTGATATTGATTGTTGTGGCAAATCAATCAAATTCAGTTGCTTGCCGACTGATGGCCCAAATCCACTGGTTGTTTACTACGTTTCCGCAGTAGTCTGTTTTTGTGTGAAGGTTAGCTTTCTACAAAAAGTTTTCGTAAAGTTAGCACCAATGTGTTGTAACAGTCTTTGTGCCTTATGATTCGTAAATTATTAGTTTTGCCTGGTTGAAGATTTCTGTCAGACAAGACGTGTACTTGATTTTTCTTTAATGTTGAATCTAATATCTCTTTAGTACAAAATTTAAAATAAGTGAGCATCAAATAGCATCAAAATAGCCAAGGTACTAAAATAAACAGGTGGTAGAATATTAGTCGCTTAATGCCAATATTATATCACTCTTCTAACGCCTATTTAATATTTTATTAAACACCATGCATGATACATTGCCTTTAATGGTATTATACAGTATTTAATATTTAATAAATTAATATATATTTGATATTCTAGTAAACAAAATAAATTATTCATTGCATTCAATGGTATTATACAGTATTTAATATTTAATAATCTAATACCTATTTAATATTCTGATAAACAAAATTATATTATTTATTCCATTTAATAGTATTATGTAGTATGTAATATTTAATTAGCCAATGTTTATTTAAAATTATATGTGTATATAGTATTATATTGAAACAAATTTATCATACATTGTATGTAATAGTATCATGCAGGATTTAATATTAAATAAGTTAATATATATTTAATAATTTATTAATCAGAATATATTACTAGTTGTAATTAATAGTATTACAAAGTGTTTAAAATTAAATAGTTTAATATCTATTTAACATTTTAATAAACAAAATCTATTATTCATTGTATTTTATGGTATTATGCAGTATTAAATATTGAGTGTTTTAATATCTTTTTAATATTCTATTAAACATAATATATGATTTATTGTATTTAATAGTAATATGCAGTATGTAATATTAAATAATTTAATATCTATTTTAGGTTATATTACACACAACATTATTTATTGTATTTAATAGTGTTATGCACTATTTAATATTTAATAATTTAATATATTTTTAATATTCTAGGAAAAAAATTATATTAGTAAGTGTTAAATAGGCCTACTCCAGTGTTTTTTTTATATATTTTCTCTATCTAAAACAAGTTATACATAAATACACAGTATGTATTATATTCATTAATATATGAAAGTAAATAATATAAATAGTATTACAAAACAACAAGTATAGTAGTTTTAAGCAGAGTTACAAGTTTTCAAAATTCAACTTTAGCACTCTAGTTTTGTACTAAAACACACATATTTTGTCAGGCTACCATTTTGTTAAGTTTTTATGTTTTGTAAATTAAAAAACAGTCTAAATACTTGAAACTTTGAAAATGCATGTTTTGTGCTGAAAACTAGTACATCTGTTGTAATCTTGTAATCTTACAAGAAAACTTTTGAAAAGACAAAACAACAAACAATTAACTCTAATTTTTTCAAAACTTTTTTTTATTCGCAGTTCAAAATTTTTCACTTTTAAATTTTGCAACTAACAAACTAAATATGAAAAATGCTAGTTTTTTGCAGACAAGACAGTTTCTGATTTTAAAAGCTTTGTCAAAACCGATCAATTTTTTATTTAAATTTTTGAAAGAAAAACCTTTGAAAAGTCCTTTTTGCCAAAACTGACTAATCAATTTTTTTCCAATTTTTTATAAAGTTCAAACTTCATTGAACTTTTTAGTCTTTGGTTGAGTTTGTCGCTAGCTTGAAATGACAGGTGCTTCTGAGTACGTAATTTGTATGACCATTTTTTGCATCCTTTTTAAAATTGTTCAGTATTTATGTCTACGAGTTTTATAAATGTCTGAGTTACTAATGATAAACCTTATGTGATACAATTGAGGGTTTTGATTTACAGATAAATGAGATTTTAGTTCAAAGCTTGATGTTTAAAAGTTGGTCAACAAACTAAAAAAACATATCTGATTTACTTGAAAGCTCGAAAACCTTTTTGAGAAATTATTTACATGTACATGTATGGTCTACTGAGAAAAAGAAAGTTAGTTTCTGTTGACATTAAAATGAGTATTATTGAAAACCATGAATGTTTACGAAACAGGTAAATCTTTACACAAAATGTGAATAATTATATTAAATTTAGAAATTCATAGAGAAAAATATTCAATAAAAAATGTTAAGGTTTAGAAAAAAAAATTCATATAATGAGAATCTCCATGAAGGATCAATTATTGATAAAAAAGAGAATTGCCATAAACAGTGTAAATATTCATGCAAAATGTAGATAGATAGTCATGAAAAAAATGTCATGAAACATGTGGAAACCTATAAAATGTATTTCATGATTCGGATGTAGAGCTATATTTTCTAAATTAATAATAATTCTTACTACGGGTCCTGGTCAAAATATGAACAAAAAACCTTTTGTTCATACATACTCAAAAGACAAAAAAAAGATTTTTTTAATCATCATGGCTAAATTGAAGACTCGCTTAGGCAAATATCGGTGATGTCATCTATTACAGTGCATTCTGGTCAAGCAATCAACAAAATTTGAGCTTCCCTTGCACAACCATGGATGCCAAAGAAGAGTTTTTGCGAGTATTCATGAAATGCCTGACATACCACAACACCATGGCCCAGTGAGTGTTATTAAAGTGCAATTGCTATTTCATAGAAATTAAAAAAAAAAACTAACTCTAGCTCAACCCATGAATGTTCAATCTTGGTGAAGTCCAATTTGAACTCGCAAATAAATTGTTAATAGAAATCTAAACATATAGGTTATTACAATGTAATGAACATTATTAAAACAATTATGAATAAAATAGGACATAAAACAATGAGTATATATGATATAAAATAGTATGATATGACATCATATACTTTTATATCATAATATAAATTTGTGTTATATGCATTTAGTAACAAACTTACATGATAAAATATCTTATAAATATTGTAAATAAAATAAAATAATATTATGTCATATAATAAAATAATATACCATAGATTGTTATAATATACCATACAATATACAATATATAATACAATATTGGCTATAGAAATATACCATAGCTTTTTTTCATTAATTAATCGACTATTATTTAGCAAATAGTACTAATTGACATTTGACTATTATTTGTGTTGCAAAAAATTATTTAAGATTATGAATTAAATGTTGAAATCTTCAAATCGCATTAGCCTGTCAAAAACATATATTTCTAAAAGCTCATCCATTATATTGAATAACTAACTCTAAGGTTTCTTGCATAACATTTTTTACAGAGTTATTTACAAAGCAAAATTCTACAACACATTTTGAAAAAGATAATGATATAAGAAGAAAATTGTGTGTGCATTAACTATTAGAAAAATTACTACATCGGCAGTCCCATTTGTTGTAAAGGATCATCATATGTATCAACTACCCTACAGGATGAATTTATTCGCGGCTGAAAACTGCCACTCTCTAGGAAAAGTTAACTTTATTGCAGCTAGTAATAGAGTTATTCCTACGCATGCGCACACCGCGTGTTCCGGTTTATATCCTGCGAGGCGATCATGCTAAGCTATGGTAAACAATTTTTGCAGCGTCCAGAGGTTTTCATGAATATTCATCGCTTTGGAGGCCTTTGATAAGCCAACAACTTGTGGTAAGTAATGAGTTTTTCACATTCACTAAATTAGTTGAATTTTACGTCGGTAAAACGCAATACTAATTTTTTCCATCCCTACTGCTTCATTATTTGTTTTAGTGTGAGAGAGATTTTTCATCATACACCGAAGAACAATGATTGCAAGGGTGGTAGATGTCATTCTTAGAAGATCACCAATCATTCAGGGAGGTCTGGAAATTGAGGTTGAAGTGACCGCAGCTACTTACGAGAAGAATATATGTTTTTTAAAAAGGAACAAAAGCGCTTTTACGAGCACAAATCTTTGGCCAACCGGCAGAACTTTGCAATAGTAAGCCACGAGGAGAGTTCTGATGATAACTTCCTTACCAGCCATGTAGTAGTGAGATAATCGCCTTTAACATCTACCCAAGACAGTGACAGCGATATAGAGCTGCTATTACCAAAATAACTAGTCAGAGAGCAACATACCTGCCAACTCTCACGCATTGGGCGTGAGACTCACGCAATCACCCCCAAGAAAAAATGAAAATGCGTGAGATTTTTGCCCCAATTTCCACAATTTTGTATATACTATCATCGATACATCAATTGCCCCAAAACCAAATCTCACGCATTGCCCCACTCTTGGGTTGGCAGGTCTAGAGAGCACCATTCTAGAGAGCACCAGCTAGTATTCACTTAGCAAGAGTATCAGTTTAGTTTTATTGCTAGATAACCGCTATATTGACTAAACTGTTTATATTTACTCCATTCATCGTTTGTAAAATTTTATTTGTATTTGAAATATTTTATTTGTACACTCAAGTTTGTAATAAATTATAATATATCTATACATGAAATAAAATATATAATTTAATCATGTTTGCTGCAGCGATATCAAGGAGTTGTTGTCGATGAAGGGGTCTAGGTTGACTGGTTGCTTTTCTACCAATATTCCTGCCTTGATGAATATTACTACTTGTCTCTAGTTTTTGTAATCGGAGTAGGTTGTTTCATTCTCAATCTGCAGTAAACACAAAAAAGAAAAAATATTAACGAGTGTTAAGTAAGTACAAAAACAATAGCTGAAGCATTTAATAAAAGCGATCAGTTTTTAAACAAAAGAATTAACTAATGCAGTTGATTATGGAAAAACGTATCTGCACTGCAAATCAAATAATACCATAATGTCCAGATCAGAATCATGATCGTCCTTGACTTCGGTATTAGAGATTGATGGAGTTGATTTTAATGTAAAAACATTAGGAGAGCTTTTTTGCTATGCTGAAGCCATGCCGAATAACTTGTGAAAACCTTGAATGATTTTGTAAAGTTTGACGCAATGGCGATAAAGCTCGAAGCCTGGCGATGATTTTAAAGAAGTTTTGGAACTTGGCTACGTTTAGTACTTCTGCCTAGCGGCTATTTTCACGATGACGCCATTCTGCATATCTTGTGACAACCTCGAATAATTTTGTAAATAAATGTGATGCATTGGCAATGGTGTTAGCTCAAAGCTCAGGCAATGATTTTAAAAATGTTTTCGAACTCAATTACGTTTAGTATTTATATTAAAAACTAGGCTAGCGACTAGTTTTCATTTTGATGCATTAGTTATGTTCTCTTGTGATTAAAAACAGAACTAATTTTTCACGGACTTTAATAATTCGCAGGATTGACTGTTCGCGAAATCGCGAATTTTTATGAGCAACGAATATTTTCATCCTGTAGGGTATGTGCTTAATTATTCTTTCATGGAAAAAATGTCATACTCTTGCTTTTGTTTGAATCTGAATAATTTAGTTGATATTGAGTTCTATTAAATTTAACCCTAAAACATATTGGCAATTCAACGACCACGAACAACAAAAGCAATTGCAAATGATAGAAAAATACCAATCTTTTTGATAAAAGTTATTGAACTTTTGTGTGAGGTCATCTTTTAAGAGTTACAGCAAGAACCAATACAGAGGGATGTAATTAGAATTACCAGTTGACTCTATCAATTCTAAGCACACTGTGAATAGGGTGATATTAAAACATTGTTGGTTATTAGTTGCCAATCATTTTAGTAAATCACTATATAATAGCCCAAAAGTGAATAAAAACAAATTTTTAATTGTATAGTTACAAGAATGACGAAATTTTATAGAAAACTAAATAGAATACTGACCTGTGCTTTGATTTAATCAGGTAATACTCTGTTGTAACAGTAATGTATAATAGTTGGGTGGTGTCTTCCACGATCAGATTCACTTTGTGGCATAATCAAGTTGCAAATTACTAGACTAACGCACAACCTGTATTTTATTAAATGTCAGGTTGTTTTAAGTTGCGATTGGTCAGATGAATAGAACGGTGGCAGCGAGTACCAATGATAAGCGGCTAACCAATATTTGCTGACCCACCACTCTCAGATAGAGTTGGTGAAAAAAGACTGTATAACAAAAATGATAAAACAAAAGTATGTTGGGATGAAAGGCAACAAAGCCCACTACGATGTTAAAATGGATGCGAGAGAAAATCAAATCAAAAATGAATTTGCTATTAAATTTAAAAATCACAAAGGCTTTTTGTAGAGCCAACTGATAAATTGGATTTTCACACAAAATCTTATGCAAAAAATAGTTTAGAGCACCACCATACATGTTTTGCACACATTTTGTGCTGGTTTTCTAAAGTCTTCCATGCACCATTACTTTGAGAAAAATCGATACTACTAAGTATTACTGAAAAAAAGGCGAATTTTTTTACTACATTAGGAGTTGTATCCATTCATCTGAAGCTACAGCTAGATGTAGAGCAAAAGAAATGTGTCATACATAAAACTTGTGACTTTCAGATTAGCTGCCAGATACTCAATTAACTGCCTCACTCAGTCACTTTGTTACTTTTTAAATAATTGTGCAGATAATTGCTAAACATAACAATCTTTCTCATACCGAGCTATCACAGTACTAGTTTTTTCGTCAATAAATGCCGAGTCTATCCATCTGCTTCAAACCACGCACAGAAATTAAGAAAAAAAATGCTTTTAACATAATTTGTGCTACCAAATTTTAGGCTGGTGGACTAATACCCTTCCACTTGAACAAATCGACCGACTGGAAGTATTTTGGTATTATTGGGCAGTTACTTATTACACCGGAAGATATCCCGCAGTGCACCAGATTTCCAGGTTGCCACTTGTAGGTGAAAAGTGTGGAACAATTTTATTACCTACTAGTAACATGGAACAGAGAATCTACTAGTATCTACTAAAAACTACTTATATTTACTGCAACAAAAATAATATTACTCACTAAAAGAAAACCTTTATTAATAAATAAATAAAAACTAATACAAATTTTTTTTTATTAAAAGAAAAATTGCTAGAGCCAACTAAAAAGAACTCCTACTAGGTGACATTTGCTTCTGTTACAGGCTGGCAGAGAGGAAGTACTATGTTTCTCCACTCAGGAGGTATGAAGAAAGAGGTGGATACATGGCTGAAGCATTGACACATCATGTTGCAATCATCAAAGAATTTGGTACAGCTTGTCAAAAGTGTTCTATGATTATTATACTAGCCAGTTGATACTATTCCATATGCCTAATTAACAGTATGATCACTTTTGCAGCTACAGCACTGATATTTAGCCTAGATTGTATGTCAATTGTACCGATCAACTAATTCACATGCCAGTTAAAGATTATGCAAGGTCACAAAGATGAACTTGCATAAGCTTTTTTGTAGATTTTGTCAGAAAAGGTTGGTAATTCTTATCATTTGTGATTATTTTTAATGTTTTATGTAATCTGATTGCCAGAATGTTTTAAGATCAAATTCAGCAAAAATTATCACGGCGATAACGCTAGAAAACCACTATGCGCGAATTAACATCACTATTTGCTATTGCTGCTAATGTTGCTATCATCAATTGCGTTAAAGTTTCAACATTACACATTTCTATTCTGATGATCTCTTTACAACTACAGACATTATAATCATCCTTTTGCTTGATCTGAGCGTTTAACTGCAATCAAGTTTTGCTAATTATAATCGTGAAAACTCCTTGCAGTCGGATCACCTCCGACATCAAAAGCCAACACGTTATGAAAAAACACAGATAATTTTTGACAAAACCTGTTAAAACTGTGCAAGTTCACTTTTAAGCAACATTTTTACCATAATCATACCTAAGCTATCATACTATAACTCAGATGATATACATACTAGTAATCATAGATAGAGTATCACACTATAACTTAGATGATATACATACTAGTTATCATAGGTAGAGTATCATGTTATATCTTAGATGACATGCATACTAGCAATCATAGGTAGAGTATCATACTATAACTTAGATGATATACATACTGGTATTCATAGGTAGATGATCATGTTATAACTTATAGGATATAAATACTGATAATCATAGGTAGAGTATCACGTTATACCTTAGATGATATACATACTAGTAATCATTGTTAGAGTATCATTTTATACCTTAGATGATATACATACCAGTAATTATAGGTAGAGTATTGTGTTATACATGTACCTTAGATGATATGCATACTAGTAATCATAAATAGAGTATCATACTATAACTTAGATGATATACATACTTTTAATTATAGGTAGAGTATCATGTTATATCTTAGATGACATACATACTAGCAATCATAGGTATAGTATCATACTATAACTTAGATGGTATAGATACTAGTAATCATAGGTAGAGTATCATGTTATACCTTAGATGATATACATACTAGTAATCATAGGTAGAGTATCATGCTATATCTTAAATGACATACATACTAGCAATCATAGGTAGAGTATCATACTATAACTTAGATGATATACATACTAGTAATCATAGGTAGAGTATCATGTTATACCTAGATGATATACATAGTAGTAATCATAGGTAGAGTACCATGTTATAGCTTAGAATATATGCATACTAGTAATCATAGGTAGAGTATCATGTTATACCTAGATGATATACACAGTAGTAATCATAGGTAGAATATCATGTTATAACTTACATGATATACATACTACTAATTATAGGTAGAGTATCATGTTATAACTTACATGATATACATACTAGTAATTATAGGTAGAGTATCATGCTAAACCTTAGATGATATAAATACTAGTAATCATAGGTAGAGTATTATGTTATAACTTAGATGATATACATACTAGTAATCATTGTTAGAGTATCATTTTATACCTTAGATGATATACATACCAGTAATTATAGGTAGAGTATCGTGTTATACATGTACCTTAGATGATATGCATACTAGTAATCATAAATAGAGTATCATACTATAACTTAGATGATATACATACTTTTAATTATAGGTAGAGTATCATGTTATATCTTAGATGACATACATACTAGCAATCATAGGTATAGTATCATACTATAACTTAGATGGTATAGATACTAGTAATCATAGGTAGAGTATCATGTTATACCTTAGATGATATACATACTAGTAATCATAGGTAGAGTATCATGCTATATCTTAAATGACATACATACTAGCAATCATAGGTAGAGTATCATACTATAACTTAGATGATATACATACTAGTAATCATAGGTAGAGTATCATGTTATACCTAGATGATATACATAGTAGTAATCATAGGTAGAGTACCATGTTATAGCTTAGAATATATGCATACTAGTAATCATAGGTAGAGTATCATGTTATACCTAGATGATATACACAGTAGTAATCATAGGTAGAATATCATGTTATAACTTACATGATATACATACTACTAATTATAGGTAGAGTATCATGTTATAACTTACATGATATACATACTAGTAATTATAGGTAGAGTATCATGCTAAACCTTAGATGATATAAATACTAGTAATCATAGGTAGAGTATTATGTTATAACTTAGATGATATACATACTAGTTATCATAAGTAGAGTATTATGTTATACATGTAAATAAAATGCTAAACATATAATTTGCTCATCCGAAAAAAGTTAGTCAAAAATAAAAACGGCCTTCTAAAATGAACTCATAAATAAGCATTCCAATGGGCTACTATTTGTGTTGTTTATAACGCTTCGTTATTTAAAATGTTTATTTTATAAATGTCTAAACTGATGTAACATGGCAACCTGATGAGCAATGCTCTAAATTTCGCTTCAGATGCGTGTGTCAGAACTGATCCGCTTCAGGCAGCAGCCATTTGTTATGCAAAAGAATACATTCCCCAAGATATGACTCTTGATACTATCAGAGCAAGACTGTTTGAAGTTTTTGACGATTACCTTTCAAATGGACTAACAAGACAAAAGATATACATGGTAATTAAACCTTTAATTATTTTATTATTTAACGAGTATCTTTGTGGCGATTTGCTAATTTTTATGATGATAAGAACCGTGCTGGTCTGAAGTCGTGGTTCAAATAAAAAGTTGCTTTAAACTGTGCTTGAGCTTATGCCATTCGGAGTGGTAGACCCACATTTTTACCAATCGACCACCTTCAAGTACCACACAATAAGTGTTTAGATAGTTATATTCTGTGATTCATTGGCACATCTGACAATCTCTCAGCCTAAGCTAGATTACTTGAATACTTGTTTTATCTTCATATCTAAACAGCCTGACCTTGATTAGTGCAATTAAATCGTTCAATTTTTAACTTGAGCTTTCAACTAAAATTTCATTTTACAATCAAACTTTAGTTCCTCTAGCCATGCGATTTGAAAATTAGACATTTACTTTAAATTTTTCAACTTCATGAGTTTCATCTTCAATTTTCTTAATCTAGTTTTAAATTATAAAACAACAAAACTCAACTTGCTTTTTTAACCAGATGCTGTTTCACTTGGATGTGCTCTAAAAACTTTTGCTCTTTGCAAATTTTGTGCTTCACCTGCATTACATTTTTATACGAAAAACTGCTTTTATAATTTTAATAAGTGGTATTCTCTCTTTAACTCTTCAATAAATAAAGAAATGTCAAGTAATGTGACAAGGTTACTCAACCATGAAACAGATATATATATATATAAATATATATATATGCTTACGTGTATATCGCTTAATGCTTGCAGTACTTCGGTACTAAATGTATTTTTTGTTTCCATAACTTGACAGCTCAAACTGGACGCACAAAAATTGGAGTGGCAAACAAAAAACACAAATTTATAGATGTAGAAAATGTACCATTCAACCTATCATTATTGTGGAATGAATAGAGACTCTCATGCACTCTTTGAGATCAAATGCCAATGTTATCCTCCTGGCCTATGTAAATTAGCTAAAATAGAATAGTATTATAATTGCTATTAGTAGCAATATTTGGCGTTTGTTTAGCTCTAGCTATTGCTTTCTAACGGTCGGTAAAGTTTTTTTGTAGCAAAAGTTAGTAACTTTCAGTAAAACATAGTTGGCAATTCCAATAAAAATTGTTCAACTATCATTTATCCCAACTTTTGTTACTGATAGCATGCGGATCATGTTTTTAATTTGGTTCATTCAACTAATTTACCTTTAATCTGTTTGTTCAGAGTTGTAGGGTTTTTGTTGCACAATTCTTTTAATATTGATATGAAAAAAAAGATTTCAGGTTAATAAAACCATAATTAAACATAAAAAATAATGAGCAATATGTCAGATAATTTTGAGATGTTTATTAATCTAAATTTATGAGTGAAGACTTAGCTTTTCAATAAACAAAGCAATTTAAAATCAAATTTACGGGATGGAGAAATGAGTGGTGAAAGGTAAAGGAGGTTAAGAAAAAAAAAGATTGAGATAGAGAGAGAAGAAAACAAGAAGAAGAAAGAGAGAATGAGGAACAGAAAGGCAGATAGAGAGAGATTGATAGATGGAAAGATGAAGAGAGAGAGAAAGAAATAGAGAGAGGTAAAGAGATAAAGAGATAAAGAGATAAAGAGAGAGAGAGAGAGAGAGAGAGAGAGAGAGAGGGAGGGAGGGAGTAAGACGGAGAGAAAGAAAAGAGTCGAGTGAGGTAGAGATAGAGAGAGAAAAAAAGAGAAGGAAAGGAAGGAGGGCAAAAAAAAAAAGAGTCAGAAATAAAGGGAAGGAGCAATAAAGAGGCAGAGATAGAGGGAGGAAAGGAGAAGAAGAAATAAGTCATCAGCCTTTTAACTATCACAGTGAGCATGCATTCATCAAGAAGCCAAGGAAGCAATTCGTATAAAAATATTTTACAAGACGTTTCTTTAAGATTATGCTAAAGGTAGATAAATATTAATTTCACGATTTTTTCTAGATGTTCCTCCTCACTACTGAATGGTCAGCAAATACCTTCGCTGTCAATAACAAGATGAAAACAATGGAGGTAATAAAGCTGACAAATGAGTACTTCATGAAGCACCCCAAAATCATGGACTTTGTAAAAAAAGAACAAATGTGGATTGCTGAGGATAACATTCCACTTTCAGTATGTATTCATTTCCACTGAGTGGTTTTGTCTAACTTTTATTTATTGCGCTCGCATAGTGTTTCTTGCAGATCCTAATAACTTATACACCAACTCTTATTGCAATGTCGCTGTGCCTGCTTTTGGTGGTCCATTATAAAGTAGATCTAAAGAAACTTCTGCTATTTATATCCGCAAGACAAACTTTAAGGTGACCTTTATAACTCATTTAATCAACTTGGTGCTTTTGTTTAAATTTCGCAAATTTTTAAACTATTACCTTGGCGCAGTGGTTGTATATGACCAAGGGCAATGTTGTGTGGTTTTAATAGGCTTTGTACAAACAATTTTAGATTACTAAGTAGTTAATTAATTAACATATAATGTCTGTACTTATGTAAAAGGAAATAGTCATCCACCTACATTAGGCCAATAGAAAACACATTTACAGCCTATCCTGGGCTTAGTTTTTCTATGCGAAAATTATTTTCGTTGTAATTTTTTTGCTATGACCAGCCGTGTCAGACACATTGAAGCTACAAAAGTTTCACTAATTGTCGAAAAACTGTTGTTCTATAAACATTCTATATTGATGTTCTATACATTCTATATATTTTCATACATTCTATACAATATATTCTTATTATATTATTGCAATATAATAATTAATATAAGTTATAAAAATAAAATCACAAAATAATTAATAAAATAAAATAATAATTATAATACTATTATATAATATGTATTATTATATTCGTATATATTCTTATACATATATTCTATATATTGAGCAATAGTATTAGCGATAACGTTTATTTTTTTAGAAGTAATAATAATATCGGTAACTCCTCTGACTCAGAACACACTCAGGGTAGTAGAAAAGTGGTAAAAAAGGCATCCTAGTTTATTCCGTAACATATTTGCCATTTTTCAGCATCAGTTAATATAAAAATTTAATCCAATAAATTTGGCAACTAAATATTTTTTATAGGCCTTGTCATAAGTTAAAAGAATTAAAATGTGCTCTTGCAAAATAATAAGTTTTACCAAATATTCAATTACGCATTATTAAAAAAATTAGTTTGGGTGCAAAAAAGTTAGAGAGGAATGATTATGTCAAAGTATCAAATTTGTCCCATTATTGTGGAGAAAAAGATAACTTAATCTAGCGTAACTTTCTCAAAAAAAATCTGTAGTTATTTGGCATGATTCTACACAATAGGAAAAATAACGAAATCTGTCGCATTGCTATAGTTGTTTACGTATAATGCAATGGTTGGGGCATCAACTTGTGACCATTAGGTTAGTGGTTGAGTTATGCAATGACGGTTAGTGTTCCTAGAGTAGGCATCCAACAATAACCCCTATACTACACCGGTTTATTGTGCTGATCCTATAGCTTTCCTACTGTTTTTTTCTGACTATAAACAATGTGTGTTATTTTTAGGTAAATGGTTATTTCCTAAACAATCTCAAATAACTTAATACTCAGGGCCACAACACATTGCTCCATCAGCTTCTGCTGCTCTGAGCTTTTAAAAATTGCTTTAGATTAGATCCGTAACTTGTCATAAAAACATATATTTTACTAATTTCAATTAGAGGTATATTTCTACTTCACGTAAACTTTTGAATTTGTATTTAAACGATTTTTAAATTGTTGTTATCAGGAATTTCCCAACACAAGCAGTAGTATTATTTTGGCTTGAACCAGAAATGAGGAAAATTTGATATTACGGAAAAAATATTTATTCCTTCAAACAAATTTGAGTATTTTAAAAACAGCATAGACAAAATTTCCCAATGTTAGCTGCACTGCCAAAAACCTTCCCCCTTTCACAGTTAACCTATATATAAAGTACTTATGCATGCATCAATCAGCATGCTTATTTGCCACCATTGCAGCACTCTATCACACAAACAGCAGACCAAGAAAAACAAATCTTTAAGTTGTTAAAATAAATCCCAAAATGCAACAGCGATTGAAGCACAAAGTTGGTATAATTTTTTTTTCTTTCTAACATTATAGATGTTACAAAAGATTTAAGCAGATAGAAATTTCTTATACATTTTATTTGATGAATACACCTGTTCCTTGAAATGTACAAACCTAATACATGTACATGGAGAGTTTTTTAGCTTCTAGTTTTAATATAAAGTATTAGCTATTGATTTTTTAAAACAATCACTCATAGATGTATATGTTTTTTAAGAGATGCGATAAAATTGATAATTCAAACTCTTTTTTGCTCTTGTAGCCGGAAGAGGAACAAAAGAAAGAATTTCACCCTCCGCCTCCTCTAAAAGAAAATTAGTTGAGAAGAAAATGCTTGTTTGAGGAAAATCTTTGTCCTTATGTGTTTAAATATTTGTTTTGATATACAATACTATTACAGTAAACAGCTCCAAGCCTTTTGAAAAACGCATCTTAGTGGTATCTCGAATATCTCATTTTTAGATCCCAAATATTGAATTATTAACAATCAACTTGTAAATTTTAAATTACAGAGTTTCTCAGACAATGAAATGTCTAAAACTTTACTTCTAAGATTAAAGTTTTTGATAAAAACGTTGTTGATTTAAAGCAAACACCTTTTTCAGGAAATTTATTTTAATGTAAATAAATTAAGTTAGTTATAAGAAGACTTTTCCAAAACAATTCGTTAAAGTTTCATTAGTTTCATTAAATTTATTATGCAAAAAACAGACACATAATAAAAATTTCCTTTTAAAAATTAGTCCGAGCTTTATTGTACATTGGTAGAGTTGCCTTCTCCTGCATAATATCTGAAAGCAATAAATTGACAAAAATGTTTTTCACAAAATCATCACTAAATGTGCTTTCTTATTTTGCACTTCATGATGATTGCAGTTTAATATTATTTCTATTCTGAAATATGTTTTTTGTAGCATGGTGCAACGTATAAACCTGTTGTAGTTTTTGCAGATCAGCAAACCAAGATACATGTATTTGAAAATACTGCAAAAAGAAGTAAAAATTATAAGTTTAGCTTTTAATTTTAGCACAAATATATTACAGTTATATATGTCATAATGATGTAAATTGTTACATATATTATTTATATAAATTATATAAATAATATATACAACTATCTAATATTATAATCAAATTTAATTATACATTATATATTCCCACGACCACACGAGCGGAGCGGAAGTGTGGGAGTTTTATGATAAATGCATGCGCACACAACTTACGAAAATTATTCATCAACAATGAGACGAACCCTCGTCAAGAAATTTCATCAAAAAGTTTAAGCATCGGAATTTAAAGTCGTTAAAGTATAATAACAATACAAAACACATTTAAACCTATTTTGATATGTTACAAAGTCTTTGTAAACCAACGATAATATCTTAAAACTTGCCCATCTGATCGGATTATACACAAATAGACAGATTAATTTGAACGAAAATTGCCACAAAAAGCTTGAAAAGCTCGGTTTACTAAAAGTTAAGACCGAAAATTGAAACGCCAATAAAGCCGTGCGACCGATTGTAGAACTATTTAGCAGTGCGCATTTCACGAGAAAACCGTGCTCATTTCATCAGTCTATGGCATTTTTCACTTGTAATCGAATTTGTTCGAAGGTTTCGGTAATAAACGTAGACTGTTTGAGGCGTAGACCAATTTACAGGTACGAAATTGTGGTACACAGTTTATCAGCCTGTGTTTTTTGTCCAATCACCGAAGGTTTCATTATTTGAAACGTTAACCAAAATTCTTTACAACTTATGTACAAGCTGGGGCCGAACTACAACGCCCCTTCATGACGAGAACATTTTTTATTTTGCTACAGTTTTATACGCGTGAATACTCTTATTCGCTTTCTGTTAAATATCGCTTATCAAAACCATTCTACATTCAACGCAACCAACTTTCAAACTGTGTATAGTACACAGTAGCTTGCCATTTTACTTCTAATTTTGCATTTCAGAGTTATAATAAACATATTTCTTTATTGTTGTTGAATTACATACATTACAGTAAATTAGGCCTACTGCTTTATAACACTTTAATAACAGCTTTTATTTTGCTGCAGTTTGCAGAAATCTTCGAGACGCATGAACGCTCATAGGTTTTCTATTATTGCTGTATTACTATATTAACAATATTGGTTATTTTAATAATATCAGTGCATTTTACTTATAATATTGGCCAACATTGCATTTCTCCTATTGCAAGGGAGAGATATAAACGTGTAATATTTTCCTTTCATTGTTGTTGTTTGTCATGACCAAACACTTTTTAAATAAATTTTCTAAAAACCTATATAAATACCACTTCTCGATATTGCTACCTATTACGTTTTGAAATGTAATCAAAATTGTGTATTGTTTTTCTATTATTACTATATCAATAAAATTGATTATTCTAAGAATATCAGTGCATTTTACTTCTAATATTGGCCAATATTGCATTTCTCCTATTGCAGGGGGAAAATATAAACATCTTTTCCATTCATTATTGCTTATTGTTTTATATAATAACACCCACACCCAGTACATTACAGCTACCATTGCAGTTATCCTATTGCACTGCAGAGCCATTTGATTGCTAATATTGCATTTCTCAACGATCAGTACCCTTTATTTTTTTGGCAGTATCTCTGGCCATCTCTTTGGTCGTGGGCTGTATGACAGTGGAATTTCTAGTCATATATAATTATAGATAGTTATATATAATTATATATATAATTATTAATTTAATAAAATCATAAACAATATATATAATTGTTCATGATTATATAAAATAATATATAAATTATATGTGTATTTATTATTATAATATATTAAAAATATATATTTAATTTTAAAAATATAGTTAAATATGTATAATAGCACTTTATATATAAATTGTTTAAATATATAATTATATGTATCACCCATACCTGTTAATAAATACCTGATAGTAGTAGAACAAGTCGCTGTGACAGCAATTCAAAAACACGTCTCAATAGCCCCCTTCCGAAATGACAAATCCCCTTCAGCTGTCCGTATTTCTGAATTTATCTGCATCTGGTTAGTCTAGGCTAATCGGCATTCTTGACATACTGTATTTTCGTATACTTATAATAAAGATATTGGCTGCTCATTGATATTGTAGCTGTAAAATTTAAATGCAAGTACATGTAATTCACAAGGTTATTATGGAACAAGCTCAATACCCTTAACTGAACAATATTTTATAAAAGACATCCGGGAAATGTAAACATGACAAATTGGGAACCAAAAAACTCTAAATGTATTTATTTACATTCACATAATAAATAAAAATGTTTAGTACAACATAAAACGTTCAATGCATGAAATCTCAGCTCATTTAAAGTATATTCTTAACAGATTTGGTTATATTTTCTTTTTTAATACTTCCAAATTATTATCGAGCTGTTAAAAAAATCTACATGCTTTCATACAATGGAGTACTCTGCTCCCTAGCCAGAGTAACACTGCAAATCAGCTCAGCCAATCAGCAGATAAATTAAAATGATCAATTTGTTTTTATAAACATTTTTAGGCTGTGTGCACACAGCTACATATACAAGCATATAAAGTTACATAAAAGCGTTTAAATGTATATAAATAAATATATAAATAAAATTATATAAAATTATGTGCATGTGTGCAAATATGCACACACCTTTCACAAACCCTCAGTCAGCCGTAGAACAGTATTGCTGAAACCTTTCATGTAGCAAAAGGGTTCCTTGTTTATATGTGAAGTAGGCAGACCTTAGAGCTTGACCGACCTGTTTCTTTTCAAATATCAAATCAAAATTCAGTGCCAAATACAAATCAATACTGTCAGATACTCAGCAAGTTTCATACATGTAAACCCTCTTCAGTTGGTTACTGCGCTGAGGAAAAACTATGTCTAACTTTGTAAACTGCTGACAAAGGAATTGGATTGAGGCTTGCTCATGTGAGGATGTTTTGCTTCGTGGCAGGCCTTTGTTTGTGTAGATGATAACATGCAGCTCGTCTTTATTGCTAGGCAATCTTGATCTTATTCGTCTTTTGTACATGGTCATAATGCTCGTGCAGCAGCTCCTGGCCCTCTTGGACAATTATTCGGCTAGTTTTTACAGCGATGTTGCAACGATGCAGTGCATGTTGGTAGTAGTCGTAGTGGTAGTTGGTAGTTATAAAATAGCTTCAAGAAAAACAGGGTTGTTTGCATAGAAGAGGCTACAGTGATGTTGCTAACTTATCACGCACTGCAAGCCATATACAAGGCTTGGTTCAGTGTTGGCATATAGCCAAATGCTGTGTCGTGCAGTGTTAGTAAGCTTTGCGCAAATAGTTTCTCATCGGTGACTAATTGATTAGCCTTCAAATTACATTAGCATCAAATTACTCTGAATGGTTGGCCACTAATTGACAGCTAAGCAGAGAGTTACTGATTCAACCACTAATTATTATAGTACTGTAAAGGCTTGGCCCTGGTAGCTGAGCCAGCCTTATTTTCCTAACAAGCCGGTGCAGCCTGAACTCTGGGCCTTCCCCTCGTCGGCCTGCCTGACGCACCTAGTGGTCTGATTAGGCTGCGGCTGGTTGCCCCAATCTCAGTCTCACTTGGAACGCTAACACAGCCTGCTCTCTGAGACCCTATCTTGGCTAGTCTAGGTCCCGGGCTAGCTTACTGTAGGGCCTGATCTCTAATGCTATCGCATTTCTGATCAGGTCCAGTTGTAGCGTAGCCAACCTCTAGCCTTCCTTAGGTATCTCCCAAGCAGTTCTTATTTGAAGCCAGATCAGTTCTGGCAGAATGGTCCTGACTAAAGGTCCGGCCACACGTAACAAATTATACGTTCAATCTGACCGAATCCACGAATTTCACAGAATTCACAGATCTATTCTGCCGAATATCATAGATTTGTCTGAGCTGTGCATGCACACAGAATTCGTTACCGAAACGCGTTTAATTGGCTAACCAATTTTTTTAGCGAGCACGATTCTATTAGCTTTGACAAGTGGTATAGTCCAAGACACGTACGACGACACACAATAAAAGTATCACCGCGATATGACTTGATACATACGATGCAACTGCCTATATGCGCTAGAGATAGCGACTGTTTTTGCGACAGAGCTTTTGCTGCATAAAAAGAAATTATTATTATTGAAAAAGAAATAATTCATAACTTCTAAAAATATCTAAAAAAAAAATTCTGGATACACGATGAGAAGTTCCTGTCATGGTGAACCAACGAGAGAGAACCAGCAATAGCGCATATAGGCAGTTGCATCGTATGTATCAAGTCATATCGCGGTGAAACTTTTATTGTGGGTCGTCGTACGTGTCTTGGACTATATCACTTGTCAAAGCTAATAGAATCGTGCTCGCTAAAAAAAATTGGTTAGCCACTTAAACGCGTTTCGGTAACGAATTCGGTGTGCATGCACAGCTTAGACGAATCTATGATATTCGGCGGAATAGATCTGTGAATTCTGTGAAATTCGTGGATTTGGTCAGATTGAACAAATAATTCGTTACGTGTGGCCGGACCTTTAGCCACCCAGGCAGGCATAAACGTGATCAGTCCGTGTGAGTGAATTTAGTCTATTTATAATTATATATAATCATGAATACATGTAACACAGCATCAAGCTCGCAATAATTATCCTAATGAGGTGGCTTGCCCCTCCTCCTTATATATGGGTCTTACTCAGCCCACTTACATAATGATTATATAACACCTAATTGTGTTGCAGCAGGCCTGTGAGGCAGGCCTAGATATTTATTTAACATCTAAAGGTCCGGCCACACGTAACGAATTATTCGTTCAATCTGACCGAATCCACGAATTTCACAGAATTCACAGATTTATTCCGCCGAATATCATAGATTCGTCTGAGCTGTGCATGCACACCGAATTCGTTAACGAAACGCGTTTAATTGGCTAACCAATTTTTTTGGCGAGCACGATTCTAGTAGCTTTGACAAGTGGTATAGTCCAAAACACGTACGACGACACACAATAAAAGTATCACCGCGAAATGACTTGATACATACGATGCAACTGTCTATATGCGCTAGAGATAGCGACTGTTTTTGCGACAGAGCTTTTGTTACATAAAATAAATTATTATTATTGAAAAAGAAATAACTCATAGCTTTTAAAACATCTAAAATAAAATTCTGGATACACGATGAGAAGTTCCTGTCATGGTGAACCAACGAGAGAGAACCAACAATAGCGCACATAGGCCGTTGCATCGTATGTATCAAGCCATACCGCGGTGATACTTTTATTGTGGGTCGTCGTACATGTCTTGGACTATACCACTTGTCAAAGCTACTAGAACCGTGCTCGCTAGAAAAAATTGGTTAGCCAATTAAAGGCGTTTCGTTAACGAATTCGGTGTGCATGCACAGCTCAGACGAATCTATGATATTCGGCGGAATAAATCTGTGAATTCTGTGAAATTCGTGGATTTGGTCAGATTGAACGAACAATTCGTTACTTGTGGCCGGACCTTAATTGTGTTGTGGCAGGCCTGTGAGGCAGGCCTAGATATGCAGTGTTACATAATAGGGTATAATAGAAAAGCACACATACATGTAAGGTTTTAATAAAGAACATTGATATCTAAGGATAAGAGCATAGTTAATACATTTGTCCAGTCCACAGTATGGCACCATGCCTACTCTTGAACAAAAGGAAACAATTCTGTTCTTACATTGAGCCAATAGAAATCTTTTTTTTCTTACACTGAGCCAAGCGAAGTCGTCTGTAGTTACATCGAGCAAATAAAAATTTGATTACAGCCCACGCTGAGCTTACTTTTAACCTTGCCAAAAAATTTAATGATTTTTGCATTTGCTTCTTTGCGATGGCGGACTTTGTCAGACTCAGTGAAGCTATGAAGATTTCACTAATTGTAAATTAATGGGTTACTAAGGTTTATCCAGTACTGCTTCGGCACTTTTAGTACAGTACTGTTTCGGCTAATGAAGCCTCATCAGTGCAGCTCAGAGCTTAGGCAAGGGACACAAATCCCATTACCAATAAGAGTTGACTTCCTACCATGAAACAACTAGTTTGCCCACCAGAATTTAAAAAAGTCAATATGCTGGCACCATAGTGCTACAATCACAAAAGTGATGAGCTTTGCACAATGGCTAATAGTGCCGTACCTCTCACAGAGTGCTTAGCTAAACCAATAAATATATATATATTATATTGTAGGCCTACATTTATATATATATATATATTATACGTTACATACATGAAAATATAAATATTATTAAATTATACTGTGTGTCCGCTCACTGTAATATGATTTGTTTTTATGACCAGCCGCTCGTCTGCAAACATGAGCAGTTTAGATAAAGATTTTAGTAATAAATATGGTTTGAAAGTCATTGGTCTGTTGAGCTTGGGCTAGATAACCCTCATTGACTAGTATAGGCATGAGTTTTTATTAAAATAAGTGGCTAGTTTTATTCCTAACCGTTATGATAGGTTATACATGCCAAATAAAAATTATTATACTGATCAATAAATGCGCAACAAACTTTTAGTTGCTTATTCAAGGTATATAATTAACTATATTTTAGACAAAGAAATTATTTTTGTGAGTGAGACTTTGAATAATACTGCAAGTAAATTAACAAATTACAATAAACAAGCTATTAAATTAACTGCTAAAGGTAAAAATTAATATTATTACAAATGCAGTGTTTTTATTATATACAGTATATTAAAAATACGTACATCTGTGTTATATAAAATGTATCATCTAGTCTTTTTATATTATTTTACATTTCAATCGCTTCACAAGTACATAAAATAGTTGATATCTATGTAGATGGTTGTTGCATCGTCAAAGCATTCAGTATAGAACAATACTTTCTTTTACCAAATTGTAAGAACTTGCTAGGCTCTGCTACACAACATATAATAATAACTTGAAAGAACATCACAAGAGTTATGAAATATAGCTTCAACAATTTTTTAAATTGCAGTTTAAAATTTTTGGCATTCTGAATTGTTGCTCTGACAAATTATTTTTTTTGATTTCAGGTTTTTTTGATTATTTGTAACAATTGTTTCCAAGTTGTATCAATGTTGTATTATCTTCAATGCAATAATTTTAATCCATCAACTGTTTTACTTTAACATTGGCTTTAATTGTCAGAGAAACACTGTCGAGTCACTTTAATAGTGGCATCATTTGTATAATCGGTACATGCTACCAGTATGTTCAGCTATAAAAATGCAGTTATCTTTGGAGTTTTCCTCACACGAGACAACTCAAAGACAACTAATACAACTATTAGCATTTGAAGTTTTATCTATTGGATATGTTCATGGTGCGTGAACTTGAGTTATTTAAAATAGCTGATTGTGTTTGCGACTTGTTTATCTAGTAATTGTGCTCACCAGTTTTATAAAAATAAATTTTACAGTTTGCAAGTTTTGAATGAACTTTGAAAACAGTATGATGAATAGCTATGAAACATTCTACCCTCATTTTTTATTTCAAAAGAATTAGTTGCAAAACTAAAACACGATTAAAGTTGGGCATCTGCTGTAGATCAAGAAGAATCTCAAACAACAAAGTTTTTTATTTGTAGATCCTGTCAACAAGGAAGTATAATTTTTTCTAAAGAATTCAATTACCAAGATTTTCATTGAAACTGCTGAGATGGTCATTCGTTTGATATTACTGAACATAGGAATTATCACCCTTGTTCGTGTTACTTTGTTACTGTATTTCCTCTAAAAAAAACTGTGTAAAGCAGCCAAATATAGATCTATGTAATTATGCAAATATATGCTACGTGTATGTTTTTGTCAAACTTGAATGTGTTGCCTTCAGTGTACAGTGCACCCTCGGGTTACGATGCCCTTTTTTCACATTACGAAGTGGAACAAGTCGTCTTTGTTCCCACAAATCGAATCTTTTTTTGCAATACAGTATCTGCAAAAAATTATCTTGAAATTTAAACTTGGTAAAAGGTAAACTAAAAATGTAAAATACTTGTATACTTTGTATACTAAAATAATTCTCATAATGTTTAAAAGAGATGCAATGTTCACTTTTTCTCAGTTCCATGTTATTCGTTCATAGTTATAGTGAAAACAAAACCAGAAACAGTTTGATGAAAAAGCTTTAGTCTATGACAAAATGAAGTTTGTTTCAGTTAAATACTTACTAAAACTCAGTTTCAAATATTTGTTTAGAAAGCTAAATTCATTAAAGTGACGTTCAAAGTTTATGTTATGCATATGTCTCGAAGGTGGAAACTCTTAACAATTTGTACTGCACATACTACATTGTACATAGGAACTTTACATTTAATTGCAGATCGTACTCAATAAATTCCCAAAGGTTACTGTAGGTAACTATAATTACTAAAGTTAACCTACTATTTTGTTACTAGTTTTTCATTTGTACACTACGTATATAATGTTTTAACGATTTTTTGCCTGTGGATGTTCGCATTAAATAATTACTATGGGGTTTCTATGCCTCTCTATACGACATGTTCACTTTATGATGCCAACACTGAAATGAATTAAAATTGTATGGCGAAAAAAATATTTTTTATAAAAATATCAAAAATATTTTAATATAAAATCATGTACAGGTTTTAGCTAGAGCTTTTGCGTTTTTACACTTTTTGAGATGATTTTATAAAATGCATGTAAACTAAGTACCATTTATGGTAGTCTATTTTTAGTGTCTAACAGAATGAACAAATCATAATATAATCTTATAATAACTTCAAAACATATTACCTTCGGACATTCAGCTGTTGGACAGTATAAAAAGGTGCAAAGCTTACATTTTTTGCATGATAAACATGCATTTTACATGTTTTTAAAATGTTTGTAGTTTACTTTCATGTATCTATATGCAGTAAGTTATTTAGTTTTTTAGTACCCTGGCAGTCTACTGTCTTGCGAGAGATTGTAAGGCGTACAAATAAAGCCCAGAGAATAACTATGTGCACAATTATTCTAAAAATTTAGTAGGCGACTGAGTAGTAATAAAATTTGAGAAAAGGTCAAATATGCCATTAGCTTAGATGGTAGAGTGTTGATCCACTACTGCCAAATGAGGTCACAACTCCAACCTCGTAGGTAGTGATCCTTTATCCAACATGCAATAATGGCCTAAGGCAGATTCATGGGCTATTACCCTGGCAGTTCGGCTTACTGTACAAGATTGTCAGGTGTGCTGACAAACGGGAGAGAATAGCTATCTGCAAAATTATTGCAAATTGCTGGAAGTTTGTTGATTGGTGCAGGTTTTGAAGTGTCATGGTAGTGAACTGAATGCTGTGAGTTCAAATCCTACATGATGCAAACCTTTTTTGCGTCCTGAAACAATATCTCCAGACAAACGGATGACCAGGGCTTATGGCTATAGCTATGAGCATAGATTTTTGCTATAGCTATGACTTTCAGTTAACGTTACTTTTGCGTAAAGCATTGGCTAGCGTTTTTTGCAAAGTGGCTATTGATTTTGAAGCGGGGTTGGTTGAGTCACGCTTCAATGACTGCCAAAGCGGTCAAACAATGAAAAGAAAAAGAATAGCAAATGACTGAACCGATCCGATCAATAGTGCACATAACAACCCCCCCCCCTTAGTGGTGGTAGACTATTATTTGCTCAGGTGACTAGCTGTAATCAAGCTCTTCGACATCCCAGCAAGTTTATCAAGGTAACTAACTCAGCAGCTTTAACGATGTACTTGCACTAATCTTTAGTACATTTTATCACAATGTATTAGTATTTTTCTATTATTTGTGATAGTTTTTGATGTTTAAGGTGATCTGGCTGACTGCCAAGAAGCTTCAAAATTAAAATTGGCAAAATTTAAACTCGGTTTAAGCCCTTAATAAAAATGAAGAATTATAAAGTTTGTTGTATCTAACATCTCAGCTAATATCATTCTGCCAAATAGTACTGAAATGCGTTCTTTTGCATAATATAGCAGCTTTTAACCTTAGCGTGTTTCGATTTTGATTTACTATTTAACACGTAACTATTAAAAAAGTGCTTTGCAAAAGAAGAGCTTTAGGTTATTTTCTA
Source organism: Watersipora subatra (assembly GCF_963576615.1). Classification (NCBI taxonomy): domain Eukaryota; kingdom Metazoa; phylum Bryozoa; class Gymnolaemata; order Cheilostomatida; family Watersiporidae; genus Watersipora; species Watersipora subatra. Next base: position 9,756,477 of record NC_088713.1, read on the forward strand.
CTATGTTTCTGTAGTATGCTCATGTATAATATCTGACCAAAAGCCAGACCAATAAGCTAAAGATAGTTGAAAATTAAATTTTTTCATTAAAAGGCTTCTTTTCGCTGATGCAAGTTTGTACTATTTATTGGTATATCATTTTTATTTTATAAATGTGTAGCTGTTTGCTAGCATTTAGGTTTTTGTGGAAAGATAATATTTTGTTTTTAGCTAGATTAGTAAAACAGACTAAATCCAAAAGGTTGAGAGACTGGTGCACTGTTTTGTGACTATAAGAGATTGTCATGTATAATAGGTGATACCTATATGCACAACTATTCGTAGTTTTAGAAAGGTGGTGCCCACAGTAACTCACTTGGCTCAAAACTCAAATGCCAGAGTTCCATTCTTTTGTGGTGCAATCTTTTTTCTTAACACTCTTAGCGTGGTTTCGGACAGACAAACAGACTATTATTATAGTGCAGACTAGTACTCTCGCCGTCTTTGTAGTGTGAAGAGTTCATTAGATGAACTGATAATGCAAGGGAAAAAACTATACGCTCAATTATTTCCTATTGTCTAATATGGCCAATTGGTGCAGATGGTACCGCAATGAATTCCTAAGCCTATCACTGCGGGTTTGAATCCTGTCAGGGGCAATATTGTTTCACAATCTCTAAACATGGCTATGGACAGATGAATAGACAAACACAGCTCTTATTATAGGAAATATTGAGAATAACACCCAGTTCACCAGAGCAGTGGTTTCCAACCAAAGTGCCGTGAGAGATCGACGGTGCGCTTTGGGAGTTATCATCAAACGGTCTTTTTGAAACTTGCTTCATATGATTATTGCTCGTTGTCTGTTCGTCTGTTTGTCCGTCAGATTTTTTGCCAAAAAGTATAGAAACTAAGTACTTGCAAAATTATTTCAAGGTGTCTGATTAGCACACAATTATTATATTATTTATTGTAGATGGCCTTGCTATCAACAATTGCCTTTTTCTTTTTTCAAATTCTCAAAAAATATTTTTGCATAAATGTACTTCCTCTTCTTCACTCCTTGCAAATAGGCTGGTTTATATTTTGTTATGTAAGATGTTTGCCTACAACACAAGTGTACGAGCTCTGTGTAAAAAAATGTTGGCGTGCTTTGTTGGTGCGTTTAGTATCATGTTTCCATATAATTATATCATACATATAGCAAGAAATCCACACATGGCATTGCATTGCCATCCTAAAAACGTCTGGTCAATCTCAATCTGTTGTGGTTCAATGTCGCTTTTTAAAAATGAACATCCGCTTGATGCCCTATCTTTGTGTCATAAACTGCCTTTACAAACAACGACATCGCATTTGTGTGGCGCAGGTCATGCATATAACCTTGAAATAAGACATCACACAACCATATCTCTAATACATCACCCTATAAAACCATGGCTTGTTTGCCAGCAAAATTATCACTGGTGCAACTAGGTGTTACGTGAGAACTGAGTTGTTTATCTGAAGGGAATTTCCCTTTGTGCATTCATAGACAGCCATGAATTGGCCTAAACAAAGGCATAAACGAGGCATAGGCCTAACCAATGCATAGATAAACATCCATATTGACTTAGTGCATGCATTCATCACAGCTCAATGAATCTGTCTTTAATGGCATTGCAGTTTAACTCTATGAAAACTAAAGTCTGTGGAAAGCTTGGAAAATCTCTTTTTGAACTCAACTCTATTCGTAAGACAATAAATAGGAAAGCAAATAGTCATTTTTTGAAGTTTGGTGTACCCTTTGCATATCACGCACTGCGTAGTGAGGCTCAGGGCAACGTTCATGTAGTCAAGAGCCTTATGATGCGGGTATAGTAGGCTTCACAGGAAAGGATTTTAATTACTGAGCAGTTATTGTGTTTGAACAAAAAGAAACAACCATTTCGCTGTGTTAAGAAAAAACGAGACATTTTTCCAGTTTACTCTGAGTTGAGTTTCATTTAGCAAAATATTAAAAAATCATCCCACTTTTTCTTTGCAATGACTAGCTGTGTTACACACATTTCAGCTACCAGGGTTTATAGATCCATGAATTTATTTATGACTCTCTATTTAATAGTGGTACCAAAGGCATAGATCGTTTTAACTCAAATAATAATAGTATTGACCCTTCAGAATGATACCATGAAATAGATTTTACTTACAGCAGTAGGGAGAGACCGAGAAAAGAATCAAAGCTCATTCTGCAGCATAATTTGTATGTGTAGACATGTTTCTATGGCATCAACTGATGTAAAATTTTATGCTGACTAATTTAGTGTAAAATATTTATCGTAGATGTGGTTCACAAGTTAAGACAACTTATGTTCTCCACGGTCTAACACTGGGTTTGATTGAATATTTAATATGTCTTAGTGAGAAACCTTATTAGGTATTGAAATTGTTTATTTGAGTCCATGTTAGATTCAGTGGTTGGCAGAAAATAGGAAAGAACACTGATAGCTTTAGGTTTAAAAGTACCGTGAGTCCTCATGCTCAAGTCGTGCGGCTTGTGCTTACAAACATATGACTCACAAAGGAAAAAAATAACTTTCCAACAAGCCATCTGTGGTATCTAGCCGCCCTTACTGACAAGCCGCATATGCCCACAGACCGCGGCTAACGACTGAGGTTTTGTCGTCCTTGACCCCCTTAGGGAGCAAAAGTTTTGAGACAGGTTTTGGTATACCCCCCTCCTCTTATAATGAAAACAGGCTACATCAGCACATGTGAAAATAATTTTCTTTTAATTCCAAGTTCGAATTAAAATTCCTGAACCCTTGCATCAAGAACTTACTTGCCATGTCTCAGCTAGATTTTTATTGCACTGTTAGAGGGCTTCATGTTTATGGAAAGATGCCGGTCAAGAATGAAAAGGTGTTAACTCTTTCACTGCCGAGCATGTACAAATTTGGGTATCTGCTAAGTGCCAGCCATTTTACCGAAAATTGCCGATATAGCTTCATAATATGTAAACAGTATTTTTTCCAATTTCAATCACTATTTAGAACAATTTTGTTACATATTTAAATTTGCTAGCATTTTAGCCATCATTGCTATGCGAAGGTTCAATGGATCTATACTTTGTGCGATGATAAAGCTGTGTGATACTATGATCGATGCGAAGCTAAAACGATCTTCCATGTTTCTGACTCTTACAAAATTATTACTTTCACCACTCTCAGAGACAGTGCTGCTGCTTTAATTATCTGTATAATCACGAAAATCTGAATATGAAATGGCTATAATGTCATCAACATTACTAATTACCTGTTTTCTGACTCATGTGCGGTAATTAATGAACTCACACAAAAAATGTTCGTTATTAAATTAAAAATTCTCTAACAAAAGTTTAAAATTGCTTCGTTATTTTAGTCTAAGTTTATAGCCAAAAACACGGACAACACTGTCAATTTCATAAAAGTCCTAAAGACCGTGGGTTATGATGTAAACGAATAATAAAATGAGGTAACCACGCAATTGCAGGGAAAGTAGCAATAATGCATCTACGGCAGTCGTCCCACGAAAACGCATTTATGCGTCTACGGCAGTGAAACGGTTTATAACCTATGACTGTGGTGAGTTAAACATACCTCATCATCTTCATAAATAATAGTTTTTTTTGAAATTTAAATTTATTTAAAAAAAACAAAAAAAAAACACCCAAGAAATTTAATGTCATGAATTCAAACTAAATAAAATCTTCACTGATAATTTTAATAAGAATGTGAGGTTAGCTTATCCGGTCTGCCTCTGTCTGTCGTTTGGCTGAAAGAAAATCCCATATTTTAATCCCACTAGATTAAACTTATAGGCTACATTGTAGCCTTTTTGTGAAGGTTTAGCACTAGTGGACATGGTTGAATCAAGTTAATGAGTTCATTCTTGCTGCTGCTAACGATGTGAAATAACGTAACACCTGTAGCTTGCTGCAATTTGTTTGATCTAGTGAGCTTTGCATTCAGTTTGGTCGGTAGTTTCCGCTTCGATGTCAGCAGGTATTAACACACTCCCAAACACTTGTCTCTCACTTGTGTGTCACAAATTCATCTCCACTTGGAGCAATACAATTTTCTTTATTCTAAAGAATTCCATAAACATGACCTTGAAATAAACAAGTAGATCGCCAAAACCCTCCTCCCCCTTCCCTCCTCTCCTCCCGTACACAAAAGTGTATAATGAATGCGATTCTATGGATATAGCGCGGAAGCTGAGCAGAGACAATGTTTATCGAAAAGCCGCCCTGAGCCCATGTAAGTTTTAAAAGAATGGCCTTAGCCGCAGCCTATGACCTTGAACCAGAAGCTGCGCCCAACGACAAGCCGCGTGGCTTGAGCATGAGGACTTACTGTACGCACTCACAGACAATTGCTCATAGCTCTGGCAATCACAGCTGTTGACGGTGCGTAAACTCCTTGAGTTATTTAAAATTGCTGATCATGTTTACCTCCTGTGGGTCTAGTTTGTTCCCACAAATGTCAAGGCAAAACATTTCATAGTGTACAAGTTTGAATGAATTTAAAAAAAAGTTTTGATAAATATCCATAAAATTTTCAATGCTCAGTTTTTCATTTCAGCATTAAATAAAGAATTAGGAAAGCATAATGTTTTTATGCTATATTATTTATCTTGAGGTGTTGACTGATGTTCTAAAAAAGGAATCAAGGAGATTGACCAACCAGAAGCTGAGATATAGCCAGCCAAACACAGGTCTACCAAAAAACATAAGTTTTTTGGTAGTCATCAATATATGACTTATGAAATCGACTTGTGTGCCATTGGTCAATTAAGCCAACTAATGCGCTCTCCTATAACAATCGCGGCGTTTTAATTGGTATAATCCCTGGAAGTATAGAACAATCAAATTGGGCCTAACAATCATTGCTCTGAGAATTCCAAACCAGTCCCTCTGACGTGTAGATTAGTTTTAGAATAAAATAATTACACGCATATATTATTTCGCAACATTCTGCTGTCACTTTCTACAAATTATATTAGTTACATCATTTAATCTATACGCAGTTATATCATTATTTTGTATAATATGCATTATGATTATAATATTAATCATAAAAAATAATCATAGATAAGATAATAGATCAATAGAAAAATCAAATCAAAAGTTATCGTTTTCTTTTTTTACAGCAAGAGCAGCATGGTCAAATTATTCTTGTTAAGATTATGGCTGTAGTGAACTTACAGTCTGTTAATAGTGACGATAATCATGAAAATCAACTAAATGCTGCAGTAGATACACAATAGAAAAATGATGAATGAACAAAAATTCACATTCTCATTCTAAACGACTTGCAATCGCGGATGTCGCATATAGACTATACACGCGCCGGTCGTTGAACAGAGGATCTTCGAAGCATATCCGTGGAGATCGAGTTAAAATTTGAAGCACAATTATAGTCAAAATATGCTCTTCTGTTTTTACAAATCACGGCGAGGGGTTGTGGGCAAATGCCTTTACCACACAATGTTTGCTTGATTTTCCTGAAAAACCAGAGCTAGTCTGTAAATTATTTACTATCGCGAGAAGCTTTTCACATCTCGTAGCCAAAACAATCATTATACGTAACGGCGGCAAGGGTGCGCAACTCCGGCACATGAACATTGAGTCGATTTTATACGTCACAGTTTTCGAGATTTTCGAAGGGTTTTCCTCTGATTCTTTATTAGGTAGACCTGTGTTTGGCTGGCTATATCCCAGCTTCTAGTGGGTCAATCTCCTTGATTCTTTTTTAGAACATCAGTCAACACCTCAAGATAACTAATAAAGCATAATAGTATTATGCTTTCTCTATTCTTTAAGTAAAAGTTATAAAAACATTAGTTAGGCATCTGCTGTAGATTGAGATGGAACTCAGACAACCAAGTTTCTTATTTGTTGATACTCTCAGCAAGGAAGCATATATTTTTCCAAATAGTTCAATTAGAATGATTTTTATTGAAATTGGTAAGATGGCCACTCTTTTGAGATTACCAAACATGAGACTTATCTCCCCTTTTTACGTTTCTCTGTGACTACATTTCATCTCCAAAAAGCTGCGCAGGATAGCTTGAAAAAAAAATCTATATCTTTATGTAATATATATAAATATGCTATATTTTGGTCAGACGGAAAGATTTCAGTTTGCATTTGCTCTCAGTGTACAGTGCACCCTCGGGTTATGATGTCACATGATTAACTTTTTGTGTGTTACGACGTGGAAAACTAAATTTTTTTTCCGCGCGAAAGTTTTTGTTACCACAAATTTTTCTGTTCTTTCATGCTTGGTAAAAGGGTGCTCAATCATCTACTATGATAGGCTTTAATTTAGAATATTGATATAGCCTGTATTCCTATTCATATAACTGTGGTTTTGAAGCCTTGCTGTGCCACCATAAAAAGATTCATTTTCTTGATATAGTCAGCCACCAGTAATGGTAAAAAAATCTTACATAGTTTCCAGTACAATCAATTTAGTTAGTAAGTCAAAGTGATGTTTCACCAATAATTATTTTGCCAAATAAAAATAGTAGTGGTATATAAAGTTATTAAAAGGTTATTTTAGTACTACTAGTACCATGGCTATCTAGTACGTCGTGAGAGACTGGCAGGTGTAATAAATAACTGTATAATTATTTCAACCCATAACAATATTTTGTTTAATGTTTGTTGAATGTAATATTGTTTCCTAACCTCCAAGCGTAGCTTTAGACAGAGGGATGACGCGGCTGTTATTATAGTAAAGATTTTTAGATGACTTTAGATTTTTTAAAGTGGTAATTTGAGCAAAGGAGTACATCACATCTAACAAAAAACTGGGACACACCGGCAAAAGAAAAAAAAAAACAAAACATTACTACAAAACTTACGGTTAGGAATAGTCACTCAAAATTTTTATGAGCAACTATTTTTATTTTTTTAAATTTTTATCAAACTCTTTGCAATCAATGTTCAGAAAGTACTTTAAATAGACAAATTAAGTGGGTAAAATTTAATATTAATTAGCCGATTAGGGTTTGGCATCAGGGTGGATTTGTTTGGTAGTTGCACTCTATTGAATAAACAAAAATACTATAACTTTAACAATAATAAGAGCGGGACCAGCCCTCCTCCTATTCTTTCCAAGCTATGGTTGAGGCATAAAAAAGAGATTGTATCATATGGGGTTTGACCTCGTTAACAATAATTTTGCTTTTGTTAGATTAGATTTTTTGTGGCAAAACAGTTTTTTCATTTGTGTTTCGGTACTTTTGCAAAGAGGCATTACTAAAGACTACTGCATCAAAAAATGACAACTCAAATCAAAATACAGCTACCCATATGTAACATAAACTAAAACTAAGAAAAGTTTTAATTGAGTTCAACTCATGTAGCGACAAGTTGTTACTTGCAAAGTTTTCTCTCAAATCTATTCACACAGTGCTCTGGTTTCTGTACTAATACTGTTGATCGTACAGCTACACTTATAATATCGCTAATACAGTTGGACTGAAAAACACTGTTCTGCAGTACAAAATGGTATTTTTTTGCAATGAGGGCACTTTCATTATCTTTACAAGGAAGTATACATATTGGAAAAACATGTGAAGCAATCAGATTTTAGCTGTCACCTCTAATAATATTAAAGATTTGTGGTAGGTTTTGGCTTTACAGAGGTATATGAGAGCATGTGATATTGGGGTACATGAGAGCATGTGATATTTACATACATGGGAGCATGTGATATGGATGTACTTTAGAGCATATGGTTTGGCGTACTGAGAGCATGTGATATTGTCATACATATTATCTTGTGATATTAAACCATTACTGTCACGTACAACTTTTATTGTAATTACTAGGTAAATCAGACACGCTGATTCCGATTTTGTACTCAAAATAAAGATTAGTTCATTAACTTTCAGAGTAATGAAGGCTTTTTTTACAGCGTTTTAATATCGGTTTTGAAAACAACACGATCGACACAACAAGCTCCGCCCATAAATACTAGACATAGCCTAGCTTTTTAGGAACAGAAGTTACGTAGGGATGTTTAGACCGATTTAGAATAATAGAGATGGGTGTTTTAAAATCCATTAATATCTAAATTCGGTCCTAAAATTAATCTCAGTCTTTTCTGAAAGGTAGATAAGCTATTTAACATTGCATATTTAAAGAAGCACGATAACAACGCTAGCTTGTGATAAAACGACGCTTTTAAACTCATTTTTCTCGGTGTTCAGCCTATTTAAACATCATGTAACAAGCTATGAGCAATTTTAAATAGTTTATATACCTTTTATATAAGACTGAGATTATTTTACAGGCTGGGTTTGGATAATAATGGGTTTTAAGACACTCATCTCTATTATTCTAAATCAGGCTAAACATTCCTAACTTCCAATTCTGAAAAAGTGACGTTTCGTCACATATTTATGGGGGGAGCTTGTAAAGCCGATTGTGTTGTTTTCAAAATAGATATTGAAACACTTTAAAAAAGCCTAAATGACTGAAGGTTAGTGGACCAATCTTTATTTTGAGTATAAAATCGGATTCAGCTTGGCTGATTTACCTAAAAGCTACTATAAAAGCTGTATGTGACAATTATGGTTTAAATTACATGAGCGCATGTCATATTGATGTACTTTAGAGGATATGGTTTTGGCGTACTGAAAGCATGTGATATTGTTGTACATAATATCTTGTGATATCCAGTTACATGAATGCATGTGATATTGATGTACTTTAGAGCATACGGTTTTGGTGTACTGAAAGCATGTTATATTGTCGTACATAATATCTTGTGATATTAAGCTACATGAACGCATGTGATATCAGAGTATATTAGAATATTTTAACTGTAGATGACGCAGTATCATGAGAGATTTTAATGGCATCATTTCAATATATCTGCGTCTTCTTCTTTCATTATCATAACAATTTTTAATGGAGAGCAATGGTGAAAAAACCAATATGACTCGTTCGTTGGTATGCCATGGGAGGTTGTGATGCAGATGAAGAAATACACTATATGGTATAAACTATATAACTTTTTAGACTATTTTGAGTCATGAAATGGTGATGAACATGGGCTCGATCAATATGATGCTACTGTAAAAGTTTTACAGGCTTTGAAAGTTGGACCAATTTTTATTGGTTTAACACTGAGAACTTCGAAGCACTTTTATTCTATTTGTTGAGATTTTTTGTGTGTTACCAGACTTCCTACTATTGTTTTATTAAATATCAATGAATTATGAGCATACTTAAACATGTTTTACAAGTTAAAACAACTTCCTATCATTGGACAAAATTGTCAGAGACGCAGACACTCATTCATAAGGACCGCCAGGGTTCAGAGGGTGAAGGTTTTAGACCACTGTAACAGTACATATGTCTCATAAAAACAAAAACAAAAGCATCTTGTGTAGACTCAAAATGTCTCATTTGATTACCTTGCATATAAGCAATACGTTAGTTACCATATACAAGTTTGTTTCAAAAATAGATTTTCATAGCATCCCCTTGAACCTATTTTCAATAGACTCAAAAACCACAAGTTAATTAGCTCCAGAATAATTAAACTGTGATGAATGATAGCTTAATGTTGACACTGGTTTCTGTTTACACATTCACTTTTCATTTGATTATTTGAATGGAGCTTTAGAGAGAAAGGGGAACCCCCCTTTGGCTTAAATACTGCACTGACAAGCATGCAAACAGCGTTTTGCTCAGACGTTGTACGAGTGACTTGTAATGCGTCAAAGGAGCTCACATTTAGGTAAAGAGAAGAAGCAAAAACAGGCAAAGAAGTTTTAGGAAAAGTGAACGGACGGACGGACGAAACAGATAATTTGTGGTCAACATGGCTTTCTGCAATAATAATATGCTAATAAGCAATCACAGAACAGTTGTGCAAGTACTCTGTGCTTCTATGACAGAAAAAGAAAACAGAACTGGCAACCTTGACTAGAATAAAAGCAGTGCTCATCGGTCTACCTGTCTATCATCTACCCTAGGAAAAAACATTGACCCGCACCAGAATTGAACTCTAGGTTACTGACCAATACCATAACCACTGCACTACTCGGCTGCCTTTTCACTTTACAAATAAATTCTGCATACACTGATTACTCATGAAAATCTGTTATGGTGCACGGTATTGCCCGGTGTAGCTAATGATAATATAGATGAAGTTAAAAAACATTTATTGATAATTGAAAATGATCGAAAGAAGCTTTTCTTGGTAATTGGACCTAATAGGGTATTATCATAATTACTAGATTTGTAAACTTTGGCCTTCAAGCTCTTCAAAAAAAGTTTGAAAGCTTATTAGCAGAAAACCGCGGCTAGAACTTCCATCATGTGATGAAATGTTGGAGAAGTTTTTTACACACTTGTCTATAATTGTTGCGAATAATCAAACAAACTATGACATATCAGTTAACTTTTTGTTGTAGCATCATGTCGAATCCTTTCAAGAGCACAGCAACAATTATCCAATGTGGATTCTGTCAGAGATATAATGAGGCAATGTCAGAGCCAACAATGCTGCCATGTGCTCACGTACACTGCAAAGGTTGCATAGCATCTGCTGTCAGGACTGACAATAAAATCAGGTGCCCTTTGACAGGCTGTGGGTAAGAAACTGTTTTGTTTTTCGGCCTTGGTATAAAATTTACATGGATGTTTAAAATATTTGTGGTTGTGAGGATGTTTTGATTAAAAGGTTTGGCGCTACAGCTCGTCTTTGTTGCCTTTTATTTTTTGGAAAATTTTAATATGGCTGAAACAATAAATTTGAAAATTTTTTGCAAGCTGAAAAATCCCGCCTAAATGAAAATATTATCTTATTAATATGCTGTATTTTATATTAAAATATGCTTTATTTAAGACAACGTAAAACAATGCATGTATAAAGCTAAAGTAATTAAAAAATGAAATTAATAATATAATCTATATTAATAAATCCAACTTTGTCATTGTGTCTGTCTGTCTGTTTGTCTGAGTAAACACTTTCACATCTGGTAATCAATTTTGATCAAAATTCAAACATATGTCTCGTTTCTTCTGCTGGCTCACCATAAATATTTGTTCAAAAACTCTATCTAGTTTTTAAACAACACTCCTTTAAATTGCCACCTGTGGGCTACTTGAATAAAAACAATTCTGGAAATCACTTGCTTTACTGTTGGTAAAAATAAAAATGATTTTGTTATCTGGTCATCTTTGCACTAATAACCAGTGAGTTAAAGTTTACTATTGGTAGAGACGGTGTTCAGAGAACCAGAGCTTGTTACTCTTGTACTACATATATTAAATATACATGTAAATATCCTTGATATTTGTTGCTTTTTAATTAAGTTTATTTACATATCTGGTCACTTTTAACTTTTCTCTTGTCACTCATTTTAAACTTTGTTTGTCGTCACACTGCTCAAACTATTTTCCCTCAAAACTACTAGACATTTTTGAAGAAGTTTAGTTAATTCTTTCTAAAAATGCTTTTTTATGAGTATTTTTCATATTTTTGTGATTTAAATCTAAAGCAGGCCTAGCTTTTTCTATTTCAGCTTTGAATCAGCAATTTTGAAACTAGTTCAATATTACGCAAACACTGGGAAACCAGAGTATATGAATATACACAGTATACAAGATAGCGATTTGAGCGCGTGTAATGCTATAAAAACCTTTGCATTTTCTTGTTGTAATTTATTTTAGATGTTGAGTAAAATATTGTTAGTGGTGGATTTTAAACGTTTGCTTCTTGTGGTTTCTTTCAAGTAAATCATTAGAAACATTTATGTCTGCTGATTTTGAAGTTTTGAACCTATAAAACATTTTGGCTCACTTCCTTTAGCGGTTAGGGTGCTGGCTTATTGTAGTAGGTCAGGGGTTTGAGTCATACAAAGACTATTGATGGTGTTAGGAAGGGCATCCAAACACAATTTCTTCTCTGTCAAATCTGGTCGGTTCATTGGTGGAATAAACCTGCGCCGAATCTGCACTCTGGCGTGAATGAGGAGGGTGGCTAGCAACCATACAGAACTAAAAACAAAACCTGACAATTGGCCCATATGCGAGCCAAAGGCAACCTAGTTAGAAATTGTGTCTCAATGAAAACACCCTACGGAAGGCGATGGCAAACCACTGTTGAAACCTTCCAAAAAATTCATAGTTATAGGGTTTGAAGAAAAACCATGATCACCTATGTTTTCATAAGGCATGGTACTTAGAAATAAAACATGCTGTTTTATCTCTAAGTATTGTTAAAAAATTGGTACTTGGATAAAAGTAGTAAATTTCTACACTTAGAGATACTATGTAGTACCAGATACAATTTTGTTGGTACATGTTCTCTACCTATGGAAATATTGCGATATGATTTGTTTATCAGTCAAGTAGGGTTTTATGATACATTTAAAATTTTGTTTAAAATACTTTTTTTGTTGATCACCAAGAAAATTGTGACACAACAGCGCGCAAAAATTTTAAACACTAATAGATTAGGTTTCACTTTCAGCATCAATCACTGTGAAACGCTAGCAAACTCTCTCGATATTTCTGCAAAGGCCTAACATGCTAAAGTCTCAAACTGTTTCTATTTTTAAAACTTTCATCTTGCAGCGCTGAAATACGGATGCCTACAATAGCCAACCTTCAAGCTTCAAAGAAACCAGTGGGTGCAGTAGACTGCGACGCATGCACTCTAAAGGGTGATGATGATTACCCAGCCATCGAGTTCTGCAACAGCTGTGACAAGAAGTACTGCAAAACTCACCGCGAGGTATGACGTCATTGTGTGATGACCTTGTAGTGACATTGTGATGATCTTGTGATGATATTTAGATGCTCTTGTCAAGACTTGGATTGGCCTCGTGGTGATCTTTTACGGCCATGTAAAGACCTTGTTCAATCTTTTGAAACTTTGGGTGATTTAGTGTGACCTAGTTCAACCTCATGCAGCATTTCATGTACGCTTTTATGATGATTTTGTATGACTAAGAATGACTGTACATGATCTTGTATGACACCATAAGATCATTCAATTACGAATGACCAATGTGAAAACTGTTTTTTTGAAAGGAAGATTTCAGATTTTATGATGAAATAGAAAAAGCTGTTAAAAATGTGGTTTTTTATTATTTCAAAATACCCATAGTGAGACTACTCAATTTTTTTAATTATCTTTTCATCAGGTTGTACTCCAGAAGAGTGCAGCATTTTGAGTAGATAGTCTGAGTAGATAGACTGAGTAGATAGACTGAGTAGATAGACTGAGTAGATGGTCTGAGTAGATAGACTGAGTAGATAGTCTGAGTAGATAGACTGAGTAGATAGTCTGAGTAGATAGACTGAGTAGATAGACTGAGTAGATAGACTGAGTAGATAGACTGAGTAGATAGACTGAGTAGATAGACTGCATCATTCATAATAGAGCTTTATATGAGTTACAGTAATTTTGCAATATTTTGTCAAAACATGAAAAGCCTAAAGGAGCATTACCGCTATGCATAAAACAGAAAGCAGTAAACAACAAGTTATTTACCAATTTTTTCGAAATTTTGCAAGAAAAAGCAACTCCAAAAACTTGACCACTGAAACAAGTTAAAGGTTGGTCAATGTACCAATTATCAGATGCTTAATTTATTGTTACACAAGGCAATTCAGTTAATGTTCATTGATGTAAAGTTGTCATAGACAAACTACACATAACTTTGGAAATGAAGTGTGTTACAACAAATATTATTTTTTCGTTTAAGATAACTTAAAAACCAAGGTATATGAAGGAGTTGTCTGTTCATACATCTAATTAGTATTTACTTTAACAAGAACAGTATCTGTCTGTCCGTTTTTTAGAAACCTCGGTTAGTGGTTGGGATAAAATATTGCATCATCCAAGATTAAAACTCACAACTTTTGACTGAACAGCCCTCCACCCTAACAACTCCTCTAAACAACCACCAGTGCAGATAATTGTGCAAATAGATAGTCTGTGTGCATTATCGACGCACATGACTATCTCTCACAGCTAGCTGAACTGCCATGGTGCTAGTTATATTAATTTCATGAAGCTATTTAAATTTTAGCTTTAGTAGTTTATGGCTGATCATGTCTATATTTTTTGAAGACTTTGTACCAAAGGCTATATTAGCTATGTAGGCTAATAACAAGACAATTACTAGCGGTCTTTCATAACAAAAGAAGGCAGTAGGCTAAGAAAATGTCAGATTCAGAGAAAAATAAAAGCGTTACTAATTTAAAACTTAGGATGAAGCAACTGTAGATAACAGTTTTACTAACAGGCTAAAGCCATTGATTAAATGTGTGATGATCTTGACAACTCACAATTACTAATTGATTTTGGTCCAACTTCACACGCATATGCCCCGTTGCTTATGCCACCTCACCAAAATGCTTGATTTCAAAACTCTGTCTGGATCTTGAAACCACTCATTTATATAGCCACCTGTGGTTACCTGAGTAAAAAAATCTTGACAAGACAATACGAGGCCTTATCTAAAATTTCCCGGAATGGAGTTCCATACACTTGCATATTCACACGATGGAAAAGCCCATGGCAGTGTTTGCTGGGAAACATCTCCGGAGTGTTGTTACAGAACTTCAGGTTGCTATGACAACGCGTTTTTGTGTGAGCCGACAATATGTCAAGGTCTGTCAGGTGCATTCGTCACTTTTAAAAGCAAATTTATCATCATGTGCATTAAACTTTGTGTGAAATTAAGGAAAAGAACTACTCAGACAGTGGAAATGTTGACTATTGCTTTTGGAAGTACTGCTCTGAAGCAAACACAAATTTTTGAGTGGTACAAATGCTTTCGTATAGGTAGATACAGCACTAAAGGTGACCCGAGGTCTGACATACCAGCGTCGTCAAGAACCTGCTCCTAAATTGAGAGTGTGAGGTCACTAATTATGGCACATCGATGTTTAACCACTAAAGAGATACCTGGAGAGGCTGGACTTGGTTTTGAAACTGTTCAAAAAGTTTTAACTGACCATTTAAACACGAGACGAGTCGCAGCAAAGTTCGTGCCACGCTTGCTAACTGATGACCAAAAAGAGCTCAAGATGCTCGCTTGCAACGATTTAAGGGAGCTTTCAGGAATGATCAAAACTTTATTTTGAAGGTCATAATATCCTTGTTTTTCCTAATTTCACACAAAATTTAAAGCAAATAAACTTTTCTGGCTCAATTAGATATGATGATAATTGTTTTTAAAAAGCAATGGATGTACCTGACAGACCTTGACATATCGTCAGCTCAAATCAGAATGTGTTGTCATAGGAACCTGAAATTCTGTGACAACACTTCGAAGGTGTTTTCCAGCAAACGCTGTAATGGGTTTTTCCATCGTGCAAATATGCAAGTGTATACAACTCCATTACGCAAACTTTTGGATCAGACCTCATATAATGTGACACTATACATATAATATTATACATATAGTTTCATATTATATTATTATTCATTATAACAAATTGTCTTATAGTGTGAAAAAACATGAAATAAAGAAAAGTGACATGTTTTAATTCAGGGCTGTGTGCAAAAAAAACATAAATACCAGTAACCAAAAAGCTTGCATTTTTAAACTGCAATTTCATTATGAACATACTTTGTAAAAATCTCAGCTGATCCCTGAACATCTTTGCTAATTAGTTGACTTTATCTTAGCTGTTTTTTATATAACCTCTAGTGGCACCAATCCTTCTTCCCGAGCCATAGCTGTATTGATATAGAGAAACACCTCGCAGAAGTGGAGAGGAGCATGAAAGTAAAGTGTAGCGCACACAACGAGGAGCCAGCCGGCCTCGGGTGTAAAAGATGCCTCATGTTGATATGCATGAAGTGCGTCCCTAACTTGTCTGGATGCCCTGATGGTAAGATACAGCAAAAAAACAAATGAAAAATAGCCCTCACGCTTTGGAGCATTTGGTACGGTACAACAGTTTATAATTTCACACTCATTTTGCATCTGAGTGCTTTACCCGCAACAAGTTTTGTCGATTTAATCTTGAAAGATCCTGGCAGTCAGATCACTTCAAACATCATAAAAAATTGCAAATGATTGATAAAATATTGATATTTATTGATAATATGTACTAAGGCTTTGTGTAAGTTCATTTATTAAAGACGAAGTTACACGAAACCTTTGGTGTATCTTATCAGAAGGTATTAGTATACCTCCAACATTTGTGATTACTTTTGATGTTTGAGGCTATTTGACCGCGTAGATGTTTTGAGATTAGAGCACATTAATTATATTAGTACTGTTTAGGCTTATTCAGGTTCTTCAATATCTTGGCTTTCAAATGAGTCATTGTTTGACATTGTGAGACAAACCTTGGTTGGTGTTTACAGGATTTCCCTAAAGCTGTACCACAGAACTGTTCAATGGCATAGGCGCGCAAATTATGGCGTCACCATTTTGATATTCGATGTTATGTGCTCTTACTGCTTATTTTTACCGTTTACTGCCTATATTTATTAGCTATGATAATGACGTTAGTGACAGGTAAAGGTAGGATGATTCTAGAGAACCAATGAAAATTACAAATGAATCAGCGTGATTAGCTCTCTATGTACATATTATTTATATGATAAATTGCTCAAATTCCAAACACCATAGTATGTTTACCTGATGATGTTGTGCATTGGCTCTTTCTTTTTATTGTGATGTTGAGCAGAACAGCTGAGGCTAATTAATTTCAAGCATTACGTGAGTGCAATTTACATATAGTCCTAGGGCCATGCTACTGCAGGTCACAATTTAATCGATGTGATTTCCCTACCTTTTCCAACGACAGTATATTTATTGAAGCATAATCATCTTTAGGAAGCAACATGGACAGCAAAACGAATTTTTCCGATAATAATACTACTACAAATAAAAATGAAAAAAATTGAACTATAACATTCACCCAAAATCTATTAACCCAGAAAATGTGTTTGTATTAGTCGGGCGTTAGCACGATTCTCGGGCATTGTTGATTATCTAGAATCCTAGTTTATTATTAGCGCTCTCTGGGTTTAGGAGCACTGATTGTCACAGAAAATTGCAACCTCAATGGCAGCGGAAGGGATCGAGGACCTAAGGCTGAATGCTAATTATGACATCACTTTGTGTGAACCACAACTAAGTGATTTTTTTTATTGCAAGACATAACTTGACACCCTATTTTTCATAGATCTATTATTTTTTGTGTATTAAATGTAGACTCATTCAAAAGCCGAGACTCTGAAGAACTGAAATAATTATATAATAAAAGTACTGATATAATCGATGTGCTTTAAAATAATTATACCTTATTGCGATTAAAGTGGTCAGATTTAGCAAAAGTGCAATTAAGTTGTCTATAATTGTAGAGATTGACAAAATAGAGACATGCAAGGCTGAAACTTGAATGCAATAGCTGATACTAAGTAACGCATCAATAACATCTAGTGATGTCATTTTGCAGAAATTTTTCTTCTGAGGGTTTTTATCGTGGTCAAGCTTTTCAATTTTAAATTCTGACAGTCTGACTACCTGAAAGAACAAACAAATCACAATAGATGAAAAAATACCGATGCTTTCTGATAAAATCCACAAAGATTTTTTGCAAGTTTACTTTTTATAAAATATTTGATGTACTTTTATTTCATCCTGATTAGGCTGAGGCTAGTTTTAGCAATGCTTGCCCTGACGCTAAATATACTATTCTCATGGTTAGGTTAGTAGAACAAAATTCTTGAGAAATACTTCTAAATTTAGCTTTCCAAAAAAAACCTAGTATTTTATCAAGCATCACATACAATCTTTTGTAATTATGGGCACACAAGTTGGAAATCCTTTAAAACCTGTATATTTTGCATTTTAAAATTAGCCAGCAAAATAGAAGTACTGTAAATACACACAAGCAAACACGAAATGAAGTAAAGATGCTTTTACTGCCTCAAAGAGTGTAACCGCGTAC
The DNA here is from genome assembly GCF_963576615.1 of Watersipora subatra. NCBI lineage: Eukaryota > Metazoa > Bryozoa > Gymnolaemata > Cheilostomatida > Watersiporidae > Watersipora > Watersipora subatra. The sequence continues at coordinate 9,774,433 of NC_088713.1, forward strand.
TTAGTTATACCCTAAGTTAGGCGCAGCTTTTAACAGCTAAAATCATAACTAATAATTTTAACCTAATATACCTCTACATAACAAATACAACATTCTTAAATGTTTTTATATTATTAACTTGTAATCAGAATATATGAATTAGAATACATCTAAAACATTTCACTAGCCTTTTGATAGTATGTCTGCCGATAACTCCAAATTTCCATAAAATGGCGTCATGATTGTTTTAGAATACACGAAAACAGGTTGATATTTTTTTCACTTTCACGTCTCAGATTCACCAGAATATTTCGAAAGTTTTAAAAAGTTTCAGACTAGTTGACTTTTAAAAAACTGGCTTTTCCCAAACTTCGTAAAAATTGAAGAACTGTAAACAACGTACTTAAAAGATTGTCAGTTGCACCACATTATATTGAAAATTGTCTGCTCTTGCATTTCAAAATTGTTAAACTACAGACAACTCCGTAAATGTGCTGCCAAATATAATATAATTATTAGGCCAATCCAAGATACTATTTTGGATTGGCAAAAATATTTGTAGGAATGAATTTTTCAAGTGTTATGCAATTCTAATAATTGATAAGCAAGTTAAAGACTGGCCTACTGAGCCCAAAATGAGTCTTATTGTTAAGATATTCAGTTTAGCACATTTACAGAAACAATAATCATGTTTTCAATGCATATTTTTATGAAAACATTCATTTTTGTAGATGCATATCTTAATTAATTTATTGGGACGACTACCTTTAAACAATAAGAACATAGTTATGTGAGTTTACAGTTTGTAATTTACTTTGGTTTTCTCTCCTAACAAAAGGATGTCTAATTGCAGGGACATCTCACAAACTTGTTGCCATCGAAGAGCTCATCGTTCTTATGAACAAACAGATAGAAAACGTAAAAGAAAAGGTGGAAGAGAAAGACAATAAGTGTGAGGCTTTGGTAAAGCTGACTACCTCCACAATTGTAGCCTATGAGAAGGAAACAGATAATCTAGTAAAGAGGATTCATGTAACTAGGGATGATCAGGTAACCAAAATGGTTTGGCATTGATAAAAATTCAATTTTATTTAGGTTTGAAAAAGTATATTTAGGGTGCCAGCTGAAGTGATTATATGTTACTATCAATCTAGAGGTGATCAGGTAAACAGAATGGTTTAGAATTTAAAAAATTAATTGGATTTAGAATAGAAAAACTAAAATCATTGCATCAGCTGAAACATTTATAAATTATAATATTAATCTATAGATGTTCAGATATTTGAAGAGTTTACAATTGAAAAGAGAGTTGGGTTTATAATAGGCATAAAGCATTTCAGTGTAAATTGAGATGCTTGAAGAATAATACTAACCTAGAGATGTTCAGGCGCCTGATTTATATATGTTTTTTTTGATGTAAAAATGTTCATGCATTTAATTTAATATTGTTATATTGTTTTAAATTAAGTGAAAAGCGCAATTTCACAAGATTAAAAAAAGAGGTTCCATATATTGGTAATTGTGGGTTAAATAAAAAAAACAATACATTTTAAAAATATATAGATCTTGTGAACAAAAATTGGGTTGCGTTAAAAAAATTAACCGGACACTTCAGAGCTGTTTAAATGTATTTTTTTATTGTTACAAAAGCTCCTTCTCAGCTAAAGACACTTTCATTTTATGTTAATCTGCGTTTTGACGGTCTGCTTTAATTAAAAAACGCTCTAATACTATAATTACCCTTAGCTGTTGAAGCCCGATATAATGCTATTTTATATATATAAACTTTTCATGTTGTATTTACACTTTTTTACTTTAATATTGTAGCTTCAAACATAAAGATTTTGCTCTCTTTGACAGATGGATGCCCTCACCTCGGCATACAAGCAGCTTGAAGAAGACCTACTGAAGAAAAGAAAAACTGCAGTAATTCAGATGAGAGATTACGTGAATGGAGCTCTCGCCACACAGAGTTCCAACTTGAAATCTGAGCTGGAAACTTTGGGAGAAAGCTACAAAAAGACAGCAAAAGTAATTTTTGATTTGTTAGAACTTTAAAAAACCTTTGACTCGATATAAATTCTAAACGGTTTTTACTGCTAGGGAATCTTATGTATAGTGAGAGTTACGTCTGTCTGTAAGTTCATAAAAAATGGTTGAGGGTTTCAATAAACTCTAACCTTGTATGGTATTTGAACTCACAAAATCTTGCTTATTAGTTGATTCAAACACTGCACCAATCAATCACCTTCTTGCCTATCAAGATAGTTGCGCAGATAGCATTTCTATAGGTGTTATTGCTCCGCTAATGACCTCTAATAGCACACTAAATGGCCAGAGTTCTAGCAGTTAAACCTAACATGCTGTTGAGCCATATGACAAGACGCCATGATCGGATGAACAAGAAATCAGATTTATTTTTAGTTTAAAACGAAGCTATATTTTTTAGGTTAAAAAAAACAGTCTTTTTAGGATCAACAAGCAAGAAACGCAATCTCAAAGGTAGTTTTTTTGAAGCCCTAGTTGTGCTACAATCTGCTGCTAAACAGATAATTGATGTAACATTTTTCTAAATATTTTGTAGTTTGATCCTTCTAATTAAAAATGTTATAAAAAAAAAACTGTTTGAATTTCATATTTTAGACAAGTAAACTATTTTGGTAAGTGGAATTTGGAATTAAAACCCAAGTAAAAAAAGACCTAATTGGCTTTATAGCATTACAGATCAAATGGAGAGCTTTCTTTATTGCTATAATTTAATAGTAACCAGTTTTTTGAACTAATTCTGAAATATTATATTTTTTGTTAAAGTCATACAAATCAATCGCAAAAAGGAATAAAAATTGATCGATAAAGCATTCACTGAACTTACGGTTTGTGAATGGCTACTAGAAACCACTCAAATAATCTTTACCTAATGCGCCCATGCAATAATTATTCATGATATTAAAAAGTAGTCAGGCATTATTTTACAATATGTTTTTATGTACTGATTTGGTTCATTTGAAAGAAAAACTGATCAAACATTTTATCAATATGGGTAAACAGTGGAGATACGTATAGCAAAGGGTCTCACCTGTAAATCAATAATGCAATTATATCTTTTTAGACTCAGACCCAGAATATTGGCTGACTCATCTTTCCGCCTGCTGTAACAGTGTAATTTGTACTGTTAGAGCAGGCTTTATATCTGTTAGTGTGGTTGCCAGTCCTATACACTGTGAGAGATTCGCAGGAGCAATAATTATCTGTCTGATTATCCTTTCAAATGTAAAATTGTTTTGAGCGCTGAATTATAAATCGGAGTGCCTAAGTCCAATTCTTAAAGGTGACAATTTTTTCAATTTTTTTAAAAATGATTAACACTCTTGGCCTGGCTTCGGACAGATGTATGAAGAGACAGACACTGCTGTTATTAAAAATTTGAGAATACTCTTAGTAAAAAGTTGGTTTTTAATCTGCAATAGCTTATTTATGGTTTTTGTAATGTAATATGCAGTATATAATGCCTTTGGCATGCTTGATTTTAGTAAAAGCTTTACAATATGTAATGCACATTGTAACTCCTAGTTTGATACATAGTGCAACAAATAAATTTTTATAATGAACTATGAACACTTGTTTGTAATTGGAGAAAAGTAAATTGTCAGACACAAATCTTAATGAAATCAAATCAAATCAACACAAATCAACAAGTAAAGACATTAAAAGCTTCCATTTGTACAGTCTTTGTAATTATAACTCTTCTAGCAGTAAACTCAGCAATGCCCAGAATTTTTTTAAGAAATAAACTGCATGTAGATGTTTAAGGGACTAGGTCTCAAAAACCAAGCTAAGTTTTAAAACCAAACATTATGGATACCTGATAAAAATCATGGAGCACATGCGCATAAAGTACGAACAAAATTAGAAAATAAATGTTGAAACGCGTGGCACTTACATGGATTAACAGAAAGACACACAAAATGAAAAAGTGGAATTATTCACATAGATTTTCATTGGTTTTAACAGACTCAACCTTTGTAACGTACTTTAAAACAAAACAATTTCACTATACCATCAGCAGACTATTACACCAATGAAGAAAAAAATTAAGGTTTACACTAATATTAAGGTTTCAAAATGTTATTTATATGCTTTCATTGAGGAGTCTGTATTTATTTTCACACAAAATATTTTGCACATGATGTCACAAAAATAAATGAAAAGAAAGGTATTGTCATATTATGCCATAAAACTGTTGCAGAGAGATAAAAAGGTAGAAGAAAACTCTAAAGTGAAAAATTTTGATGCCAAAGTTACTAAAAATGCTCAGTGACAACGAAAGTGGCACATCGCTAGCAAATAGATTACAGCATTAAAAAAAACATTTATTTTTAGACTTCTGAATTTTTGTCGATTTTTGGATTTAAATTTTTTTTAAAGACTTGATAATTTATGATTTCATAACCTTTATACATGCGCTCATTAAACGTAAGAACTACTTCTAATTTTAGTGTGACATTGTGCCCGCCTTTAGGAGAACTCGGAATGCTATGGTTAAACTCACGCAGCAGGTGATTCCTGGTCTGGCTATAGACTCAGTAATTGGACTGCAAGCTAAAGGTAAATATATTCTGCCAACTGCAAAGCTAAATTTTAATACTTTGAAGTAAAAATTTTTGCATAAAAGAAGGTTTCATATCATAAGCAATGTTATAAACTTTCGCTCAACTGTGAGAATGGGTAAAATAACTATTTTTAAAATGAATAGCATATTGAAGATCTAAGCTTTCAAAACTCAATGAATAGGTGGAAATCAAGTAGAATAAATAGCTTTCATTCAACTTTTGCAAAAAAGTAATGTTTTAGAAGTAACTGAAAAACATATCGTTTGATGTAAGTCGAGTCTGAGTATATATAATGTTATGAAAAGAAAAACAAATAGTTTTAAAGTGTAGAGCTGTTGCCGCTGAGGAAAAGCTGCTTTCTAGATTTGTCTATTTTTGATCCATTATTATGATGCAGTTTAATCGGTCTTTCATTAAAAACTATTATTTTCTATGAGCAGCCATCTTTAATTTTTGGGTTTGTTAGATGTGCCCTCGGTATTCTAGCCAATATTTCATGAATTAATAAGCCAGTGGACTAAAACAGCACCTATGTTAGAAACATATTGCGCACAAAGCAAAAAATTTCATCATCTTTTGCCAGCTGAAAGAAAAAAAGCATGTTAAACTGCGCTGAGAAGTGATCAGGTGAAAAGCAATTATCGGTTTCATCTCGGGCTCAGAATTCAAAATGTTAAAAATGATTTTAAAATCCCATATGTTCACCTAATGAGATCTAATAAAAATGGTTAATGGCTGACAAACCATAGTCATTTGGAAAGATCCAAGGCTGTATTTTCCAATCCACCTATCTGTGATAAAATAGCTACCATTCATGTATCCATGTGTAACCTAGTCATAAGATGGTATGCCGAAATATTTAATAGCTGACAGGCTATAGCTGTTTATAAGGATTTCCAGCTACATTTTTAATTTATTTACCTTAGTTGTAAAAAGTTGAATACATGTACATTCATTAAAAATTTGAGAGGTACGCAGCTAAAATTGGAAAAGTTTATGCATACTCCTTATGCATATTCGTCTGCATATGATAGTCTCAAACCCCTTAGTTTTTGTTCCTCATACTGGTAATTCTACATCAAATTCAGAAAGAATCATCACTCAATGGACTTTGCTTCATACGTAGTTACAAAACCATTGAAATATAAAATTTTCAGAATTAAATGGTTTGAAACTTTCAGAGTAACTAGACCAGATAAAATTAAAATTCCTTCCTCATATATAAAACCCTCTTGTACTTTGAGAATAAATTTTGAGCAATTATTGAGGCCTTTGCACAGAAATGTGATCTACATGCTGACATAATCTACATGCTGCCAACATGATGGACTTGGTATCAATAGAATTGACCACCCATCAACATGATTTAAATGCCATGAAAATGACAGCATGCCAGCATGCAACACGCCACCAAGACCAGTCTGAGGCTAATTGCAGTACTCTGAAATGGCATTTTGCTAATCAGGTTTTTCAGGTTTTTTTTCTCAAAACGTATTTATATTCAAATATATAGGTAATGCGGTGTATATATTAACAGCGTTTACATGTGTTTAACAGATAAATTTAGGATGTGCTTATGGATAACCTCTTGAATTCTGGGTTTGGTTTAAAAGAAAATTGTAGTTCTGTAGAAAAAAGGCCACCGGTGGTGACAAACACCTTTAACATTAACTGAGTCCACTGAATCTACAATGCAGATTATTTTTTCTCTAAGCATCCGGTTCAAAAACTATTAAAAAGTGTTCCAAGATTAAAAACAAATTTACCCAACATTGTAATAAGTTTTATCATAAAGTATTCATTTTTTCTATGACTCGCGATTGCTTTTGATGTTTTAGATAATCTGAAAAAAAAAAGTTTTAAAATTACAAATGGCAGAACCTGAGTCTGGTTAAAACACTCAGATGAAGCACAAGAACAATTATTACACCTGTTGCCAAGAAATTGACAGAATAGTGATGAGCGAAGATGCAACTTGAAAGCAATACTGGAGATCAATTGTAGCAACTAGTGGCGTCGTTTTACATATACTTTTTTCTGAGCGTTTTAATTGTTATCAAGTTTTATTGATTTTAATTTTGAAACATCCTGAAAGTCGGTAAGCTTCAAAAATAAAAAACAATCACACATAATAAAAAAATGCTGATACTTTCTGTTAGAACTGCTTAACATTTTGTACAAGTTCATTTTAGTTTAAAAAACAATACATTCTTTTTATAATTTATATTGATTATTGATATATTTTTTGGTAAAATGATAATTATTTTGAAAATAATATTACTACAATCCAAACGATTCAAAATCTTCCATTTTATGTTTTTATCATCCTAGAAAATGCCTTTTGTTGCAATTGTCAGATTGTGATTTGCAAATAGGGCCATATTATACCGCATGTCATGAATATTTAGATGCTTTGAAATTGGTTCCATCAACAATAGTTCAGTTAGCTACATATTTTATTGATTTAAGTGTTTTACATATTCTATGATTTTTCTTACATCACTTGCATATTATACAAGCCATAAGCTTTCAATAAAATGCATTTGAGATATCTATTTAAATTTTGAAATGGTATTAAAACACCAAAAACTGTGGAGACAATAAATGAGTGTTCTTAAATCTTTAATTTAAAAATAGTTTTACAACTTAAAAAGGCAGTATTTTGATTTTTTCAAATTAGGATAAAGAGTTGTCGTACTCTGGAACAAGGGTGGATAACTGCTACTTTACTACTTACACTTTAATTTTTTTTGTAACTGAACTACGAAGTTTGTAATGCTAGCCAACTGGAAATATTCAGCTTTGCCTCGTGCGAACAATAAACAAGCAACAAAGTTTGATAATTTTAAGATATTTGGTAGGATTTGATAATTCTAACTTCATATTTGAAACAATGGCATAAAACCGTAAAGCCTGAAACAGAAAAAAATATGACTGAAAAACTTAAATATGAGATATTCTTGCTGGAAAAATGGTGTACTTGATGAGATGGGTTGAGTGAAAGGGTGTTGTTTATCATATTATTATAATCAGGTTTCATACAGACATGTTTGGAAATGTGTAATATTAGAGCATTCCAAACACCTTATAGCCTATTTTACTTGTAAAGATTGGCAGTATCATACTCCAATTTTAGTGTTCAATTAGCGTAAGATACTTACACCAAAAACCATACACCTTTATAAAATGTATTTTCATTTTAAAGATATACTGGCAACAAATTCACATTACAGTTAATTAGTACCAACAAACTCACCATGTCTTACTGTGATGTGTTGTAGGTGCAAAATATGTGGAAATGTGATTACAAGCGCCTAAAAGCTCAAAAACATACAGTTGATCGGCGCAATCGCGAGAACACTGTAGATCGGAATCCACTTCAAAGCGGTTCAAATGAGATCTAGTTGAACACGATGGCTTATGTTTCCACTTTCATGCAGCCTCATTTGTCGAAATATTTTCACAAATATAGTTACGCATTAAAAAACCATGTCTATTGTCCTTAGGCGCCTGTTTCATTGCAATTGTAGTGCTGTCACTTTGAAAATAGATAATTTAAAACCTACCGTAAAAATTACTTTAATTTTTAACCTCAGCTTGAAAAATTGCATGTAATCCTCTGATAAACAAGCCGAGCCTGTAAGTCACCTGTGATAGTGAAAAAATGCTGCAGAAATTATTCGCGCTGTTTGGCAGGAAGTATGGGTCACATGATCAGATTACGATTAGATAATTAGACCAAGCAAAAAAAACTGTAAAGTAGCGAGTATTTATATTTGATACTAGCTTTTCGGAAAAACTCTGAATTGTTTGTCATAAACTAATGCTTCGAGAAGTTTATATTGAGCTTTTTATTTGTCTTTTAGTTCACTTGATAACATCACGTGACGAAACAATTACCAAAATGTTTGAGAACATCATCAAAATATAGAGGTTTCAAACTACGGTGTTGTCGTGATGGCTGCGATCAGCTGTTTGTTTTTTTTAGCTTTTAAGAGTGTGCAGTAATATTTCCACAAACTTTGCACCTACCACAAAGTAGAGTAAGACATGGTGAATTTTTGATACCAAATACTGTAATGTGAATTTTCTTGCAAGTCAACCTTTAAGGACCATCTTCTGTATAGTCAGGGACATTACCAAACTCAGTTAGACACACAACTATAATGAGCATCAAGAAAGCAGCCCTGAGAACCATCAAAGTTATTTTCTAACACCTAAACTTAAACGAAACAAATCAGACTGTAGCAACATTCTTTACCTACAAGCAATATTTAACTAATAATAAAGCTATAGATTAAAACAATTAAAACAAAATGGTGCTTTCATATAGGGAAGATCGTTATCATTTTTTGTTGTCAAAGATTTATTGATGCAAATTGTTTTTCTTGAATCTTGCACATTAATGTATAGCGGCCACTGGGGTTTGTAAAAGTTAACTTTAGCAGAAAATTATTTTATTTAATAATTTTCACTTCATCCATAATTTCATTTTAGTTATATCTTACATATTTAGCCTAACCATTGTACCAAATTCACTAAAATGGAATAAGAAAAACTTTCCATACTAGCTCAGATGTATCAAGTGGAAATTAGCAACCACAGAATCAGATACTCAGTAAATAGACTCGCAGTTAGATGTGATTTCTGGCAAAAAAAGTATGTCACGTTTTCCTGGTACGATTGTGGTTGCTTAGAAGACTGACCCTGGCTTAGTAGTATAGAATGCCTAACCAATTTGAAGTTCAATTCCTAAATTGGCGATTACAAAAATGGCATCCGACCTTAAATTTCCCTTTGTGACGGGGGTCTCTAATTGTCGCAGTTGCATTTTCACAAGAGTCAGAAATGTCTAGCCAAGATAACAGAGCCAATGATTGTCAGAAAAGCTTTTAAAAAACCTACAAAGCTTTTGCTTGTGGTAAAGAAGGAGACAATCTTTTCAACTTTTTCACACTTATGGTTGCCTAACATGCCTATTTTTCGGATAACAGAGGATGTAGTTACCTTAATTGAGTTCTGCAAAAGATTTACGTAATAAGTAAATTAACTTGTAGTTTGATGTGATTTGTTGCATACAAAATTCTGTTGTGTATTTTTGTTATGGTAGCATAATATGCTGAGGCTTTTTGGTTTTTAGGGAAATGCCGGAGTGTTGAGCTTGCGATCGCTGTCACAGAGGGTGGAGTTGCGATAGATAGTGAGGAAGGTATAAAAGCTGTAGAGCGGGTGATGCCGAGATATCTGACGCATCTAAAAACTGTTCATCTGTCAAAATTTCCACTTTCTGTCAGTCGCTGTAAAGGAATAACCTATGTCAGCCTTTTAAACTCTAGCGAAGTCCTAAAAATTGAATCCGATTACAATTTCTGTCCAACTAATCTAAAGTTCCCTTCAAATGTGGAGGCCATAACGCACCACAAACAACTTTCTTACACTCTTCTAACTGGACCTCCTCGTCAAGTTTTTGTTCATGATCTTTCGCAAAAGTTTATAACAAAATGGCAGCATATCGATACAGACAATCAGTATACAGGAGTTGTTGTTACCGGGCAGCACGTCGTCGTGCCGGACCGTGTCAACAAGATGCTAGCGATCCATCCTCTGTCTGGAGGCCCAACTAGAGGAATAACCTGTCCCATCAGTTCAGACTACATATCGCTCGCCGCCATGGGTCAAAATCGTGTGGTCGTATCAGACTTTGGCTCATCCAGAGTCTTTTGTATAAATGTAACCACTGGGCAGACATTGTGGACCTCACGCAGTGTCCGTTTGCCGGAGGGTGTCACTTGCTATGGAGATGAGTATGTCCTGGTTGCAGGTCAAGGAAATACCAAAATAAAAGTACTGGATGCAGGCACAGGTAAGTTAGGTTTCTTGTACTAGTTTGAGATGCGGCAATCAGTTTGCTTTTTTTCAGCTAAAATTGTGAACCTTAAAAACCCTCCATATGGGCAAAATTCCATTATTTAACTTGAAAACTGGTTTGAATGGGAAATCTGTTTGACTGCTTGAAAGCAAATACTACTCTTGAATCACTTTCTATGATGGTCACACCAAACTAGTCATGAAAAGAGTTTGCTATTTGTGTACACATAAAATACAGTACACACACAGCGTCGCTATGATAATTCACAGTTTAAAAAATAATAAAAGTCACAAATACCAGGAAATAAAGGACTTGGTATTTCCTGATATATATATCAGCTTTGAGATATATATATATATATATATATATATATATATATATATATACATATATATAGGCTATAAATAAGTATTTATACATTACTTTATTGGCAATAACTTCATTTAAAATAAAAACTTTTTCAAATTATGCCATGCAACAAATAAATAAATAAATAATTTGACAAATAGTGTTTAAAATCCCTTTCTTTGCTAAAAAGAATGAGTATTAAGCAAAATATTGTTAATGCAGCTAGGGATTAACGGTGGTATTAGGATGAAAGGCTTTTAAGTCGAAAGTGATGAGTTCTAATCTCACATTATACAGTCTTTTATCCAAATCTGTATCCATGGCTTTTGAAAGACGGGCAGATGGATACTGCTTTTATTATAGTAAAGACTCATTTCAAGTACAAACAGAAAACTCCCTAACATATTTTGGTTAAATAATTTTTTCAGGTTTTTTTAAAAGCCACTAAAATTGGTCCAGAAAACATTTAATTTTCCAAAAAAATTAGAAGTTTTTCTTTGACAAATTTACATTATTAAATATTTACTGAAATGCTTCAGTGTAATAATAAATAATAAGTTTGATAATTTTAATGGTCTAGCCTTTAAATTGTTTTAGTGGTTGGGTTTTAGGAGTGGCTTTTCTGGAAAGTTGAAAAAATTTAGTAAAGAACTGGTTGTCTACTGTTTTTTTGTGTGCATAATTTTCTTTTATGTTTTTTCAGTTTTTACCAATTTATTGCAAAATTATTACCTGTAACTTGTTTTAGTGATTACGTTTAGAAAATTGATAAATTACAGCAATAAGCTATGTGCACAATTATTCTAAACTGTCAAGAGTTGACCGATTGGGGCAGGTGTTAGAGTGTCAGTATACTGAGTAGAATGTCACTAGTTCCAATGTTTGACAGAACTTGCTCTCACTGTGGTTAAGATTACAACATATCCTTAATATAATAAGGACTACACCTGCCCATCCATCTGGTTAATGCTGTAGTTGAAAACTAAAAAAAATGACATCACATAAGATTCAAACCCACAACCGTTAGGTTTGCAGACAGGACTAATACTAAAATGCGGTAATGGTCAACTTTAAAACAATTTTAAATCAGTGTGAAGACACCAATTTTTTTGTGTTTTATCAGTGCATCTGAAAATCGTTCACAGCACACTGAAATACTAGGGTACTAGTTATTTGCAAACAATTTATTTGGTTTTTATAAGTAATTTTCATTTTTATTACATAAATTTTGGAGCAGCTCAAATCTGAATTTATTTGTGCTTGGCAAAAAATTCTTATCTTCAAAAGAAATTTGAAATCGAAAATTTCTGTCATCATTTTAATGTGAAAATCAATTGATTCAGTTTCCAATCAATATATGTTATAATAACACTGATAGAAAGTGATAAAAGTACGCTTTAACCGTTGCAAACAAAGTCTTTTAAATTTAAAAAATGCAAACAAAACAATATTACCCTGCTTTTCTATAATTGCCACTAAAAGCAGATTTATAAAGTTTGGTTTTTCATTATTCAAGTTTGTTGAAATTTTGTCCAATAATTCTATTTTGCTGCTGAGGTTAATAATGTGTAGTTACTTTTTACTAGAGGTTTAAAAGCTGTGAGAATGTAACATCTGCAACAAATGTTTTTTCAACTCTCATTTTTATCTCTTAGATCAATGCTTCTCACTCTTTTTTACCACTAAACTCCCTACGCTCGATTAGGGCAATACTGTACGCCCTTGTTATGAATGAAACTAAAAAAGGCTAAATAAATGAAAAAATTCAAATTTGAACTATATGAAAATAATATGTTATTTGAAATTAATTGTAGAAACAATTTAACTGAGCAGCAACGCATGAGAAAACTTATTTTATTATTTTTGCCCTTTTTTCATGCCTCTTCTCTGCTATCTGCTCACAATGCGCTTCCTCATGTAAATTATACAGACCATTTTTAGGATTGACGATGTAGAGATATTTATTTTTTACATAGAAAAAAATTTAAAATGGTTTCTGAACTCTCCAAATGACAGTGAGCACCCCTAACGAATACAAACACTCCTAATCTGGAAGCCGTTTCTTACATCATGCTTGCTATCTTCGGGTTATTTTTATTTCTTTATAAGTAGAACAATTCGGATATCAATTCATTTGAATTGCGAGTTCATATAGCTATCTTAGCTAATACATGACGCAAACTCACATTGTAAATACTTTCAACTGAAAGCTATAGAGTATATCCTGAACAAATTCAAGTACTTGATTTTGTTTTCAGGTGAGGTCAAGTCTGAAATATCTCATGACGCTATTTCGGGAGGAAGTGGTTATCACGTTTTTGACATGACCGTCGATGGTGACACTCTTGTAGTGGCGAACTATAGCACATGCTCTCTTCTTTTCTACAAACTCAACAAGTGAAACTCTGCAACATGTCTGACAAACTCTTGCAAGCTTTGTTCACCTTAATGTTGGATAACTACATGTACCTTTTGAAGTGTAGCTAACTACAATGTAGTATACTACTTTGCAGTTACAGTGTAGTATAACTAAAATTGAAATAGAGATTTTGCAGCACAATCATTAGTGACAATTTTTTGGTGTGTAGCGTTATAAACATAAGCCTATGATGTTTATACTTGCATCAGAAAAAAAATTTGCTAAATTTATACTATTTTTTTATTTACAGCAAATAAATTTTAATCACTTATCACAAGTATTTGACAACATCGCCCTGGTAGCAATTACAGTAGAAGCCTCTACAACGCAAACAATCTGTTCCACAATCCGTTACGTTATAAGGATTTTACCCTATACAATTTTAAATATCCATTTGTATGAACACATATTTTTTCTTTTATCACATTTGCTAGGTTTGTAGTACATGATTACTGCAACTTGAACATAATCGCTGGTATCAACTATTGCGACGATAACAACTAGTGATTTCATTTTGCAAGTATTTTCTTTTGCCCTCGATCACGATTTGTCAATTTTAATCTCAAAGTTTCTTGACAGTCGGATCGCCTCAAAATTTAAAAGCCTTTGCAAAGGATACAAAAATACTAATACTTTTTGATAAAATTCTTTAACATTTTATGTAAGTTCATTTTGAAAATGTGGCTCACATATCGGAAGTAATATTATGCAGCTGAATGCCTGGGTTGTTAGGCTCGGTGGCTGGTGCTCACATAATGCTGCATCGCTGATAATCACATAAAAATAGCTACTCACAATGCGGTATTGAAATTTTTTATTTTCACCTGTACATTGCCTTCTAGAAAAAAATGTCTTGCTTTTCTTTGCAAAAGTTGAACATCCCTGAACTGTTCAGTTGACCAGCGAGTAGTTTCCCATTTCACCGCAAATAGTCCTGCGATTGTGCCACCAGTGCTTGTGGCATAGATGGAAACCAAGCTTACAGGGGGCAACCACCTTTAATGTCAATTTCAGTTAATTTTTTCCCTCTTTTTAGACAATTAGGTCTATGCTGCAAAAAAGATAAATATTGTCTGTCTAAACTAAAGTAAAACAAAAATATACGCTTATTTACTATACCAGGAGCAGTGCTGTCTGTTCGACCATGTGTATAAATCAAGGATTTGAGGTTAAGATAAAATACTGCTTTTGATTAGACTCCTACGTGTGACATCACGCATAGCATAGCCTGTCTTGACAAACTGCGGTTTTGCAGAGTTGTCCCCCGTCGAGTGGGCGAGCAACACAACAGCTTGTCACAAGACGTACTGCAGCTGATGCATCAGCTGCGCATGTAGGGAGTTGATCTCTTCCGTCTATGCGGCTTGGTTGTGATGTTATGTCGGTCGCTCCATTGATAATCATAATGGATTTTGCACACGAAATTATGTAAAAAAAATGATTACAACATTTAACCAGCGACCAGTCTCTGTGGTAAACTTTAGTAGAACTTGAGAACTTAGGCAACAACAGCGACTAAACATGTCGTTCTTTGTTCGCTCAGTCAGTTTAATTTCTAATTTTGTATCAGTCAGTTTTATTTGTTCTTATGGATTTTATTTTATTCTTAAGTTTTACTAAAGTTTACAACAGAGTTATAAACAACCAACAGTATTTGGTTAAAAGTTGTAATCTTATTTTTTTCTACATTTTTTTGTGCGAAATCCGTTATGATTACCAATGGAGCGACCAACACAACATCGCAACCAATCTGCATAGACGGAAGAGAAAAACTCCCTATAAATGCAGCTGATGCATCAGGTACAGTACGTCTTGTGACAAGCTGTTGTGTTGCTCGCCCGCTCGACGGGGGACAACTCTGCAAAAACAACAGTTTGTCAAGACAGGCTACGCATAGTAGTACAACACTAAAAACTGCACCGTTCTGCCACCTTTAGGTTTTTCTGAATAATTGCGCAGCTACTTTTTCTCTGTGCTTTACAAACCTAATAACTTTCCATGCGCACTAGACTTGACAACTTGCACTGAACGTTTGCTGTATATTATGTAGAAGTTTTTTTGTAGTACGAAGCAAAAACTATAAATATATTTTTACGCTAACTTGATTTTACGTACAGGAAAATTTACGTTTTAGGAGCAGCTACTGTACTGAGTTGTAGATTATTGCTAATGTTGGCATCAACAATGGTAACCTAAATACTTAAACCATGGCAGCCTGACAACATCTTTATTGTTAGCAGCTACCAACATATTTGTCAATTTTTTTAATGATACCTAGAAAGAAAAAGCTTATCCACAAGCCCAAACAAACAGTCTGAATCTTTAGGACTAATAAAAATATTTGAGGAAGTACTCGGTAAAAGCTTTTGAACTGATATGTATATTTCTTTAAAAGCTCAAACACACGACCAAAAATGAGTGATAAATTGGCTTCCCAACATATATTTTACCTGACTAAACTTAGCATCATAATTCTGCTTTTTTGAAGATTTTGAGTAGTGTAAAACAAAAAATTTTAGTCACGTTGCGCGTAATAGCTAATTGGCGTAATTAAAAAGTCTGAATTTTATTTGATGATTATTTCTTGTCACATTGCCAAAATACCAAAGAAAAATCTAATCAAGCAAAAAGTAAGCAATTTCTGCAGATAGAAAATTAGGCTTTAATGACAAACTGATTGAAATTCTGCGTAAAACAGGATAAAAAATAGAAAAAGCTAGAAAACCTGTTCTCTTCAGCTACAAAAGCTTTACCCTAAAACTATATGCTTTTCTAATCATAACAAATACACGCAGTCTATCAGGATATGTGTGTTGCAATTAATGCATTGTTTCAATTAAATTACTCTGAGACCTCACTTCTTTAAAGAGTAAAACATTACTATATGTGAGTTATGTTTTCTTATTGAGTTTTTTAAAGCTTTAAGGTTTAAAAGGATAGTTCAGAAAATAATTTTGCTATTCTAAGTACTTTTACAGTCAACATGATGTTGTTAATACTAAGATCAGAAGACCTGCTTCAATATAGAATAAATAACAAAATTTCAATTAGAGTTATCTTCTCATACAAATATTTCATTCAGATGCTGGCTCATCTCTCCCTGATGTGGCTAAATGTCAGGCAGAGATGAGGCTGAAATGATCACCCTTCTTATGGCAAAAATAAACAAACCTATTTATTAGCCAGCCCCTGCAACAGATTAAAATGCTAGCATGTCTGGACCTGCTCGTGCTTACTGAATACCATAATCTCTCTGTTGAGAAGCTAAATCTGGTCAGGGGAAGCCAGAATTTACTTCATAATTTGCGAGCAGGTCTCTAGAATAAATGGCAAATAAGAAAGATGATGAGAAAAAGCACCAGCAAACGTGTCAATTTTTAATGATTCTTTGTTTCACTTTACGTATATTTAATCTTCCTTCATGAGACAGATAATTAATAACATCAATTGTTACATAATAATAACATCAATCATTACATAATGGCAAAATTTCAACATTCACTACAAAATAATAACAAAACAAAGTATAACAGTTATGTGGCAGACTTTGAAAATCTTTAAAAGTGTAAAAAGGCATTCAATTATTTTTCTCCTAATCAAAAGTTTAAAAGCTAAAGAAAACGCACATCAACAAATTAATGACAATAGTTTTTGCTTGAGTCTTCTGCTTTGTTGTGTTTCAAGACTTTGGCAGCCAAGTTTGATAAAATAACCAGTACTATCTTCATGATAACTTGTCAAGTTTTAAAATAATATTTAAACAGAAAAAAACAGTCACTCTGGAAATGAGTGAAAAGTCAGAAATTCCAGCATTGCTAGCGAAAAAGGAAATGAAAGTTTCAAAACTACAAACGACTGTTTTGAACTTTATGTTACAAACATGCAAAAAACAATAAGTGTTGAAAAGAAGAGCTAAAAAGTGGTTAAAATCTCAAAATATTAATGTTAACAAACCCAATTTGCTAACGAGTCAAAAACACCACAATTTAACTTTTTGAAGACCAGAACTTTTCCTCAATTGTCTAATATTTTTACAAATATGATCAAGGGTAATGTCAGGTAAGTAACCACATGATTCTCTTGAAATACGGTAAAGTGACAGATTATCATCAGCATCTGCTATCTGCCGAGAAGTATATATACAGTTTTCAGAGAGTACCATGGACCTTTCCATGGAGTCCAAGTCATTCCTAATCCAGGTCTTTGAATGGTTCCATTAGACTGGTAAGGTCCATTAATGCTGGATGAAGAACAGTTATTGTACCAGAAGCCCCCTAAAATAATAGATTGTCATATACTGATCAATATTTTTAGTTGTTACTGTTTGAAATATATGAATCTAGCGCCTTTTTTTCTATTTTCTATGATTTTTTTGTAATGTTTAAATTTAGCTTTTAACCATTTCAGTTCCATCCATGTACAAATAATTTAGCTATTGGCCTACTGCTAGCCATTTTACCAAAATTGCTGATTTTAGTTCATATGCATACAATTTTTTCCGACCTGAACTTCTATCTAAAACATTTTTGTTATAGATTTTATTTTGCCAAAATGTTACCAAATAGTGCTATGCAATCAATTAAATGTCCCTACACCTTGGGCATAGCTAAAGCCATTTGAAGTTACGATTGCGACAAAGCTAAAACATTCATTTACGATGTTTGTTACTCTTACAAGACTATTACTTTACCACCGTCAGAGTTAGTGCTGCTAGTTTAATTTTTGTGTAAGAACAAAAATCTGAATGCAAGATGGCTATAATGTCATCAACATAATTAATTCTCTGTTTTCTACTAGCTTGGGAGATACATGTACTTACGAAAACCATAATAGCATTAAATAATTTGTACAACAGAAAGGAAAAATACCCGTTTTCAAGTTAACGGTTCTCAGACTGAAATTTAAAATTGCTTTTTGATTTAAAGCAGATTTTATAGATAAATGTTAAAACAAAACTGTCAATACCATAAAAATCCCAGAGATCGTTGGTTATGTTATCAACGGATAATAATAGTTAGTTACTAAGCAATTTCTCGGAAAGTCACAAAACTGAGCATATGGCAGTCGACTATAGATTACGCATAAATGCTCTTATGGCAGTGATAGAGTTAAAGATGAGCTTGCACATATTCTTAACAAATTTTATCATAAAAATCAGTACTTTTCTATTATGTGGGACTGTTTTGATGTTTGAGGTGATCTGACAGCCACAATTTGAAAGTGTGATTATGGCATCTTTAATTGCATAGAGACTGACAGCATAGATATATGTATCAATGCGACTTGAATGCAAAAGCACCGTTTCACGTCGTTTCACACATATTGTTCCTCTGAGCGTTTAATCAAGACCAAGTTTTGTCAACTCTAATCTTAAAACGTCTTGGCATTCCAAGCAACCCAAACATAAAAGAAACAATTGCAAATGATAGTAAAATACCAATAATTTCTGATCAAATTCACAACATTTTTCTATATGTTTTTTTCTCAAGTTACCTTCACATAGTTTTACATATTCTTACATAAATCTTTTTGTCTGTCTGTCTGTCTGTCTGTCAAGCCTTCTTGATTTTGCTTGTTAAACATTTTTTAAGGCATTTATAATCAAGTCCAAGTATGATTAGCATAGGTCAGTCACTGAACATGCCATTTGACAACAAGTTCTTGCTTGAAGAAACATTTTAATCAAACACAATTCCTTTGTATGCTATTTCTAAAATACTGGCTATAATACCAGTTTCATTTTGGTGCAAGTGGAAACTGTGAACGGATAAGAACATTGAGTATTTGATCCTTTGTTAAACTTGTTTAAGCCTAATAGCAAGGGACCTCAGTGACTATCGAGATGCCCAAATGTAAAGAACAGACAAAGAGCTAAGGCAGGACAAGGTTACATGCTTATTTTGTAACTCTGATGGCACTTTTATAGGAATTGTGCAGCGAATTGTTTATCGTTCACTCAGTTCAAACCGCTAGGTTTCTTAGTTTCTAGACAATGCATGACAGAAAAAAACCAAAATTTTAAAATTGGAAATAACTTACATGCAATATATACAATGCATTTACCATACAGTGAAGCAATATCAAGTATGAGCCATGAGTCAATTGATACCCAATATTTCTTACTTTTTTGATTAGATTGTTTGAACTTTAACTCAAATAACCCAATGGAGTGGTTTAAAAAATGGTTCACAAGAACCAGTCTGAGTTTTAAAACACAATATTTTAGTAACCAGACAGAAGGCATGAAGCATACGCATGAAGTTGGTAAAAAATTGGCAAAAATTGTGACATTGCTTAGAGTTTACGCAAACTAACAGACAAATATGCCAAATGACCAATTGGGATATGGCAATAAAAACATATATCGTCTGCAAAAGAATGGTTAGTTTTAACAGATTGTTTAAAATATATGAAATATTTAGTTAAATGTTAAACGTGAAATTAAATAATCTTGACAATTATTTTTATAAATATGATACATTTTATGAATATGACCAATTATCTTATCTGAATTTAAGCGCTAATAATATGCCATCTATGCTGAAAAACCGCCATAACACTACATGAAAAAGCTAACAAATAATGAACTAGAATATCACAATTTTATTGTTTGTAAAAACAAAAGGGGAAGCTGAGGCCGGTTCCTACAAAATTGTGGTATTCTGGGTTTTCCTCTCAGAAATTATTTGAAAATTATGTGTGCCTTTAACAGATGGCATGGTTGATACAACATGAATACCTCGAGAATGATGGCAGCTGTCAAAGAGTCTCAGTAGTTTACCAGTCATCAACAACAGCTTGTGCAATGTTCACCTCGTTGGCAATAGTGATTGGCCAGCACAGATTACTAAATTGATTTTTTTCCCATGACAGTTACTGCAATACTAGTACTTTATTAGTTTCATGACTGCATCATATGATAAATACAGTATGAAGTAAACATTTTGCTGTTTTAATTTCAGATGGGTTTGAAAAAGAGTGAACATTGTTATAACATATGATTACTGAAGTAGTTTGGTATTAACACCAACATATGGCATATAGCAAGAACTAGTTTTGAAGATAACATTTAGAGAAATAGGAATGAATAAGATGGCCATTTGCGTGTGTTCCAGTTGTAAAACATCCATTTGAGACCACACATAACTGAAGTTGATTTTTAAAGATCCTGTTAGACTATGCACAGGTTGAACAACCTGGCTAAAATGCATACATAAACAAACCCATATTTTAACCCCTCCCCTTTTAATTGAACGTCACCTCTAATAAAGGGCGACTCTAATTGAAGGTCTGAAAAATGAAGTGACATGACGTTTAAACAAAGGTTTTACGGAACTATGTTTTCATGGTTTAAAGCAATAATGTTGATGCTGACATGTTTCAGCATCTCCGCAAAAGTTCTCGAGCAATAGGAAGTTTTTAATCTTTTATGAATAACCATAATATGCTAATAATTTAATAATAACTGATAAAAACTAGTAGATAGTCCAGCAACACACAACAAATGTAAAAAAAATTAAAAAAAAGTTTTATTTTTTTATAAACAAAAAAGTTCTGTAAAATTTAAAAACTTCTAAAAACCTTTAGAGTAGCATCGTGTCTACCGACAATACGTTCATCATTGTTTGGTGACTCAAAATAACCCGATTCTGCAAAATTATAGCATCATATAATCCTTCATCTTTATCACAATCCTTCATAACATACCAACAACCATGTCGTGTCGGTCTTTTTCGCGATATTGCTCCAGTAAAATTGTTTGTATAACAAAAAAGTATAGAAAGATATATTTGAAAAGGACTAAAAACAAAAATTAAAAATTCCTTCTAACCCTTTTGCCAAAGTCAATTTATTAGGCTTTTTCTCTCACTTAAAAACAGCTTTTGTATACAGAGCAATTTCGATGTCAGTATTCCAGCATATACGGATTCTGACACACCGTTTTCGCATTGCCGAAATATCTGCCATTAGGCTTGAAAGGTTGAAATAATTTTGCTGGTAGTTTTTGCGCTGTCAGTAATGGTTTTATCGTATCAGTAAAGGGTGTACTGTACTATTAAAAAATACTTGCCTTGACGGTTTTCTATTGGTTTTTAACAATCTAGTAACTACTACTGGCCCTGGCAGTCTGGTGTGAGATGAAATATTTTCAGGTGTACCAATAAAACACAGAAAATCACTATTTGCATAATAATGGCTAAAGTTCTGAATTAAATGATCGGTGCTGGGGTCAGTGTACCCGGAGGCTGCGCTGTAAGTCATGGGATAGAATTCCATATCACGTAAAAGGATTCGCACCCATGGAATTTTCTGACAAATTATTTTTTTTCTGTGACAATTTTTGCTTTTTTATCTCTAATTTGCAACTGTAACTTTAAGCAGACCGACAGACATAAATCATTTTGTGTCATATAAATCTTTACTGCTTTAACAATCTTCTACCTAATATCCATTCTCTTAGCAAAGAAAGGCATTTTAACACTATTTGTCAGAACTATTTATTCAAAATTAATAGCTACATGCGGCTTTTTTCCTTTTTTTTATTATTTTACTATTATTATACTACCTAATTTGAAATTTTTTTTTATTCGTGAAATTAAGTTATTGTCAATAAAATAATACATATATATATATATATATATATATACAGATGTTTCATGTGAAAGGCTCAATTTTTTCAGATTTTTGCCAGCTGCCATTTGCTAATGATCATGCATATAATTCAATGACTGGTCAGAACTAGTTTTCTTAGAGGTCATGGTCAAACATGAATAAGAATTCTACTATTTGCACAAAACTGCTGCTTCAGATGACCGAAAACGCAGTGATTCTGCTTAGACAACTAACCTTGAAAACATTGTTTCAGGAGCTTAGTTTTCATAAACATGACCCAAAAGTACATTTACATGTAAATACTTTGAAAAGTTGGAGAAATCTACTTGCTAGTCCTGAAGTTGACTTCAGAATTATGACTTTGTTTTACAGTTACCTTGATACTTGGCAGCACAGTTTTCATCATCACTGGCATCATTATCTTTATCATATGCACTAAATTGTTGCCCGTTTATGCTGTTATCTGTAGCCAACAAGGCATCACCGGCATCACCTGAGTATCCCTCTATCTAAAGTCAAAGTGAAATCGCCTGAAACATACTCATTTGCAGGTATATATTAAATTTCAGGGTTTTTTTGTTAGTTGGTTTTTCCTGTGCCAACATCTAGCAAATAAAAACAAACATTAAAAATCTGATTTACCTAGGATTTGATCTCAGTACCTTAAGTTCTGAAAACTAGTAATTTAAACCACTTCATGATTAGCGTTCAACTAACCGTAACAAATAATGGTTATGGTTAAGTTAATAACCAAAATAGGTTAACATGCTCACACTTTCATTGCTTTAGGTTATTAACAAGAGCATAACAAGCATAACATAATTGCGGGTATTAAACTGGCATAAAAAACTGCTATTGCCTTAGTAGAACTTTGCACTACTAGCTTACGAGGTAAATTATCCAAATTCATTAAGTAATTTTTCATTACCATAGGTTGAAGAGTAATTTGTTTATATATGTAAACAGACCTTAGTGTTTGTCTGTCTAGTGTTCTTGCGTCCATTTATGCCAATAAAATTATAGAAACAAAACATACGCGTTTTTTTAATTTGAACATCACAACATCCATGTTTACTAACAGGTATGCTCACCACTCGATACATTGCTTTACAATGGAATATTGGTGCCTATACTTATTACGCCAGCTAAATTACGCTCGCTCGAAGCACTTCCAAAACAAAATTGGTTAATGCTACCATGCTTGAAGATTATAATGGGAGAAAATGACGCGTAATGCAACACAGCTCTTATTATAGTAAGGTAATTTACTAGTTTAAAATTTATTTATAGCTCTCTTAAGCTGCTAGCTTGAATTACTCAGCTTTATTGGATAATTATTTTTTTATCGCACAAGGGTTTTATTAGTCGTTAAATGCCATTACAAGCATTCACCTAGTAAAACTATATACTTGACCATACATCTATCCCTAGTATAATGGCAGTTGTACGCACCATAAAATATCTTCATGTGCGAAAACCATGTGCGCTATTAGGTGTTATATATTATTAAATGTTTTATATTATTCAATGTTATATAATATCAAATGATATATATTATTGAATGCTACATATTATTAAATGTTACATATTATTAAATATTACATGTCATTAAATGTTATGTATTGTTAAATGTTATATATTCTTTAATAATATATAATATTGAATTCTATGTATTATTAAATTTTAAGTTTTATTAAATTTTATGTAATAATAAAGCTTATATATTACTAATTGTTAAATAATATTAAATGATACATATTATCAAATGTTACATATTATTAAATGTTGTTTATTATTAAATGTTGTATATTATTAAATGCTATATTTTATTAAATGTTATATATTAGTAAATAATATATATCATTAAATGTTATGTATTGTTAAATTTTATATATTATTATATGTTATATATGCTTTAATAATATATTATATTGAATTCTATGTATTATTAAATTTGATGTTTTAATAAATTTAATGTAATAATAATAGTTATATATTATTAAATGTTATATAATCTTATACATTATTTTAAAAATTGAAAAGGTGATTGAGAGGTGCAGATAGCAGCCAACTTGATTAGGACTCTGATTATCAATGTTCAACTGCCATTTGATAGAATAACTTTCTAATCGGCCTAAAACTTTATGTTAGCTGATGTCATAAAAAGGTTAAAATTTGGAACAAGCTTGGAAAATTTTTTGGCTCCTTCCCCTACTACCACAAGCAACAACATAAGCAGGCTCTGAGTCATAGGAGCTACCAATACTATTACAGCTAATGGAATTAATTTTACTGCTAGAAATAGATTAAACAATCTCACTAAACATATTATTTAATAGAAAATCATCAGAAGTCCATTTATCTACAATTAATGAACTTTCTATAGTTGTGATGCATCTGCTACGACTGGTCACTGTGAATACATAATTGCTATAACAAATTCTAGGCCTTCTAACATAATGTGCTGACAAATTATTATTCATATAGAATGAAAATTTTGCTCATGACATACTGAGTTTACAATAGCTGATTACACAGTCTGATGAAGCGCTCTCTCAGCTGTTCTACTTAAGGAGTTTATTGATTGATACACCTTTGTAAAAAGCTAATCAATATTTACTGCTCTACCGCTGGATTCATTTGATTCCATTGCTACCTGTCAACCGTCTTTTGCATTAAAAATCTACATTTGTAGACTTTCAATCTACAAAGCTTTAGGAGCTCTGGCAGTCTGTAACTTTACAACAACTATTTTCTCTTATAATTTATTTTGCTAATTATGAAGCACTGTTATTTCTTTTACTAAATATTACTTGGTTAGCGCAGGTGAAAGAGTGCTAGTCCAACAAGGTGAATGACATGAGGTGCAGGTGAAAGAGTGCTAGTCCAACAAGGTGAATGACATGAGGTGCAGGCGATAGAGTACTAGTCCAACAAGGTGAATGACACGAGGTGCAGGTAATAGAGTGCTAGTCCAACATGGTGAATGACATGAGGTGCAGGTGAAAGAGTGCTAGTCCAACATGGTGAATGACATGAGGTGCAGGTGAAAGAGTGCTAGTCCAACAATGTGAATGACATGAGGTGCAGGCGATAGAGTACTAGTCCAACAAGGTGAATGACACGAGGTGCAGGTAATAGAGTGCTAGTCCAACATGGTGAATGACATGAGGTGCAGGTGAAAGAGTGCTAGTCCAACATGGTGAATGACATGAGGTGCAGGTGAAGGAGTGCTAGTCCAACAAGGTGAATGACATGAGGTGCAGGCGATAGAGTACTAGTCCAACAAGGTGAATGACACGAGGTGCAGGTGAAAGAGTGCTAGTCCAACATGGTGAATGACATGAGGTGCAGGTGAAAGAGTGCTAGTCCAACAATGTGAATGACATGAGGTGCAGGCGATAGAGTACTAGTCCAACATGGTGAATGACATGAGGTGCAGGTGAAAAAGTGATAGCCCAACACGGTGTATGACATGAGTTTAGGTATCACAGAAAACATTTTTTATGAATCAATCTGATTGACTCCTATATGATTTCTTCAGCTTAACGATGTTGAGCATTAGTAGAAAAAACTATCTAATTTTCAAAAGTAAATATATATTTTTGTTCAAGTTTATTACTAATTCTTTTGACTTACTTTAAAACGACCTTGCAAAAATTTTAGTAAATTTTATCAGAACTTTTGTTTCACGTGCAATTCTTTCTAAGTTTATAAATTGATCTGATTACCAAAATGTTTATGGATTGAAATTGATAAAATTTGGTCTCAGTTGAAAGGCTCTGATCAAACAAAAGTGTAACTGTGACATCTATAATAAATGCAAAGAAACCGCCAAAATAGAGACATGTAACGCTGCGACTTGGAAGCAATAGTCAATATCAACTATCGCAATGATAACAACTTGTGACATGATTTCGCAAACATTTTTCATTTGAGTATTTTAATTGCAATGAAGTTTTAGTTGATTTTAATCTTGAAGCACCTTGGCAGTCAGATCATTTCAAACATCAACAACCGTCGCAAATGATAAAAAATATTGATACTCTAATAAAAACTACTAAAACTTGGGTAAGCTTATCCTCGAAATATAAAGTAAAATATTGATACTTTCAGAAAAGAACTACATAAGTTTTGTGTAGGTTTATTTTTAAATTTAAAAAAGTCAAGGATAGAACAAACTTAAATTTTGTGTAATTTTGTCCTTAAAACACAAAGAAAAATGTTGACAGTTTCCAGTAAAATCTACTAAAGTTTTGAGTAAGTTAACTTTTAACAGTAAAACTAACCCTTTGCCTACCTTTAAGATTTTTTGAACTTTTACAAAATTGACCTAATATTTAAGATATAAACTCCTCAAAAATAATCAAAGCATTTACATGAGCGGTGTAGTTTTGAACATATCCATCGATGTAAAAGTTGGAAT
Organism: Watersipora subatra; assembly: GCF_963576615.1. NCBI lineage: Eukaryota > Metazoa > Bryozoa > Gymnolaemata > Cheilostomatida > Watersiporidae > Watersipora > Watersipora subatra. The sequence continues at coordinate 9,800,697 of NC_088713.1, forward strand.
AATTCGCTGTTCTCCATTCTCCATCATGAGATTCCAGATGGACAGTTAAGAATTTGTTAGTGAGACTCAGAAACCTCATGCCTAATAAACCTGCAAAAACAAACATACGTCTTCTGTTAGAATTTTCAGCATGCTGATGAAAAACAATTTCATTTATTTTATGTCATTTACTTACTCATCGTAAGTAGTTTTCAACTTGTTGGCTACATCGTGGCTATTTGGTAACATGTACATGATTTATTCCATATGGAATAAAATGCCTGAATTCGCAAAATAAGTCAGATGGTTTTAGTCATTAATAGTTCCTTTTTCTAAATAAAAAAATTTCAAATATCGTGACCAATATTCAAAACTAAAAATATTAAATCAATAGTTTGATTTAGTGCTTTTTTGTCCAGATGAATGCTGTTTGAAAAAAAGATTTTGTGATTAGGTGCAAAAAAAGCTGCAAATATTTCATCTCGCTGAGACACTGGTTTCTTGTTTAATAGTAAAAGGGTAGTGACTCGTAAGATTGTGATGGTGACTGTGTTTTTGCTGTAGCTAATGCTTTGAAAAAACACAAATTAAGGAAAAATAGTTTAGTGAAGGATTTTAATTTTTCAAAGTCAAATTTAAAAAAAATTGAAGATATGACTACTGCTAATTATACTTATTAAAATTAATTAAACTTGTGGAAATAAATTTACTGATGATTTTCATTTATATTTCATGACAATTGGATTGGTAATTGCAAAATGTAGTAAGAGTGGCGGTTCATTTCAGAGATAATAAAAATTTAGAAATTTAACCACATTCTAAAGAAAAAAAATCTGTAAGGAAAGAGTTACATTTACTTAAAATTTTGTGTATAACAAAACAAGGTATCAGTAATTTATTTGAAAATTTAAAAATATGTGTGCAAAATATATATTTACCAATCCAATATTCGTTTCTCATGTCACCAAATCCTATGTGGTACTTATGATATGACTGGTTAAAACTGGTAGTTCCATTTATTCTCCTCTGGATTAGGTTCCATCCCTGAAATCCATCAAATATGCAAACGGCCTTGACTGCTGCTTTCGCTTTAGCTGGTGGGCTAAGATAATAAACTTCTCCTGATTGTCTTTCTCCCTTTTCAAAGGCATCTTGACAGTCTGAGAAGTTACAAATAATAAAAGCTCTGAAAAGCAATTAAGCTCTCTAGCCACAAAATGATTATAATTCCTATCTTCAATTTTATTTTGTGTTTTACTTATATTTTGTTTTGGTTGCTTTTTATTTTTGGATTTGCATATGATAAATGTCAAGTTTTTTGTCAAACACAAATTTTAACAAGTGCTCAGTCTATATTAACCATTATGCAATGTCATCTCGCATGTCTGTCGGTCCCAGAAAACGCTGTGGGTTCTCATAATTTTTTGGCTGATCGTGGTTAAACTTTATATGGATTTCCTTTCATCTTACAACAAGTCACTAAAATGTTTGGTGTTGAAACTCTATCTGAGTTCTGAGAACTAGCTCATTAATCACCTACCCACAGGATATTGATTTGAAATGAAAAAAAGTCTTTGGCAATTCTTACGGTCCACATGACTGCCAGGATATTTCGGTTAAAACAAATGGAAAATGCAAAGAAAATAAACATAATAAAAAAGGATTATGCAAATTTTACCCACATGTATTTTAGAGTCTGGTTCACTCTGAATAACACCAACATTGTAGGTCAGTGCTTTCCGATTGGCCGTCATCATCGTATAAGTACGCGGTGAACCAATGGCGTCAATGAAGCAGCGCAAGGTATATTGGAAAATTTGCAAATGTAAGATTTTTTAAATATGCTGCCGAGCATCAATGACAGCCTGTACAATGTCCCTCATCTTTACGACAAAGATAAACTGTCACGGAGAGCATGGTCTAAATATTTAGGTTTGTAATAATTGCTTCAGGGCTAGTATTTGATTCTAACACAAGACAGTAAAATCGTTTTTCAAGAGAAATTTAAAACAATGTGGAAATTGAGAGCAAACTACAGCATGTGATTATGGTAGGGTAAACAATTTTATCACTGAAGTATTGTGGCATCAAAGGCGAGTTACGGCGATATAGGTTGAACCGGTCTTGAGGTACCATAACGATTGCTGGCGTGTTCAAATTTTTAAAAAGCAAGCTAAAAAAGGCAGGATTAAATACACTTTTGTAAAAATTGGACGTATTGTTAAACAGCCAACATAAATAAAAGAAACAGTCAACATGAAGAAGTAAAGCATAGTTTAAATAGTCTATATGTGGGCAGCAGCGATTCGAAGAAACTTGGCTTAAATGTTTGTTTGTTTGTTTAGAACCATAGTTTTCACAGTATCTCATATTATATCATAATCATCATAGTTTTCATATCATATCGCGAGGGTTAGATGTATCAATAAAATAACAAAATGCAGTCGGAAATTGTATACACTTATTTAAATAAGCATAAAACTGTCTATGAAAGCGTATAAAATTGGTTACGTCTATCGAGAGAAATTGTTGCAGCTTTTACAGATATGAGTTTGTCTTTAGTGCATCAAATACTGCTTTTAAATGCAACAAGATTGTTCCACAGCCTACCTTTGTACAGGGTGTAACCTCGGGGCATGCATGTGATTGCTCCAAACTTGCAGCAGCTCTAAAATTTTAAGCAGAATAAGAAAAGAGAGAAGCATACGTCATGAAATTAATACTCCGCCAATCAACAATGACATTTATCTACAATCAGCTTTAATGAGTTTTTTAATAAAAACGTTTTTTTTACTTTTAAATTTTAATTTATTATTAGTTAGTGAACATTTTTTTTAAAACAATACACTGTTGAAAAAAAAATTCATATTAATATAATTTTACTGTTGAAAAGTAGTATTTAGTAATAATTTTATAAAATACTGTGCTGCTAAAATAATGGATGCACTACAGGGCATAAAGTGTTTATGCTCTTTAGTCTCCTGCTTGTGATAAACTTTTATCTAAAGATAAAAATTTAATGATTTCCAAATGTAATTTGCAAATAATTTGCTAACAGATTTTAAATGTTCCCATTGCTAACACGTTTATTCGCATATGGGTAAGAGCCCATGAATATAATTGTTTGTATAAAGTATTATATCTAATATTATATTATATTTAATTAGCTGAATTGTTCCAATCAAAATAATTTTTTTTTTAGTGAGCAGCTAACTTCACAATGGCTGGAAAAGCATAAAAACAACATAAAGCTCAAGCCTAGTGAACCATTATAGAAAACGATAGATTATGCAAAGTTAGTACACTGGGAATGTAGTGTGCCGTGATAAGATTTTAGATATATCAATAAAAGTCAAAGAATAACTATGAAGACCATCGTTGTTGAAGCCCAAAATGTGTTTGGTTTGCGCAGTTGCTAGAGCTCTACTCATATACAGCTGGTATACAAGCACTGATATGCAAGATAAAATTTTACTCTAGAGACTTTTGAAAACAGCAAAAGAGCGAAAGCGAGAGCGAGAGAGAGAGCGAGAAAGAGATAGAAAGAGAGAGAGAGAGCGGGAGAGCGAGAGAGCGAGAGAGCAAGAGAGAAAGAGAGAGAGAGAAAGAGAGAGAGAGCGAGCAAAAGAGCAGGAGAGCAAAAGAGCAAGAGAGCAAAGGTCAAAAGGGCAAAATTTATGTCTCTCTCTTTTTTTCTCCATTACTGTCAGAATTGCAGAGAAAATGAGAGAGAGGAAAAGACGGTGAGTGATGAAGATAGAGAAAAATAAAGATAGACAAAGGGATGAAATGAGACAAGAGGATACGGAAAATGACAAGCGAGGGATGCGTAGAGAGATGAGGAGAGAATCAAATCCTAAATAAAACAATTTTTTTAGCTTTTAACCTTGAGATTAGACAAATGAACCTTTGAACATACGGACACTTCTGTTGTTAGGATAAATATGCTTCTTCATGACATAACATGAGCTGAAAAATGTATATTTTACATGCAATATTTTTGTTTTCAGCCATTGAGCTGATAGGAATTCTTGTCAGGAAATTTTGTTCTAGTCGAAACCCTATTGAATAAGCTAGCAAATCATATAAATTGCATCTGGATATGCATTATTACACATTTACGCATCCATACATTTGGGGCAGCCTGCCAATTTTTGCACTGATCCATCAGGTAGATAAAGTTAGAAAGAGCCTCAGCGGGGTCTTGCGAAAACTTGTTTGGAAAAAGTGTACACTCGTTGGTGTCTGAATTTATAACTGCAGAACGACAGTCCGTGTGTTCAAAACAGTATTGGGAGCATTGGCTCAGTCCGGGAGCACCTAAAAGCACAAATCGACATAATATTTGTAGTCAATCGACCAGAGCTGCCATAAGACCCCTATTTGAATGTCACCTCTAATAAAACGCCATCCTAGAACAAGTGTTGAAAAAATACTACATTGTAACGCCTAAATGAAGGTAATACAGTACATTTCTACTTGCTCTGAAAGCGTGCTGTGAAAAAGACCAATGAGTGAACTGTTTGCTAAAACTGGAGCTATAGATACCTGACAGAATGTTCTATTAGATTAATTAAAAAATGATGTTTTTATATTTATGTGGAAGACGCTGGGAGAGTATTAGCTTGACCAAACAACCAGCAGCTTAGCCAACTTCAGTCCTGCTCCACCAGCGAAAAGAAGATTCTGGCCTTTTGGGGCAAGATAGAAACAGTTTAGCAGCACCGGGCTGAAAAGAGACTGGCCTGGCTGAGAGAATGATCAATCGGCTTTAGGAAGGCAAGAAGCAAAGCTTTTTTATTTTTAGAGAAGTCATCAAGACCGGATAAGCAGAACCCAAAAATCTTCCATGGGAACAGTTGCATCAATGGGCATATTCTAACCAATTCTCAGTAAATTATTACAAACGTATTATTCAGAGTCGAACAAGTGGCTTGCTCCAAGTAGAGCAATGAAAGGTCACTGAAGTTCCTTTAAATTTAGATAAATTCAAATTAGGCTTTTTGCCAATAAATTTAATTCAACTGCCAAATACAGAAATAGCAAAATATAATACATATATTAGCTGATAAACAAACCCAAAACTTATACTTTGTAGTCCTAATGTTTTCAAGTTCATGAAAAACCTAATTGTACATTTGGTCATGAAAAATTTTTATTTAAAAAAACTAGTATTACTATCAAGAACTAGACTTTTTGTACTTAAAAAGGAGGTCGAATTTATTTGATAAAATCCTGGTAAAGTCGTTAAATTACATTGTATGTAAACGATTATTATCACGATGTGTTAATAACTAACAATCTATATTATCATTGTGTGTTTATTAGTCTGTAGTTTATTTATTTTACTGCTGATTAGAACACAATCACTATAGAAAATAGTTGTGTGAATAATGTGTATTCAATTATTGAAAAGTAAGAAAAAGTAGCAGCATGGCTCAGATTTTAGTGAGTCTGTCTGCAGACTGATGTTTGAGAGTTCAAATCCAGTGTGAGGTTTTTCCTTTGTTAATGCTTTTTGCATGGCTCATTTATGATGAAGACTTTGTTCAAACTTTCCATGCATACTCTTTGCGCTTTCTGCCCTGCACTTAACATACTTGGTTTCCAATCTAGTCTGTTTAAAAAAAAAATTTTTTAAACGCCTATCCAACTGGAAAACTAGAATGCCTTTTCAGATGCAATAAAGACACCTCCCATTATTGCACTTATTTATAGAATGCTGTCATGAAAATGGTGTGGCAAATTGCATTAAAGCTCTACAAATGGACTGTTGGCTACCTGATTGAAAAGAAATTAAAACCCAAGTTGCGCTTGGGTTAATGACAAGTATTCGCTTCAAGAGATGATAGGGTCTTCACGACTCAAAATTTTTTGAGTGTTTCAAATCAACCATGTGATATTTGCTAGAAAAAAATGTTTAGTGAAGTATTCTTTCTACACAAGTTTAGTGTTATTGTTACTAAAATATTTTTCTGAGATCATTTGATTTGTTCCAAACTATCATGCAGAACAAATACTAATATTTAATAAAGCAAGCCTTTTCCAAAGTATCTAGCACAATATAGTGTGTTTATAATTGTGCCATATCCCTCTTTCTAAAATTTAAAATTAACTATTGTTCTTAACTACATGTAGTTACTACTACCCAAGTGGTAACTATTAGGAACTTATTGACAAACCTGAGTGACACAAATTTTTTAAAGCACTGAAATGGTTTTGGATTTTGATCGCTATATTCATATTCCATATGCTTAACTTCCACACAACAATACTCAAATAATTAAAACTGCTTGCAACCTACATATATGTAAAATTGATTAAAATAGTCTAAGGAATTTATAATCAAACTGCAAACTATAGAACATATTTATTTTAAATATATTGATTTGAGAAACTGGTGGTGTTAATGACTTACCAGGTATAATAGGATGTACTTCAAGAGCTCTGTCCCAGTCTATGTTTGTTGCATTATAATTTCGAACAACCTTTTGAAATCCATAAGCAAAAAGTGGGTTTTCAAGTTTGAGAAGCAAAAAGAACATAAGCATTTTTACAGAGTATATGAACATGTGCAAAAACTCTTTTTTCATTTTTTCGAATAAAATGATGATTCTGAAATAGCTCATATAGTGAAACAAAAAAGCTGCGCATCAGCTAAGTTTAGCACCGAACACGAAACCCTTGCAGTTGTCAGTAATGGACTCTTTTAAGCAAGTTGCTAATTAAATATTAAAATATGTACATAGTATGTAAAGAAATCAATAGTAGTCTATTTGTCAAAACAAGTCAATTAGGAGAACTAAAACTGCATTTGAAGAAAGTTTTGTCTGCGGCTGAATTGATTCGATTACTTTCTCTTTGTCGGTAAGTGTTTGATTAGTCCACAGACAAAGAACTATCAAGCAGGCGTATGCGTTTGTTTAAATGGGTATGTGTAAACAGTGTCAGTAACTCATGCCCATTTACTCTCCATATTCTTGAAGAAAACCGCAGCGATATCCACACATACTTTAACCTTTTGAAACCTGGCCGTTCTTGTCAATGCATGCCAGCAACCCTGGGCAACTTGTTTAGCAATCTAAAGTTTTTAAACTTTTATTGAATATATCTAAGTGTGCTCATAATACAAATATGTTCAATAAAACACTTATAAAAAAGTTTGGTCACTCACATCTAACTTCAACAAACAGAAAAAAAGAGAACTTCACCATTTTTTGGGCTAAAACTATAAATGTCTGTATGGTTTTAAAAACTCGTAAAAAACATTTACATTAGTATCATATTTCTCGATCACATGTTCATCATCATTTCATGACTCAATATATACTGGAAATGTATAGTTAGTATCATAAAATAGTTCCTTTGCATCACAGTCAGCTATGAGCTACCAACGGATGAATTGTATCGACTTGTTGATGATATTGTGCTAATAATGAAAGAGGTTAATAAAGGAATATGAAAACTATTAAAAATGAAAGAGAAATTGCTGGTCTAACATATTGTGCAAAAAATTAATTTGATTGGTTTACGGTGTTACTTAGAAACAACTTTTGTAAACAGAGCCATGGAATGCTGGAATTCTGACTGTTAAGTTTTCTGACACACCCTACACCCTGCTGTAATACCAGCCGTTAGAGGTCAAAGAGTCAATAAAGGCTTGGCTAGTGTGTAATAGTAGTAAAAATCAAGCTGTTTGTTCCCTATAAATGGTTTCAGTAAACTCTATGCTTTAGAACATTTGTGTTTGCACTGCAAAACTGCTTCTCTTGTGCTAAAAAAGAACAAATTAAAACTTTGCTTATTATCGCATCTATTTATGAGCTTTTTAAAAGTGATACACAAAAATAATTTCTATACAGTAGGCACAACATTTATTGAAACTTTTCAGTTTTGAAACTCAAAGCAAACGAGCTGACAAAATTTTAACAACATTATACAACAAAAAAGAAAAGTAAATTCAATGAATTTAAACTAGATCCATTATGCTGCTTATTTCTAACACATTCTCTACTGTTAAACCTAAACACTGCCATCTCTGCAGATTTATTTTAAAACAACGGCAGTAGTAGAAATAAATTTCACAGATTTTATTTAATGTTTACGTTCAACTTTTTATGTATCTTATGAACATAGGTGCCTACAACAGTAGAGAATCACTGCTTTTTTCTCATTTCCATGACATTTTGAATAAAACGTAATATGTTTTTATATCCCACTTTGTTTTCAAGCTTAAATATTTTTAAAAAGTCATCAAAGTCTTTTTTAAATGTAAAGGCTTTTTAAACTCACACAAAATTTAGATACAAATGACACTATATAATGGTTAAAATATTATTTAGCCATAAGTTGAGAAAAGAAAACATGATTAGCGGTGAAAAAATGAAGGAAAAATACAAATGATATGAGGATGCACAGAAGTAAAACTAGCACTGCAGCTAGCTCGGCGATGGTTAAAAGAAACTAACAACTAACTCAGGGAGGTACCGCAATAGTAGATGCAAATAGCTCAGGGAGGTACTGCAATAGTAGATGCAAATAACTCATGTAGGTACCGCAATAGTAAACGCAAATATCTCAGGGAGGTACTGCAATAGTAGATGCAAATATCTCATGATCACTGTTTCACTTTTTTCTTCTTTTGTTTTGCTATTGTTGTATGGTCTAATTAAAAAAAAACAGTTATATTTAAAATAAAATTATTGCCAATAAAGTAATATAAATATAATATGCAAAGATATGACAACCATCAACAAAGCAAACATGCGGATGATGATGCAAGTGTGAGCTGTAAGAGGGCTCTATCATGCCTGAAATGTATCTTCCTTTCTAAATTCTCTTTTTTACAGTCTGAAGCCAAATGAGCAGAGAAGGTAATTTGATAGTACACTCGCCACAATCATATACCATGTCTAATCGAACAACTACATGAAGAAGATAACAAATGATTGTCTAGAATACGACACTTTGGTTTTTCACATCCTTTTGTGTCACGTTATGCAATTTAATATTCGTTCTTATTATCATAAAATGAAATATAAAATATATATTTCCTATATTTCATATATGATACATATGAAATATGTAATATAATACAATTCTAACTGTATTATATTAAATTACAGTTTATTTGACTACATTATAATTTAGCAATAACAGTAGCAGTATTAAAAAAAACTACAATATAGTATATTATTGTGATGAATTTAGTAAGCTAAGCTTCCTTAAGTGCGACATGCATTCATTCAATCTCGGCATAGCCCTGTGATTCAGAAGCCAGCTGCATCAGAGCCTATGTATTTACACCCAGCACCGGTAATATAAGCTACTGTGCTCCAGTTTTAGGAGGAAGAACAAAGACTGCATAGCAAATAACTGTGGAGTACAAAGTCAAGCACTAGAAGGCAAATAAATGCATTCATTATCACAATAAAGGATGGCGTAGTAACATTTATCTATCTTTTCACAGTTTTTTGTATATATACACACTATATAAACTTTATATATGTTATATATAAAATATATGTTATATATGTAGTATACATAGTATATATACATACATGTATGTATATCTATATACACATATACAGATACATACACGTATACACATGCTTACATACTTACATACATGTATACACATGCTTACACACTTACATACATGTATACGCATACATATATATATATATATATATATATATATATATATATATATATATATATATATATATATATATATGCGCATAAATACATATATGAAAGTGTATACATGTATACAGTGCACACATGTATGAACACCTTTATGAAACTAAACAATTTCAGTGTATATTATCTAACATATATACATGGATACATCTGATGAAGTATGCATGAATTTTGTACACATGAATACTCGTGTACGCGTATATGTGTATGTGTATGTGTACATGTGTACATGTGGATACGCATGCATACATAAACTGATCGAAAACTCAAAGTTTGTCTGTCGTTAATCTGTCAAGTTATAGCAATGAAATTATAGCGACTAAAAACTGCTGGATTTGAACTCGCGATGTGCTAACAGCTATCCAACTAAGAAGCTTGCAACCACTAGGCTATATTGTTCCTAGCATTTTTAACTTTTATTCTTACAGATTTTTTAAAACCTTATTACTATTTAATATCGCTTTTAAGTTTTACTTTTTTCATAATGGTTTTAAGTCTTTTAAAATTACTCAATTACCTATTTTTAATTGTAATTTTCAAATATGCCATTTCAAGCTGTTTTGATGTTGTTATAACTTTATTGTTGAACTTGACAGATTAGATTATTAGATTAGAAATTGACAAATTAAAAATTAAAAATTGATGAACAAACTTGTAGTGTTCATACATGTATACACATATGCGCGTATACAATTTCATAAATGTACATGTACGTACATGTATAGGTGCATAAATGTATGTATGTGCATACATGTTTATATATGTATATATATATATATATATATATATATATATATATATATATATATATATATATATATATATATATATATATATATATCACACAGCATGGCAACACGCCTTATTATACAGCAAAAAATACAAATATTAGAACCACATTAACCCTTTTACTGTCCTATGCACATTTATGCAAAATCTATGGTCGTTTTGCAAACTTACTAGCAATTTTATAGTAACACGCTTTATCATTTGTTTACTAAAAAACCAACAATCTTTAGTAGTGTTTTATGGGATTGACAGTGTTGCCAAAGATTCTCTATAAATCAGCCTAAATTTGTGAAACAAGTCTATATATTTGAATGGGATTTTATAACTCGTAGCTCATTTGTTCTTTCCGATATTCAAATGTTTGGTGGTATTACTGCCTTCGCAAGTTCTCCCCAAATTAGGAACTAAAGTTACATTATTTTGATGACATTATAGCTTAATCATATTCAGAATTAACTAAAGTGACAGCACTGACTCTGATGGTGCTAAAAGCTATAGTTTTCTAAGATTAAGAAATATTGTAGGGGATCATAAATGCTTCAGTAATGCACATAGTGTAGATTTGCTGAAGTTTTTGCATAGCTCTGTTTGTCAACATGTTAAACATAACATATATAACAAATTCTCTAGATAGGGCTTAAATGGAAAACAAATTATCCATATTGCACAGCAAAATCAGCAATTTTCAGTGAAACGGCTGGTAGTTGGCCGAAGGCTAAATTTGTTCATCGATGGCAGTGAAAAAGTAAAGAATGTTTAATTGCTTCCATAGCTAGCATAGTTTTTGGACACAAACCCTATGAGAACCTTTTGCCCCATATTGACATTATTAAAGCGATGAACAAGCGACCTCGTAAATCATAACTGCTTGAAGAGGCTATCAACCTGTTGCATCAAATAATTTTTTTTGCCTGATTGACTCGCATGATAGAGAGCATGACAAAGAGGTGTAAAGAAGTTATTAAAGATGAAGGCGCACCTACTAAGTACTAAAATCATCCAAGATTTTGCTTTGAGACTTGTCTTGTTCGTGAGAACCAGCCACTTAAACACCTGGTTACCTGATTGATAATAAGAAATCCCGGGCATCACCTGGTTAGTTGTTAGTTAGTTTACTCACCTACATGGAATCATTGCTCGTTGGCAATAAATACCATTCTAAAAGAAGTTGTCTGCTCCTTGAATGCATAAGGGGCTATAGCAGATGTTTAGGATTTTGATGAGCAGACAACTTCCCATACATGACCTCAAAATAAGATAACTTCTTACCATCATGTATTCAAAGTGATTGAATAAACATAATTGGAAATCTTGAAAAATATGAATAGTGACTTATTTCACAATTTTATTAATGAACAGAAATGGCATTATAATGGATTTATTTGAAAAGATGAAAAAGAAATGTAATTAAATAATGTCATTTAGTAGTTCAAAAATTTCACGAACAAGTGTGGCAAAAGCTATTTTGTTCTAATACTCTACTAGCCAATTTAGCAATCAATGAAAAATGCTTAAAAAACTAGTATAAAAACACATATAAGTTTACAATGTCTTTTTAATTTGCTATTGAAAAAATCCTCCAAATAATTTTTTTTTATTACGTCTGGTGCAAAGTTTGATAAATTTAAATGATACTCTTAGGTATTTGAAAGAAAAAAAATTACGATTAAGTAGTCGTATCTCAATAGCTGTGGCCAGGGTGTTATATGTAAAGGTTTTCTTTACCTGAAAAAAATGGTCACCTTACTGGCCCACTAATGGGAGAGCTATCAAAACTTTTTTGAGAGGACACAACTCCCACTTTTGAAGCTTGCTTTAAAAATTCTTTACAGATTATTACTATTTTTACTCATATTCTGGCAGTACACTATTCTGTCAGAGATCGTCAGGTGTAATAACTATATGTACAATTATTCTGAATTACCAATGGGCGGATGATGAGTTCAGTAGCTAGAATGTCCATCTACCATGCCCAAATTTGATAGCTTGAATCTTGCATTATACAACTTTTTTTTCTACTTTTGGCTACTGCACTGTTAACAAATAGACGGATTGGCAAAAAATCTCTCCAATAAAAATGAAATTGCGTAGCTACCACTTGATTAAGTATACAGCTGTTTGTCTAGAATGGTGATTATAGATACTTGAATGCCTGCAAGAAACATTGATCTTTTCGTTTGACTTTGCACTCTAACTTGTTTAGCTTTAGATGTCACTGACCAACTTACTTAGCCTGAAACTGTCTGACTCTAGTAATAAAACAGATGAGAATCAACAAACCATCGATGGACTAAAATCTCTACTATAAAAACGGTCATGTCTATCCGGTGGAAGCCATGGTTAGAATGTTGGAAAAACCTGGTTTTTGAGCGTTTGAGCTTTTTGTACAAATACTTTTACCATTAACCAGTTCCTGCTGGCTTTCTGAAACATTTAGGTTTTAATAAAGATGTAATTGAATAAAATTTTAGAATTATTCAGAAAGTATCAGCATTTTCCAACGATTGGTGAGTGTCATTGATGCTCAAGGCGGTTTGATTGTCATGATTTTTCAAGATTTAAATCGACAAAATCTGATTAATTTTAAAATGATCAAGACCAGCATAAGTGTGATTAATACATATTGATACTTGTTAAGAATACCAAAAAGAATAAAGTCTTGAAGCTTTGCAGCTCTAACGTCATAGCTAATGTCAACTATAGTATCAAGAGAAATTAGTGAGGTCATTTCACACATATTTTGTTCAAAGGGTTTTAATCTTGATTTTAGTTTGGTCAATTTTAGTCCTAAAAAGTCTTGACACTCAGATCAGTTCCAAAATCAAAAACAATCCCAAAATATGAAAAGTACTTTCTAATAACCTCCAATAAGATTTAAGTTTATATTTAACATATATTATTTCTTTTGTATTTTTAATTGTGCAGAATTTTACATTGAACTATACCAGCACTATGTTACTATATTCATATATATATATATATATATATATATATATATATATATATATATATATATATATATATATATATATATATATATATATATATATATACATATATATATATATACATGTATATATATACATGAATATAATATATGTTACTATATTCATAAAACTTTAATAATATCATAAGAATATTATTTTACAGTTCACTGTTTAACACCGAATACAAGGTGTACACCACTTGCAACTAGCAAGTCATGCGTAAGTTAGCAATGTATGTCAGCTCTGATGTACCATTTTGTCTACATAAAAGATCTATAGATATCCTTGCCTCTTACCTCTGTCTCCAGACAACTAACTGATTCATGCGTAGATTTGTTTACATATCTGGTAAACACCGTCTGGTTTCACAGTTTAGTGAGAACATAATTCCATCTTTTAGTGAATGTCTTTTTAAAGCATATTGTCTGCTCTAACAAAATATTATTATTTTTTTAATCATTATTTTCAGTGGCATTACTAGTATACTGGCAGTATGTGCGCCATGTGAGTTCCCCGTTGATAATAATTACATGCACACTTATTCTGTGCTTAAGCGCAGTGGTCTGGTTGCTCAGTGTGTGGTGCGCTTGGGTATGAACCTAAGATGCTTGAGTTCAACTCCTGCATATGATAAACATTTTTCCTTCCGATCTTTCTATCTAACGTAAATAGCTTTTATTGAATGAATATTATTAAAGTCGAACCTTATGTTAAGTAGATTGCTTCGATTAAACACCACCTGGTGTCATCTGCAGTGGAATTAGGTTGAAAAACTCCTGCTAAGCTTGGCTTTAACCGGAAAAAGTTTGTAAGGGTTGCAATGTCACACAGGCTGTCAGTGAATATGTTTACAAAAATGTTTGAAAGGCGATTAATAATATTCTTTCATTGCCTATGCTTTTTTACACTTTTCTTGCCTAATGTATTCTTGGCTTAAACTTTTGACTATTGTATTATTTATTGGAAAGAGTAAAAAACTTATGACATGGTTGGCAGAGTGTCACTTGACCATATGTGTCACAGAGTGTTGCTTGCTCATATGTGTCACAGAGTGTCACCTGCTCATAAGTGTCACAAAGTGTCACTTGTTCTTATATGTCTCATAGTTTCACTTACTCTAATGAATAATAATAGAGAAGTTTCAGAGTTTCAAAAGTTAAATAATATTTCAGTATTTACTATAACATGTGATGGGGCTAGAGTAAGAAGTGGATCTAAGATCCAAACCATTTTTAGTATAAAGGCTAGTGTATATGAGAATTACGTTTAGAGAAAATATTTATCCAAAACTGTCAGCTGCACTAGCGTAAGCTCAAAAGAACTGGATAAAAAATATTTGTTAAAAGCTTGTCTGTATTTCTCATGTCTTTCCAAAAAGCTAAAAAAATGTTCAATTTCACGCGTTTCCACATTTTTTTGGCCAAATACAAATAAACACGCATATGCTGTGCCTTCTTTTAGGATGCTTTAATACCTGGTATTAAAGCTTCATTCAGTTCATGACATTAAGTCTCTCAAGCGCCCACCTGTAGGCTATCTACCGCAATTGATAATAAAAACATTCGGGGAATCACTGAACTTACCACTGAATAGGGATGAAAGTAACATATTTGACCCAATAAGTTTTAGCCAAATAGTAAATACTAAATCATAAAATTCTAAAAAACAAAACTCACTGTGTAAATTAAATTACCTGAACTGATTGATCTGTAGAATAGATAAGTTTTTTGGACCGTTTATAGACAGACGGGCTGCGTTCCGGAAAGTCAGTTCTCAAGCTCAATCGAATACATGAAAACATCCACAATAGTTATTGCTACACCTAATCACGCTTTGAAATTCTTAATATCGCAGGCAAATATTCTTGGAATGAAAGAGTCAATACGCAACTACTTATCTTTTGAGATCGTTGTGTACTCTGCGTTTGTTGAGAAAGTTTTAAATTCTTCACCTAGGCAGCGATGCAAGAGATTTATTTAGGCAACGAAAGTCATTTTATTCTTCAGTGTTAAAAGGAAGGAAGCTAAGCAAATTCTCTAAACTTTTGGATATATGTTGCTATTACTTCTTATGCTGCCGAGGCACTGATTATGGTGAGTATTGCTTAATCCTTTAGAGAACAGCTCTTTTTTATTTTAGCATCAGAAGGAATGGAGTTTAAAGACAAACTTCTACAAAATGTTAGTAAATTGTATCAAAAAGTATAAGTATTTTGCCATCAATTACGACTGTTTTGATGTTTGAATTGATCTGAATGCCAAAATATCTCAAGATTAAAATGGACAAAACTTGATTGATCAAATCAGGTGAAAGTGCATTTTTGATGTCTGTGACGGGAAAGAGATACGCAGAACAGAGGCTGGTAATGTTGTAACTTGAACACAATAGATGACATCGACTATCGCAATGATAACAACAAGTGACGTCATTTTACACGTATTTTATTTATGGGCGTTTGAACTGAAATCAAGCTTTATTGATTTTATTCTTGAAACGTCCTGTCTGTCAAATACATTCACACATAAAAAAACAGCTGGTAACGATAAAAATATTGATGCATTCTGTTAAAATCTTTGAAAATTTTTTGTTAGTTAGTCTTTAAAGAGCATGATCAGGGGTAGTCCTATCAATTGAGTTCACAAACAATGTTTATCTCGAATTAAATCATCTAGTACCCTGGTGTTGTGAGAGAGATTATCAGGCATGCTGATAAAGCAGGGATAGCAACTATGATATCTGCACAACCAGTCTAAACACTGTAAGACCTGATTAGTGCAAATTTTAGGCTATCGGCTTATCAATTTGAAAATTCTGAATAAAAATTATGTTTAATAAAATTTATTTTATCTATCGATTGACAGCTTCTGTAGTCTATTACTTTAGCATCAGTGAAAGATTGTCAGGGGTAATAAGTATTCATACAGTTATTCCCAAAAGCAGCATTGTGATTGAGTAATGCAAATAGTAGTGTTCTTGACTGTTTATGCAAATGACAAAGATCAAATCTTGGGTAAAACAAATTTTTTCAAACTTTCCACAACAGCATTCGACAGACGTTTGAGCAGTTTTTATTATATTGTAGGCTCGTTTTGCCTGTTTTGCAGTTTTTCATGGAGATAATTCTCGCAAATAAAAGTTAGGAGGTTACTCAAATGGGTCTGTTGGTACTCAACCCATTTCTCTAAATTGGAAAATTTGGCTATGTGTAGTATTGAATTAAAACAAATACAGCAAATTTAAGTTTTAGGCTGAAACAAGTTTCCAAAATCTACTTTCAAAAACAGTTTAATACAAAATCAATTTAAGTATTACATCATTTAAGAACTATGCAAAGTTTTTACCAAAAATATTGAAATACATATATTATGCATACTTGTTCTTTTTTAATACATGATTGCTACAAAGCAACGTTTAAACACATATTTGGTCTTTGGATTATTCTATTTTTAACTTTTATTCATTTATCTTGTTCCAAACATTATTTACATTTTTGAGTAAATTGGTTTAGATGAACAAAATTCAAACATTAGTTTGGAAATACTAGATGCTGGTTGCCAACATCATTTTCTGTTTAAATTTAGAAATTTAAATCCTTCCAAAGAAACCAACTGTTTTATAATGCTGAAATTTAATTTAGCAAAAATGATAAGATATGAGATAATCAGAATTTAGAACTGACCAATCGAAACAACATACTTGCTCACACTAGCCGACCAGTAAATAGTCTAAAAAAAAGTAAATGGTTTCCCTTGGTATAAACCTGTAATTTTATAAATAATATGCCCCAGGAAATTTTCAAGTTAATATTGACAGAATTAAAAATTAGAAAAAAATTTGAATGTCTCCGCAATGTGAATAATCGGTTCCAGAAATGTTCACGTATTAAAGATTTTGCATTATATTAACTGAAAAGTAAACTTCAATTGCTTAGTCTATTTCAAAATTTTCCAAACTTACTATTTTGACCTTTAAAAAATTAAAATCCTGACTTAACTTTAAATTTTTTTTGGTAACATAATTGTAGTATTATTGAGTTTTATCAACAACTTTTCTCCATTTTCTTGACAGTTTCACTTTGGTTTGTGTTCATGATTGAGATAACTGTACAGTAAGCTAAGCAAAAAACACTACTACAACAACAATTTACAACATTTTTTTAATTTTCCTAAACAGTAAACTCTATTTTGCAAAAAAATGTTTTGGAAAAATATTTCATGCATAGGCAACAAACCAAACAAAATATATTTTGCTATAATAAAACCAAGTCTATCTGTCTACCTGTTTATTTGTTTTGAAAAAATGAAGTTAGGCTACACTTGGCTTTTGAAGATAACCCAATATGTGACATTTAAATTAATAGGCTGATGACCTAACCTCGTCATCTATTAGTACAACTTCCACATATTTTTGAACGATTTTGCGGCTGCTGATCTCCTGCCTTTTATCAAAACACCTGACTAGACTAGAGTTCCAAGGTATTTGTTTCCAAAGTAGAGATAAATGTAGTGTTTTTTTTGTTCTAAGTGCTGCAAGATAGGAAGCTATGTTTTTAATACCAGTTACAAGATTTCTGTTAATCAAATTAAACTAAAGCAATTGTACTGACTTCCAAGTTTAAATTGTATAAGATGTTTTATGTAGTATGGTGCTAAAACTTTACATAAAATTTTTACATTATGTTGAATTTATGTAAGAGAAGATATATCTTATCGAAGAGTCTGGTGTAACTATATTGGTTGAATAAAGGTAAATGTTTGAGAGAATATTTTAGAACCTGGCGATACACAGCTCAGTGCACAAAATCCTACTCACATGCCAGACAATTTTATTATTCAGCATGGTGTTACAGAATTTTTGATAACTATTACAACTGCAACAGTGTGCATAGTAGCTTTATATATGTTAGTTATGGCAGCCTTAGTTATAGCAAAGCTGGCTTTAATTTTTATTTTATGTTTTTTAGAGACAGAAAATTGGCAGAAAAAATGAATGAATATAAAAATGGCAACTTCAATACAGCGTTGTTAATAATATTATATCTTCAACAATGCCTGTCATCAACTACAAAAAAACGCATGTTGCCAAGAGGTATGTTATCATTTGTGAGATTCTTGTAAGATGAAACGGTGATAAGGCAAAACAACCATGCAGAAAATAATACTCAAAAGCTTATGACACAAGTTTGTTTCATTTTTAAACCATTTTTTATAATAATTGATGTAGGTATATGACATTTTATTTTATAATATACTATTAATGAGGATCACTCGAGTTTCATCACAAGTATGAGCCACTGTAACATTTATAAGTTGTTTGGAAATGTTGAAATGAAAACTTTCCTAGAAATATTATGTTTCATCGAACTCAAGCCAAAATCTTTAAATATCACAAAATCATTTGACAGAACTTGTATGACAAAACTAAAAATGTCACTAAAGTATTATTTCTACAAACATGAGGTAAATTAAAAAATAATTATTTAGACTCATTATCTATTTTCAAAGCCAAGATAGTTAGTCAATATGAACCCTTTATTGATACTTGTGCTATATTGATAAAGATTGAGCCATATATTAAGTATTCAAAGACAACATGAACGATAAAACGCTTATTTGATTTAATTGATAAGATTGTGTGCAAAATTTACTTGGTAATCTGTTCTAATTTAGGTTACATAGTTAGTGCGAACGTATGTAATTGTTTTAAATTTGGACCATGAACCTTTCTAGAAAATATTTCTTTACAGTAATATTTAGACTGATACCTTATTTTATGTTTGTATACTTAGCAAAGAGTTTAATTTTGTTAAAGTGTGTTCATCACCCATAAATCTGTTGTACAATGCAAGCAGTATTTCATAAATCCTACCTTTAGTTAAGGTATACGGTAAGTCATTCACCATTGTCTCCCGCCTGCGTCAAGCTTAATCCTCCGCTCACTCTTTCCCGCTCTAAACTGACTATTACTAAGTCACTTTTGGGTCATGCCCATAAAGGCCACATTCATTACCCCACACCTGCTTCCAGGAGTACAACTTTGTTGTTCCCAACAACTGCTATTACACCATTAAACTAGAAATCATCATACCATCCCAGACCAAAATCTATCAACCTCTCTAATACACTTATAGAAAATGAAAGCTCAGGATTTACATATACAGGTGATACAAATAATGTGCAAAATGTCAGAAATTGAGTGCATAATAAAAATAACCAAAAATGCCTGCACGCTCTAGCTGGTGTTCTGGGAGAAGTCTGACGACTTTCTCGAACTCCTTTCTGCATAATATTAGAACAAATATTAGATCTCAAGGTTGCCCTTTTTGGACAAAAATTGAGTTTCAAGAGACTCCTTCAGGGAGTTTTTCTCCCTAACTTTTTTCACACTCCCATAGCCTTTTTCCTGAAATCGCCCTCTAGGCTTGAATTATAAGAGCTGGGCTCAACCTTTTCTTCTTCATGCCTTTTCTTCTTCAACACAGATGCTGGCAAAACACTGCCATTGAGCTGCCACTTTGGGCCTATTTTCTGCGGATCTAGTGAGCAAACGAGTTTTCACTTTGGCCATTTCAGCTATGTCGCCATGGAGGGAGACAAAAATCTTGTATCACTCACTCAACTCTATTTCCTCCTTCTCTAATTTTTCCATCTGCTTCTCAATCATGCGCTGTAACCTCTCCCTACCTAAACTAATTTTTTGTCGGTTCGCCTCAAATTTATTTTTATCGTAAAAGTTGTCACGTTCTACTTCATCAAAAAGCCCACCGATTTTGCTCAATATAGAAACTTTCTGGACTTCTCCAGTGGTTTTTACTACACCATCATAAGTTGTGCTCTATTGAGAAATTGATTAACTAGTTGATTGAATTGTAAATTGCTCCTCAATTGAGCAATCTGTCAATCTGCTGGAAACACATACTTGCCTCGTCTAACTATAAAATAGCTTTTGATATATTTGGAGTTGTCATATTATTCTCATCGTTAAAGAGAAATATCTTTTTATTCTCTATGACCACATGACCTTTAATAATGTCACTACATTTATGGTAGAATGCGAACACAATAAGCGTTCTTGCAGTTAGTAAATTGTACATTCAAAAATTCACAAGAAACAGTGTACATAGTATAACTTGAATGTTAAGAAACTTTACGGAATTGTAATAAGGTGCCAAAATCTCTCTGACGGTGAAAATATAAATACTTACAAATGCATTTTCTTACGGCTCTTGTGTCGCAAAGTGACCCCCGATGATCCCACAACAATGAAAACTAGCTTGTTCCAAAATCATTCGCGGTTGGCACGTATATATGTAGTGTGATGCCACGCACCAATCGAGCCCTGGTATTATCATGACCCCAACATAGGGCACTTGCAGGTTACAGACTAAAGATCCTTAAAGAGAAACAGCCATGCTAAAAAAACAACACAATACATTGTATATGCAATATAAAATGTCAAAAACTAATACAACATTCAACCAAAGGGTGATGATAAAATTTATCATAAATTCAGTTTCCTTAGAGCTTTGCTTATATGCTCTGGTCAACTTTTGTAACCATAGACAAAGTTCCGGTTAGCGGCTACCGGCCCACTAGACTGATTATCGTATGATGACTGTAATAATGTAGTTACTGCTGTTGACACAGGTTGATTGTCTGTTGGAGCTACAAAACTTGGCTGTATCCTAGAAACTTTTGCTCCAATAGAATGAGTAGGCGGCACCGTGCTGAGTGTCAAAGAGTGCTCGTTGGCACCCAGATTCTGTCGATTCCTGAGTATTAGGAGCTGACATTCTCTGGCCACTGGAGTCTGACAATTCCCAAGTATTAGGAGCTGTGGTTTTCGAGGTACAGGAAGCTGTCTCTGCATCAGAACTAGGATTTATCACCTACAGAAAACTCGAGGCTCTTCCTCTTCTAGTACTTAGAACTGACATTTATGGAAAATTTGTAACTGACAATTCTATAAACTGTTCAGGATATTGTGTATCCGGGTAGTGTCTCTGGTTGCGCCGTAGGGTCTGTTATCAGATTACCATCTTTGGATTAAGGCGCTTAGCTCCATCGTAAAATACTGTCACATTTTTAGCTAACACTTTTTAACACTTAGTCCATACAAGTGTTGCTATCTGTGGTTTCCTTTTGTTGCCTTCTGCGTGCCCTACGTCGAGCGTTGAACTCAAAAGTTTGCAAATTTTGGATTGAGCACCTCGGTCCATGAGTCATTGTTCATCGACTGAGCGAGGATTACATAAGCTGATCAAGTTTAGACCTCCGCCAAGCAATAGCCGTGGTAGTTAATAATCATTTTAGTGGGCTGTCAAAATAACTGCAAAGAGCTGCTTAAAAATTAACGCTTTTAGCCGGTTAACCCTCGACAGTTTGAACTGACTTCTCTGCTCCTTTGTCTCTCTGTGGGTATATTAAAGCTGATTTGGCGGACTGAACATACCAGAATTTTAGAAATTGTTGGAATTTATCTTTTTTTTAATACACCACATCCTCAGTCACTAATGTGTGTGATATACCTAGCTTGCATTTATTACTCTGAAATACACTGCAGCTGGTTCTTATCTTGCAGTTATCTATTTTCTCAGTTGTAATCTCCCATTAACAACTGGTTTTGACTCTCATTCTTTGCGTATATCAGCTGCCAAATGACACCATGGTCTTCCAAAAAATGTCTTATAAAAGTTCTTTGCAGGCTACACGTCTGTATTCAACACACACAGTACAATTATGCACCATGCTCCGGATTTGCGTATAAATTCCGTGCTACCACACCGATTCACCAGCGTGCCAAATGTGCTTAGTACAATTTTGGTGCTCGCAATGAATATCTTTGAATACCCTTTCTCTCTCTTTAGGATAGGTACTTGGTCATCTTTGAACATGATGCCATCAATGACCGTCCAGTAATTTTAGAAGGCAAAGAATCTCTCTATCGGCGGAAGAACTTTGTGATAAGTTGGCAAAGACTGTGTAATATAATGTAGAAGTAGATTTGATTTAGTATCGTCAACCGCTGGTGGTTGCAGTCTTGGCACCCTACCTGTGATATTGGCATTTTCTATACTAGCCGTATCATGATATAGGGTTTACTAGTGATCTGGTCGTTGGGAGAATTTATACGTAGTGCATCTGCTAAGGTTAACTTCTCCCTCAGTGTGTAAAAGTTTGTATAAAAGCATGCCCACAGCCGAAGTCTGAATTTCTGCAATCTTATTAAAAAATAAAACCAGCCCTTTGGTCTTTAGTATGGAAATCAACAGTGTATTATCTGTTTTGATGCTAAATTTCCTTCTTATTAAAAAAACAATTAAACTTATCATATTCCCAGTTGATCACCAGAGCTTCATTTTCAAATCAAGCATACTCGCTCTCTTTTATTGACATTGTTCTAGATGCAAAGGCTACTGACTGCCAGTTTTATCCTGATTTTATTAACAAGGCAGCGCCAAAACCATATGATGAAGCATCAGTGTTTAACATTGTCTCTGCCTCTCGCTTGTATAGTATTAAGTCAGCTGGCTTTGAGAGCTTGTTCATGAGGCTTTCAAACTGTTGCATCTGTGATACTTCCAACACCCATTTTCTATTTTTCTTGAGCAGTTCCCTAAGGGCTGACGTTTATTTGGCTAGTAGGGTTGGAATTTACCAACTTCCTTTAGTTTATGATCACAAAAATCTTTGGAGCTCTTTCCTATTCTTTGGTGCTGGGCACTGAACAATGGGTTTGTTTTTTCAGAATCAATATGTATTGCGCCTTTGTCAACGACATATCTTAGAAACTTGATAGAGTGTCTTGCAAACTCAGACTTATCTAGATTGAACATTATTCCAGCTTCTTGGAGTGTCTGTAGAACTCATTCTAGATTTGCATCGTGATTTTCTTTAATAAGTGCACGCACCATCACGCCGTCCATCTGACAAATAACAAACTTCCTTTAAGTATGTGTATTACCTAAGCTAAATTTATTCAAGTCAGATTCTGCGTTTAGGTTATGAGTCTGTCTTGAAGGTAACAACTCTATTTGGTACGTAATGTGTGTAGCATATTGTAATGTTACATTTTTTTGCAGATCATAACCTCTAAATGCAATACATTTATTTTAGGTACATATCTACAGTTACAAAAGTTACCATATTTTTTTGTTAAAATTATTAATGATTTTGATTTTAATGATTGTTAGCCAAAGGCGTTGGCATTTGACAATTACAATGAGTTTCTATACAACTTTATACAGCAATTTTGCCTTATGATTCAAAACCTAAACCAAACAAAAACAATATAATTGCATACCAAACCAGTTTTCTTTATAATCACAGAAACCCAACTATAATTAGCCATTACTTGCTAATGATTTCATATTTATATTTATAAACATATACAGTTTTGTTTTATTTTTTTCATGATACAAAATTTCAACGTTATAGTTGTTTGAAACATTTTGGAAACCTTTAAAGTTGCTTAATTTTTTTTCTTATTTCATAAAAACTGCACAAAACACTTTCCTTATGATGCAAATTGTAAAATTTGACACATTAAATGTTGCATATCCTAAATAGACATAATTTTCTGTCTTAAGGCTCCTATATTACCTGGGCAACCCTGGACATTCACCTAGTATATATATAATTATACATATAGGTCAATCATCAAGTAGTGGTTTGACAATAGGCAAGACACTTAATCAAACGTACAGTGGCTGTAAAGATAAATACAACCCTTTTCTATAACTATTAATATTTGCTCAATTTTCTTGCTGGACTGTTTTTAGTATTACTTTTCTTTTTCAGTTTATAGTAAGGTATAAGTTTGATACAAATGTGCATAGTTATATAAAACACCGATTTTTTTGCATAAACCTAGTCTAATTACTAGACGGCTAAATTTACGGTAGGTCTAAAAAGTTCTTCAGTTTTTTACTGCATCAGTGTCATACGGTATAACGACTGACCAACTAGCCATCTAATGAGTTCAATAACAGTGCCCAAGATGTGTTTTCAAATATAGTAGATTGTCAAACAGCATGAATAAACCATTCTAGGAACATTTACATGATTGGGTGTAACATTATAAAAACAGCGAAATACAAAAAAATGCATAATAAGTTCAAATACCTTTTTAAATTCATCCCTTTTGCTATAAACAATTAGACTTAACTTTTTAGTTAGTTGATTGTATTATAACTGTAATATTATTAGTTTGCATCGACAACTTGTCTCTTTTCTCTGATCAATTTTACTGGTTTTATAGATAATGATTGCGGTAATTTTACAATGGTAATGGGGAACACCACATATTTAAGGTTTATTTACAATGATTTGCTAATTTTTTACTAGACAGCCAAGACTATTCTGAAAAGTAAAGCTAATAAAATAAATTTTATTTGTCGACAATAAAACAAAAGATGTATTTTGCTATAAAAAGCAGTGTCTACTGGTTCATAGTCATTCTGCATCCAGGAGTCAAGGTTTAGAAAAATGAATTTGTTGACAATAAGCCAAACTCGTGACATTCAGATTTGTAGAACGACGCTGTAGCACCTGCACCAATATTTATTAACAATTGTCCAACTACGTATTCTCAACTTTTCTGACACATCTGAAAATCTATCATGATGAAGTAAAATGTTGCAGAAGTAGTATTCGGTAAAATTTAGTACCATTTTAATCAAATTTGAAAAATTTCCTTAACTTGACACTTCATGTGATACAAATTCTTGTTACGCCTTATGGATTTTACGCTATAAGAAGTATAAGTTATATAAGCCTCTATTGTAATGCTTTCTGCATTATTCGTGTAAAAATCATTGGTCAAATAACCACCATGTACGAGATGATCTTTTCTTCACCTGTTAGAAATAATTGAAGCTATATAGTTCTGAGATCTACTGGGTACAATACAAGAAAGATAAAAGTTGCTGGCAAAACACTTCCCTGGCTTCAGTGTGGTGTTCTCTGTGTTATAAGGCAACCAGCTGTTGTAAAGGAATACATTCCCTAAAGATTATATTACATCTTAACCTTAAAAAAAATGTTATTCTTTCTAAAACACAGCAACAACTTAAACTACCAATCCAATGTATACCATTAAAAGTGCAGTTAGATTTCGATCTATAAGTTGACTATATAGTGTTTAAAGTGCATTGAAATATTGACCTAAAAATGACTCTACTTTGTTATAAACAAAATAACATCACGAGTTACAAATGTATTCTATTCTGTTTGAATTACAATCACATTGATATACAAAGTTATTCCATTTTTGGATTTAGTTATATATGTTAAAATTGTTGTAACTTGATGCCAAATCTTTACGAGCATATACTGCATGCTTTATTTTGTTCTAGAGCTTAAAACAACTACAAACCTGCAAGTTACTACTAACAATAATAATAATATATTATGAGGTATTAAAACACAAGCCAAATATGAAAGTTTACAATCTTTAAAGCAATTTCAATTTAAATATGTTGGAGAATATTTTGCGTGTTAGAAAGATATTGGCTAAAAATAGAAAAATTTATACATTTAGACGATCGTCATCTAATATTTATCTAGGCTTATGCTATTTTTTAACTTAACAAAATCATTAATTATTAAACAATATTCTAAATTAAGTGAGATGTAAAAGTTTCGCTGATAAATATAGCTGTTCTACGCAGGTAATAAAACAACTTACACTGTCCATACAACAGTCTCCCCTGAAAACACAGATGATTCATTTGATGGATTGACGATTGGACTCATACTAGGAATTGTAATCATTGTTTCAGCATATGTCATTATTAATGTTACGATTCTCACCTATAACTGCCTACGCCACAGACAGAAGAAACGCGGTAAGCCTCTATTAAAATGTCATTCCTAAATAAAATTATCAAGTCATAATTAGTACTGTATAACTCTAACAGCCTGTTACCATTTATAAATGTTTTTGTATACAATGCTTAAGCAAAATTTTTATACAAAACAGTCCCCGCGCTAGTTTAAGCTTATTAGAGGGGAATAATAGAGGTTTGCTAAAACCTGCCTCTGCTTCTTATAATAGATTTCTATAAATATCAAAATGGCTATCACATAACAAAAAAATATTAAGACCTAATTTTGAGCTCGCCAGCATTCTACTTTTACCAGTGCTCTTTTCTACAACTCACTTGTGTTGATTGTTGTTGGTAATTGGTTAAGTCAACAGTGGATGTGCAGGTGTTACTCTTGTTAAATAATGTGCAGGTACCTACTTGATTACAAAACTGTAGAATAAGAGCATTTGTTAAGTCTGTAGATGTCATATTTCAATTGTTCCAACAAGCCAAGAAAGCCGTGAATGTTACACTGTTAACCTGATAGCTTTACCACTAGCACAGTATCATCATTAACTTTGACTCTTAGTAGAGTCTCACCATTTACAAAAACATTGTTACGTTACATAAGACCTCAAACACAATTACTCATCAATCCCCCTATCCAAAGAAAAGACCTCCTTGGAAGATCCTAACATCATATATTATCATTTAGCATATTATTATATTAAAACCAATCAAGTTACCAACTTCAAAAAATGAGAATACAAAATTCAAATGTTTATACTTTACATGCCTTTTCTGAACCCTTACTTTCCATCAAATTTCCGTCTTTTTCAAATAGTTCATCAACTCATTTGCTTTCAAAAAATCGTCATCTGCAGTTATGTTCAGGGTCATAGACTCCTCTTTACCAGTGCAGGCATTTGTCGTACTGACCGGATTGCTGCTTTTGGACAACTCCGGGGTCTCAAAAGACTCCTCTATCTAGGGAACTTTCAGCAACGTCTACAGTTTTTACCCTGACCTTTTCCACACTCAAATTATCCTCCTTGGAATCACCCACCTCGGTTGGATTACAAGAGCTGGGCCCAGTAGCCTTTTTTTGCTTTAACAGAGGCAATGGTGAAAATGCTGTTCACTGCAGGCCTAGCCTTTGCAAGTCTAACACGCAGACAGGCTTTATCCTTGGCCATTTCAGCTGAGACACTTTGAAGTGTGACAAAGGTTTGGGGTACTACTCACTTAACTTTATTTCTCTCCTTTCCAAAATTCCCATTCGCTCCTCAACATGCACTGTATTGTCTCTCAAACAGATTTTTTGTTTTTGTCAATTTTCTATATATAGCAAACTATTCTTTGTTCAATATAGAAAATTTCAGGACTTTTCTCTGTTTTTACTACACCAGAATAACTAGCGCAGATTAAGAAACCGATCCACTAGATTTAGTCTCGTCTTTACTGTCAACTTTTTTTTCAATATATCTATAAACTCTATTGCTTCAACTAAGACACTCTAAATAATGGTGGCTAAAGTTTTTCAACAGCCATATGTTTTCTTTAGGTCAAAATTTCTAGCGCAGTGATGGCTTTGTTGCATTTATTACAAAAGTGTTCAAGGCACCCTAAAGCTTTATGGTATATTTTTCTATTACAAACCATGAACATTTTATCACATTTACTACCCCGAACCATCTTCTTATCTTTCAAAAGATTGTTGCTTTCCTCTTTTTGCTGGCCTCTTCTCGCATCTTGTCCAGTTCGTTTTTAGGTTCTCTAATTTCTGTTTAGCTTTCAGCCTGGTCACTTTTTACTGCCCATGATAATTTCTCATTAAAGTTCATTTTTTGACCGTCTACAACAGTTTCACAGGCTGTAAGTTTTTAGTTTCAGTTATATTGCCAGCATCATCATTAACACCATGACTTAGGTTTGTTTCTAACTTAATGTCCTCAACATCCTTTTCAACATCAGCACCATAACCCTAACTATCATTTGCAACCTTGTGATTACTAAATGTATTTTTAGGTATCGTTAAGTATAATTCTTCTAGACTGTCATTATAAAAATCTTGATTAAAAAAAAAAAGTTTTCTATATTGTCTAACTTCACCATTTTTTATTACAACCTAGTTGCTGCGAGAATATGCTCCCTTATCAATATTCTCTTGTGTCCAGGTATTTCGTGTGCTTTTACTCAAACTAAATTACTGGGACAGAATTTTAGTTGCTCACTAACTTAATATGTCTCGTCTCCCCTTTCCTTAATCTTTAATTTCTTCAGTAAAGCATTCATTTCAAATTTTCCATAATCAGTATCACTGTAGTATGGTATACCTAGACTAGTTTTAATTGGTTTACTGAATATGTGTTCACTAGACAAGTATCCAGAAAACAATGGAGTGGTCCTACAAACTAAAAAGATCTGAAAATCTATCTGCATATGTAGTTCAAAGCCTTTTTTCCAGTTTGAACACAAATTTCTGCTAACCCGTTCCATTTGAGGATATCTAAAGCTTATAGTAACTACTTGAAATGCATACAACTCACCTAAACTTCTGAATTCATCACTTTCAAAACACGGGTCAATTATCAGAACAAACCACTATTAGTATATCCGAATTCTAAAATGTTCTTTTCAGAACTAAAGTAATTGCATTAGATGTCTGAGAACTAATTAAAATAACCCCAATACATCTGAAATAACAGGCCACATTTTACAAATAGAGTTCATGTTCAAATACAAAAATGTGATATCCAACTACTTCAAAAAGAACAGAGGGTAGTCAACTGACACAAAATGGTTCGAGTTTAAAGTCCCTGTGCATGATGTAAATAATGCAGTGATCCACAAAATCTCTCATATCATAACTCAGACTAGGCTAATAAAACTGTCACTGGGCTTTCCTTTGAAATTTATTAAATTTTGGATAACCTTCAAAAGATTTTTTGAAATAAGAATGTTGTAATTATTTAAGTATGTAAATGCAATATTCATAAAACACCAGAACATTAAAAATTATTAACCCATTTCTGCTTTCATAAAAAACTGACTCATCTTTCTATGTAGGTTTGCACGTAACTCTGGCTATCATCATTTCTTCATATATTTGGTTACTGTTTTACACACTTCATCATTGGTCACAGCTTGGAATATTCTCTCTTCATCACTATTTATGTATCTGATGAAGATACCACAACATCTGCATACCGCTCTATTTCTAAGCAATAACTACAATCAACCATACAGACTTACAGCGCATTTGCTCTGCTTTAAGAACTTACTAAAGCCATATCTTCACCTGAAATATGAAATAGTCATATCTAAGATGTCTCAAACTGAATTTTTGAGTCCTAATCGTAAAGTTAGTTGTTTTTTTCACATATAATAAAAACTAATAGTTTGTGATTCGTTTAATTTCAATTTGTCAGCCTCCAAATCAATAATCAAATTATTGGCAGGTCCAAGTTAGGACTAATTTAAGTATTTTTTTCAACTTGAGCGTCTCCCGAAAGCCTACATTAGATGCATGTTCTATCAGTTGCTAAAGGTTTTCAACACATGCCTGTAACAAAACAGGACTGCTAGCATTCTTGCTAACATCAGATGAAACTCCATGTTTCCTAGTATTATCAAAAGCACCCAATATGGGAGCAATATGATTTTTCAATTTTTTCGAAGCCCTCTTGTTGTTTTACACCTAAATGCTTTATAAGATTTTGACCTTGTTACAGCATATATATAGTGCATTACTTCAAGATAACATTACTAAATTCATTCAAATAGTTGACCATTTATGATTACCTTTTTGCTTATACTTCATTGCTGGTGGTAAGATGTCTGAAGTTGTCTAAATTTTATCTGGGTTAGATGTAACACCAACATTAGACACTATAGGATTTTGAAAGTCTCACTTCAACCAAATTAATGTTTCTTTTTTTTCAAACTCATTCCAGCTCATTTTATTCTAACCGAGGTTTTCCTCGAACGTAACCAATGTTCACTAAAAATTTCTCTATATACTAGTATATCATTAATTAAACATACCACCACATCTTATCGCTGTAGTGTTCTATTCATAGTCGTTTGAAAATATTTAGGGCTGAGCAAACTTCACAAAAGCATCTTATTGAAACAAAATCTACCTAAAGGTGTTAAAAAAGTTCTCAGCAATTTACTCTAAGAATGTAAATCTAACTGCCACAATCGAAAAGTAGCATCAGATTTCCAAAATAGGTTACCTTCAAATATTAATTGCATTACTTAGCATCTAAAAATTCTAGGTAACGTAAATTTCTCTTTTTACACTTTAATTTCAAATTTGTCAAGTCCACACACATACTAATTTCACCACCAAGTTTTGGCGTGATGTTAAGTTTGGAGCACAAATTAGTAGGTTGTTTAACTGGTTCAATAATACCACTAGCTAACATTTTGTCTACTTATTTTTTATCTTGATCTCTAAAATGACCCGCAACTGACCTGGGCGTAAATGAACACTACGATTTTATATTTTCCTTCATATTAAATTAAAAGTACAAGGAATTATGCCTAAAATCCTGAACAACGTCAGCTAACTCCTTTGTAGGGTCCAAATCATCTTTGCGCATACTATTAACATTAAAAGCAAGGTGAGCTCGCATAACTAATGTGATAACAAATTTGCTTTCCTAGAGCTCATAAAACATTCACATGAGTGTCACCAGCCCTAAAAGTGCTTTTGATTTTAACAAACTCCAGCTATACATAGAGAATATCAACTTGCGCTACATAAAGTACAATTGGGTTTGCTCAAATTCGGAAAAGTATTTTACTAATATTTTCTGTTTCTGTAGAGAATTCTGCTCCTGTATCGAATGTAAACTCAATAATCTTTTATGATGTACTTTGTAAACATGGTTAATGTCAAATTATATAGTCAACCGTTACTACTTTCCGTGAACCTCACTTTGTGGGGGTCTTTTTTAAAACTCTTACCTTGTTTACCAGACGACCTTGCCTTTGATGGGTTTCTACTACTAGTGCTACTACTACTATATCTCCTACAACCAAGTCTAGTATTGTGTCATTTTCTTCGCTTGTTGCTAAGACAATTCTTAACACTCTGCCTTTTCCCTGAACCAACGTGGCACCTAGCACGCAAGCAATCTTTAACAAAATTTCTTTCCCAGTTACGTGCAAAACAAACAATGTTTCTAGCAGGAGAATTGTATCACCTAATTGGGGAACCTTAATAACTTTGCATACCTTTCCACCTAGCTGAAAAGTTGTCAAATCTAAAACTACTTGAACTATCTCTTTTATACAGCCCAAAAAATTAAACTCTCACCATGGGATTTCTCACTCCACTTATAACATGAAAAAGGCGCAACAGAACTACTGTTCCTAAATTCACTCTATAGTCTCCAATTGTCATCTTCTAAGTTGATATCTCTTTTAACACCAGTGACAATAGATTCGGTTTCCATAGCGAAATGTGTAGTTTTACATTTGTTAGATAATTGCTCACAGGTTAAGTCAGTCTCCTGCATTTCCTCTTTCCTAGCACTAGAAGCACGCAAAACATTCAATGCTTGAGCTACAGAAAGTGTTTCTTGAATTTATTATTACCATTCCCAAAATCCATATCTGTACTCAATTTTTTCACTGTCACCAAGTACTCTCTCTTTTTTCCTCCGAAGCCTGTAAAACCTTAACCAATTTCATCGCTCTCAAAGAAACACAGTTTTCTTTCCCATAATAAATTCAGGCTGATGGTAACCATGCCCATAACCATCAGCTTACCTGGCTCGTCCAACCAAACTCTTAGTTTATCAGTAACTCTATTCCTTTTGCTAACAATAGTGCTCAATAAAGCTGAAAGTTTAGTTCGTCACGCAAAGATATGGCTACCACCATCAGTATTACCCATACGCAATGAATGAAGCTCACACACAACCTCAAACTTACTAAGCCAAAACTTGAAAAAGCTACAAATATTTCTACAATCTTGTCTAAACATACATTTAGAAGAAGCAATAATTTCGAGCTATACAAAATGTGAAAACATATTTAGAATTTTTATTGCCAGATAAAAACCAGCACAACAGTCATTAACCATTTATTTCGAAAAAAATTTGTTGATATGGTTTGGCGGAAAGCATCGTGTTTTATAGGGTCCCATAGGTAACCTGTAAGTGCAATGTATCAAAAAATACATCATTCAGTTGAAGTTTTGTTTTTTATCTGCTGCGAAACTGTTTTTGACCGGAACGGACATTGCTGAGCCATCAGCATATATCGTTTAATAAACTACAAGTTTTGTTAAAACAATTTATTACTTAAAGTTTCATGCGTTAGGCTTGCCTAACGCACGAAACTTTAAGTAATAAAATGTTTTAACAAAACTTGTATTTTTTTAGTACACATAGCTGTATATATATATGTATATATATAAATATATGTATATATATATATATAAATAAAACTATATATACTAGCTGTGCTGCCCGGGTAACAAAAAAGTCTTTGGACAGAAAATTGATATTTATTTAACATATAACAACACTTGCCATTCTAACTATCAAACTACATATCATGAGAAAAGCGTTTTGTCTTATAAACAATGAGAAGTATGGAGAGTTTTTGCAATTGGCCTGCTCGCTATCAGCCAGTACGTTTAATAATGTGAACAAACAGCTTCTCGTGACGTTTTGCTATGACCCGTGTCATACGCAAAGCAGTTCGGTATTTGCTCTCATATAATGACTTACATTGGCAAGCTAGCAATTCGACTTTTGAAGTCTATTGGGTAAGGCGTCAGACTGGCAAATGGCAGAGTCCAAGATCGAATCTTCTTTGGTACGGAATGTTTAATTCAAAATTAGAAGTTTTATAACCGGACAATCAACCTTACAAACATATGACAAACTTTGAGAAACATATATATATAGGTATACAGATAAGTGGTAAGGCCTACTGCTAACAGCACTTTACGATCTAAAAAGTGCAGAGTGTTATGACTAACTAGAGCGTTGGAATAGGTTAATATTACTTATTTTTATTCCAGTTTGGTGTTTTACTCTGGGGTAACGACAGGTCTGTTTTGTACTGGTGCACTCTTCAGGTGACTTGTGTTAAATGGCTGGTGAGATTGCTTCTCCTGGTGTTGTTGGTGGGGTTTGTAGCTCCGCCTCTGCCTGGATCGTATTGGCTAAATAGGCATTTTTTGGAGTCCCGGCATACATTGTTTATTTCGTTTCTTTTGTTTAAGGTGGCTGTTTCTGACCTGCAAATGATGTAATACTTTTCACCAAGGCACAGAAGGCATTTCTTTGTTTGGCATGAATAAGGTCTAGCTTTCTGCATAATTTTCCATTTAATCCGGTAGCTTGTATTGTCATTCTTAAGTTTCCAGATGTGTTTACTAAGTTCTGTGCTGTTTTGTTTGTCACTGTGTATGAAAGAAGCCGTGTGGTTTCCAAATCAGGATTTGAAGTCGGTTGTGCATAATTCTATGTAGCTGCTTTCGGTGACCGTATCTTCTATAGGCACTATAGCCTGGTATATTATGTTTGTAGTTAGGCAGTTTCCATCTAGTGGGCAGTTGTTCTTTACTCTACAGTTGCCGACCCTATTTGTAGTCGTCCTCTGTTGGTTGTTAAACAAGCGCCTGTTATGTGAGTCTATATGCTGTTTCATGTTCGGCATTCAAGAGTAGCTTAGTTTTAGTGTGTGTCTGTTAAATACTTTGTGCAGTGAATAAGTAGGCGGGAAGCACGTATCTATGATGTTTATAAATTTTCTGCCTATGTTAGTCTGTACGTCGATGTTAAAACGCGGGTTGTACCACGTTACGTGTTGCTTACGCTGTCTCTTGTTAGTCACTGGCTGAGTCGGTATGTGTTTGTATTTTATGCTGTGATTATAACCACTGTCATTGAGTGCTTTTTGGTAAGGAGATGCTGCTTTGCTAAATTCATGTTCATTACTGAATAGTGTAGATAATCGCAAGTTAATGTTGTGTGAAATATTTTTTATTACAGTAGGTCGGTGGTTACTGTTTTTGTGAACATATATGTAATGTTCTGTTGCTAGGTTTGGCATAGAGTGAGTAGGTGGTTGCATTGAGGTTAAAGGTTACATCAAGAAAATTTTCAGACTTTTTATTAGCTTCAATTGTTAATTTTAGTTTGTGCTGATTAAATATTTTGCATATCAACTTTTTGAGTCGTTCAATTTTTTACTGTCAGGCTGTGCTGATGGCTAGTTCATCGTCTCTGTCTAGTCTGATGTTTTTTTTAAAGCTGGCTGAGTAGCAGTGCCAACTAATTTGCATGTTTTCGCTCCATCAAAGCTATCCATTGTTACGCCCAAGGTCTGGTTGCTAGAAGATTTTTTTTTATCAAAGTTGGATCATTTGTACTAGTATGAAGTTTTTGGCGTGAAGGATTATTTGCTAGTCTTGGTCAGTAATGTTGACGTAGTTGCCATCAAAGACTAGTGCTTGTTCGAGTAATTCTTGTGTTTAAGATGGGTAAAAGTCTACTACATCGAAAGTTAGGAGTGAGCAAGGTTGTTTATTTTTAGTACATTCAAACCAATCAATTATGCTGGCTGTTTACTGCCATAGATTAGTATTAGTTTTACAGTCAGAGTTTTGTTGATCTTCTTAAGAATTATTTTACTGATTTTGCCTAATTCTAATTTAGTGTGATTTATTAGCCTGCATGTGGGTTTGTTTTGGAAGTTGGCTTTGTGATCTTTTAGTGTGATGAAAGCTGTTTTCTCTGCTAATTTCTCAATTCTACTATCTAAGTCTAGCGAGGTGGCAAGGTTTTTGTCTATATTAGTAATCTTGTCATTGTGGCTATCTGGTGCGAGTTTGTAGGATTTTGTCACGTTACTGTGTGTTAGGGAGGTGTACTAGTTAGGCTTAAGTTTGTAGTAGTTTGTAGTCTTGTCAGCTTTGACTAGTAAGTTAGTACATGTTTTGGTTTGTTTAATGTCAGTTTTCTATTTAGTCTGGAAGCTTTTGCTGTATAGTTTGAACTTTATGTTATGCATCAGGTCTATAATTTTCTTCTCAAAGTCTGTTAGCTCATGTATGTGTAGTGCTGGTTTAGTTGACCTTAACCCAAAGGTTTCAGTACTATTATTCTTAGCTGCAGTATTGAGATGAAACTAAGCACGCGACCGCATTCTCTTTATGAGTTACTCAGTCATTTCAATAAGCCTAAGTCAGTATTGGCTGTGGCTAGCTACAGGTATGTTTTTAGTCGAGTAACTAAAGTTAATCTGTTCCAAGATTAGACGGATAAAGCACTCAACGGTAAACAGATCAAGTACATGTATAATAAATTATTGGTCAGGCCTTATATCACTTAAGTCCAATATCACTTTGATCATGGGCAGTATGACAGGGGAATTTCTAGTATATATATGTATATATATATATATATATATATATATATATACACATATATATTTCTACTAGAAATTCTCCTGTCATACAGCCTACGACCGAAGTGCCAATGGAAAAAAGAAAGGATACTGATGGTTGAGAAATGCAACATTAGCAGCCAAATGGCACTCCAGTGCAATAAGATAACTGCAATGGTAGCTGTAATGTACTGGGCGTGGGTGTTACTATTTACAACAAACAGCAATAATGAAAAGAAAAAATTATACATTTATATATCTCCCCCTGCAATAGGAGAAACACGATATTAAAAGTAAAATGCACTGATATTGTTAGAATAACCAATATTATTATTATAGTGATACAGTAATAATAAAAAACCAATGCACAATTTTATTTACATTTCAAAACATCATAGCGAGCAATATCAAGAAGTTGTGATTGATATTTAGATTTTCAGAAAATCTATTTAACAAAAATATTTAGAAAAAATAACAACAGTAACATGTTGCCAAACATCGATCACTATATACTTCTGAAGTAAACGCTCATAGCCAGATGAACAACACTCTTGTACAAGGTGGTGGCCCTGAAGAGGGCCCTTTGGGGGAAAAATCAGCTCGGAACTATAGGCTATAGTCCGAGTCGATCACGAGAGTCAGGTCAGATCGCGAAGACTACTCGCTTTGGAGGAGCATTAGAATTAGCATGTTAGAACTAGCTTACGGTATTTATGGGTAATAAACGGGCGTATCGGAGAGAGGACTTGTAAAGCGGAGGTAATAGACACTCGTTTTGTTTGTTTGCGCTAACTTTTGTGGTAAGATTTGACTGGATCTTATCGTTTTGCTGTCTTATCCATGCGTGTAACCAATTACAGTCAGTAAAATTGACCTATATTATTTTAACCAATTATCTTAGTTTTTGCCATTTTTGTGTGTATATAAGAACATGCAATCGTGTTGTTAGAGTGTTCTGCTCGTGTTGCGTTTTGTGCTGATATTTGTAAATAAACTTTGACGCTTTCTCAAAGTGTTGTTAATTGATTCATAGCAGACTATCTAGTAGGGAGCACTAGCTTTATTTGTTTTGTCTTCTCCTCATAAGCCGTGGCTTAAGACTGCGTTTCATAGCTGCAGCCACACAAGGCTTCGAGGGACGACAGACAGATTTGGCGAGTCTGTAACGCTGTGCGTAGGCATGTGGTATTAGACAGCGAACCACAGCTGCATCCACGCTAGTGCACCACCTCAGCCAGACAAGTGTTCTGCCAACTAATAGGAACTAGACATTTAATGATAGTTGGATAATTTCATGCCTGAAGCCGAGTAACTCTAACTTCCAAGAGTTTTGTTCAGGAGTTACCGTGTTGGGGTATAACCGGCAACCAGGTTACGAGGCCAGCGTTCGGTCTGATCCTACGAGGCCAGTATTCGGTCTGATCCTATGAGGCCAGTATTCAGTCGGATCCTACGAGGCCAGTATTCGGTCTGATCCTACGAGGCCAGTATTCGGTCTGATCCTACGAGGCCAGTATTCGGTCTGATCCTACGAGGCCAGTATTCGGTCTGATCCTACGAGGCCAGTATTCGGTCTGATCCTACGAGGCCAGTATTCGGTCTGATCCTACGAGGCCAGTATTCGGTCTGATCCTACGAGGCCAGTATTTGGTCTGATTCTACGGGCCTGTGTTCGGTCCCAAATTCGTCAGGGCCAGTCTTCGGTCCAGCTTAGTCAGACTTAGGGTAGCTCCCGTATAATCTTGACGGTCGGGTGTGGCATCATTAGCGAGTATTACTTTATTGGTGGCAGCAGTGGGATCTTGCTGAAGAAAGATCAGAGAACCCACATAAAACAGGAGGATGTCGACACCCCAAGCCTCACCAATATCATCGCGAACCAGGGCAGCTATTGGAAATAGCTCGATTACAAGACAGATGGGAGCCATAGCAGCTGATGTGAATCATATGGCGGAAGAAACTGTACACCTAATGAAGGCATCAAAAAGGGCAAATCTACCTACACCTACGTTTGATGGGACCTCTGATGTCGATACATTTATACACCAGTTCACGCGAATTGCACAGTTAATGCAGTGGGAGGAGCCAGAAGCTGCTATTAAATTTCAGATGGCGATATCGGGGCCTGCTAAAAAGGGACTAACAGCAACATCCTTCGAGGGGATGTGTACTCAGTTAACCTCCCGCTACCGTTTGAGTGAAGATAGCGCAGTGAAGCTATTGAAATCATTGAAGTGGAAGGCGAATGACAATGTTCATGAATTTGCTGCTTATGTGCGCAAATTGGTAGAAAAAGCTTTTCCGGAGCTGGATGATACACAGCAAGAGAAAAGAGCCATTAAGGAACTTACCAATGCGTTGCCATCGGGATGTCAGCCGCTTTCATGGGAGCTGCGCCATCGTACTCCTGACAGTTATGAAGAGGTGGTTGAGCTTGTACAGTCGTTTGGGGAGCTAAATTTTAGAGGACCCAATCGCATAAACCAGGTCGAGACAGATGAAGTGAGTTGCCTGCGGAAGGAAGTTGCAGCTCAGGCCGCCTTAATCGAGCAAATGGTAGCTTCGCAGGCGCAAATGCAAAAGCAGCTGAGCGCTGCCTTAACACAGATACAGCCCAGGCGTACACCAATTACATGCTACCGTTGCCAAAAGACTGGGCATATGGCCAGGAGTTGTCCGACCATGCCTAGACCAGCCCCAAAGCTGCAAGCGGAAAATGGCAATGTTCAGCAGGGTCAAGCCTGAGCCCTGCTGAACAGGACCCTATCCGGCAAACCATTGTATTTAACATTGGAGGGCACACATCTGCTCTATTTGTTCCTACCAGGTTTGAGAACAAAACTATGCCCATGCTACTCGACAGTGGTTGTACACAATCCGTCATTCCAACCGCGGTGCTGGAGACCTTGCCACGAAGTTGTTACACACCGGTATCGCCCACCCGAGGTCGCGGGGTGCTCGCTAATGGGGAGGAGATCCGGTTAGATGGGGTCACAACACTAACCTTTAAGCTGGGTCGTCTACAAGTAAGTGCACCATTCTGGGTGGCGGACATCAACAACCACGCCTTATTGGGGCTCAACTTTTTCCAGGAGCATGACAGCTCAATCGACTTTAAAACTTGCCAGTTCCAATGCGATGGTATCAAAG
Organism: Watersipora subatra; assembly: GCF_963576615.1. Classification (NCBI taxonomy): domain Eukaryota; kingdom Metazoa; phylum Bryozoa; class Gymnolaemata; order Cheilostomatida; family Watersiporidae; genus Watersipora; species Watersipora subatra. Next base: position 9,839,532 of record NC_088713.1, read on the forward strand.
TCAGCTGTTGCTCAAAAGAGGGAGAACCCTTACAGGTCGGGGTGCAAGCCAGACACGCAAGCAGGATTCCTCCGCAAACAGAATTGGTCATACAGGCCCGACTAAATCGTGTCTGGGTACATGGGGCTGGGTGTATTGAAACCACTCAAGCAGCCCCAGGAGTGGTAGTGGCTAGCTCGTTGCACCGCCCTAATGGGCAGCTCTTACCCATACGGGTGATGAACTATAGCGATCATCCAGTGACCATTCCTGCGGGCAAACGGATTGCGGTTTGTACAGCAGTGCAAGCAATAGAAAGCCTAGACATGGCCACCCCAGCCATACCAGACAAAAACTGGGAGGATATTGTCTGCAGATGGTGTGAAGGTCTGGATCAAGAAGGATCTGTAAAAGCAAGGAATCTGCTCAGCAAACATCACGCAGTATTTAGCAGAGAGAAATTTGATCTGGGTCGAACGGATGTTGTACAACATGACATAAATCTCAACACTGGAGCTAGGCCTATCAAACAAAGACCGTATAGACATGGGCCTGTGCAAGAGGAAGAGATTGAAAAGCAAGTTGAAGAACTAAAAGCACATGGCCTGGTCAAGGAAGGTCATGGTGCATGGAGCTCTCCAGTGGTGCTGGTAAAAAAAAGAGATGGCAGTTGGCGTTTTTGTGTCGACTATCGTAAGCTAAATGAGGTCACACAAAAAGATGCTTACCCCCTCCCGCGCATAGACGACAGTCTGGATGCTCTTGGCGGGAGCCGCTTGTTTAGCACCTTGGACTTGACATCCGGATATTGGCAGGTGGGGCTAGCTAAGGGAGCTCGAGAGAAGGCAGCCTTCGCCACACGTTCTGGTTTGTGGGAATGGCAAGTCCTCCCCTTTGGTCTAACCTCAGCTCCATCGACATTTGAAAGACTAATGGAACGAGTACTGCGAGGGCTACACTGGCGAACTCTGCTTATATATCTAGATGATATAATCGTGTTTTCCAAAGATTTGGACAGCCATCTCAGTAGGTTGGAAGAAGTATTCACCCGACTGAAGGCTGCGGGGCTGAAATTGAAGCCGAGCAAATGTACGCTTTTTGCAAAACAAGTAAACTACCTGGGACATGTTGTCAGTGCAGATGGGGTGGCAACAGACCAAGAGAAGGTTGCAGCTGTTAGAAATTGGCCCGTACCGCAGCACAAGACTGATGTGCGGGCTTTTCTGGGAACTTGCGGGTACTATCGTCGGTTTATTGCCGGGTTCTCCGAACTCCAAAGGCCACTCAGTCAACTTTGTAAACGAGAGGCAAAGTTCCGTTGGGATGAAAATTGTCAAAGAGCCTTTGATATACTCAAAGAGAAGCTGACATCAGCTCCTATTTTAGCTTACCCAGATTACACTTTACCCTTCATTTTGGACACAGATGCCAGTCAGGTGGGAACTGGAGCTGTTCTCTCCCAAAAGCAAAAGGAAGGTGAGAAGGTTGTCGCCTACTACTCCAAAATGTTTTCCCCGGAAGAAATGAACTATTGTGTCACCCGCTAGGAGCTTCTGGCCATAGTCAAGGCAGTAAACCATTTCCGGCCACAACTATACGGCAGGAAGTTTGAGATACGAACGGACCATGCCTCACTTCTCTGGCTTTTACGAACCTCTGTTCCAACTGGTCAACTTGCACGTTGGATGGAAACACTGTCAGAATTCGACTTTTCCTTGGCTCATCGTTCCGGTCGCAAGCACAACAACGCTGATGGGTTGAGTCGCCAAGAGTGTCAGGACTGCAAGCAATGTGCTAGGTTGACAGGGGAGATTAAGTTGAGTGCCTTAGACAACCCAGAGATTCAAGAGTCAAAAATAACCTCCGAACAATTGGCTGACCCACACATTGGACCAGTCCTACAGGCCGTGAAATCAGCAGGTGCTATTGATGAAAAGCATGCATCGGCAGAAACTCTCAAATTGTGGTCAAGAAAAGAATTTTTGGAGATAGGCCCAAACGGGGCTCTCCGGATCCAATTGCCAGATGGGCGCCATAGAAGTTACCAAACTGTGTGCCCTCAGGAACGGCGGTTGCCAATCATGACTGAAAATCATAACCAGGCCCACCTGGGAGTCAACAAAACCCTACTAGCTATTCGCCGAAAATGGTATTGGCCTGGTATGACTGGAGACATCCGAAGATTCGTGGCGTCATGTACAGCGTGTCAACAAGCCAAGGTAGCTCGCCATCGCCACTTCCACCCCAAGAATCATCTAACGGCAGGCCGGCCTTGGCAAGTGGTTGCTGTAGATTTGTGCGGACCGCTCCCTGAGACAGAAGCGGGAAATACGCAAATATTAGTGCTAGCAGACCATTTTACCAGATGGTATGATGCCATTCCGATTAAAGATGGTAAAGCTTCCACCGTGGCTAAAATACTGGATGAACGGGTGTTCTCATATTTCGGCATTCCTGAAACATTACACAGCGACCAGGGGGCGCAATTTCAGTCCCAGCTGCTAGCGGAATGCTGCAAGCTCTGGAACTGTAAGAAGACCAAGACGGCACCTTATCACCCACAAGGGAACTCGGTGGTAGAAAGATTAAACCGAACGGTAGGGAATTCCCTGCGTGCCCTATTGCGTGATTCAGAGCATCGAGAATGGGATGAGCTTTTGCCACAAATTATGAGAACCCTACGTGCCACGCCCCACCGGATGACAGAAGAAACACCGAATTATTTGATGCTCGGAAGAGAAACGCGACTACCACCTGATCTACTCCATGAAGAACGGGAGGAATCCGTGCTGCAAGAAGATTATGCCCAGCAACTCCAGGAGCGTTTACAAATAGCTGGAGAAAAACTTCGAAGGGAACAGCTAATGCCTCGAGTCTCAGATAGTGAAGAACCATCAAAATATATGGTTGGGGATAAGGTGTGGTTGAAATCCTTCTATAAACCTACTGGGAGGGGCCAAAAACTTCAGCCCAAATACATTGGTCCATACCACATTACGGCAGTGCTTCCATATCAGAGTTACGAGATGAGCCGAAATGGCAAGCTATCCGTTCAACACGAAGGACGTATCCGGCTATGGCAGGGAGGGGAACAATCGCAAATGGAGGAAACTCCAGCTCAATCAGATACAAATGAAGACACCCAAGAAAGCCATGACATAGGCCGCCAGGTCGCAAGTGCCGTTCAGAGACAGCAGGTGTGGAAGTCACCCCGAGGAAAGAGGAAGTCTCGTCGACCCAGATACCTAGATGAGTTCCACTTGGACCGGTGTAAGGCTCAGGAGATGTTTCCGGTTGACAAAGAAGTAGCTATTCTGGGACAGAATTCAGTTCTTGTTGGGGGTAGTGAAGTAAACGCTCATAGCCAGATGAACAACACTCTTGTACAAGGTGGTGGCCCTGAAGAGGGCCCTTTGGGGGAAAAATCAGCTCGGAACTATAGGCTATAGTCCGAGTCGATCACGAGAGTCAGGTCAGATCGCGAAGACTACTCGCTTTGGAGGAGCATTAGAATTAGCATGTTAGAACTAGCTTACGGTATTTATGGGTAATAAGCGGGCGTATCGGAGAGAGGACTTGTAAAGCGGAGGTAATAGACACTCGTTTTGTTTGTTTGCGCTAACTTTTGTGGTAAGATTTGACTGGATCTTATCGTTTTGCTGTCTTATCCATGCGTGTAACCAATTACAGTCAGTAAAATTGACCTATATTATTTTAACCAATTATCTTAGTTTTTGCCATTTTTGTGTGTATATAAGAACATGCAATCGTGTTGTTAGAGTGTTCTGCTCGTGTTGCGCTTTGTGCTGATATTTGTAAATAAACTTTGACGCTTTCTCAAAGTGTTGTTAATTGATTCATAGCAGACTATCTAGTAGGGAGCACTAGCTTTATTTGTTTTGTCTTCTCCTCATAAGCCGTGGCTTAAGACTGCGTTTCATAGCTGCAGCCACACAAGGCTTCGAGGGACGACAGACAGATTTGGCGAGTCTGTAACGCTGTGCGTAGGCATGTGGTATTAGACAGCGAACCACAGCTGCATCCACGCTAGTGCACCACCTCAGCCAGACAAGTGTTCTGCCAACTAATAGGAACTAGACATTTAATGATAGTTGGATAATTTCATGCCTGAAGCCGAGTAACTCTAACTTCCAAGAGTTTTGTTCAGGAGTTACCGTGTTGGGGTATAACCGGCAACCAGGTTACGAGGCCAGCGTTCGGTCTGATCCTACGAGGCCAGTATTCGGTCTGATCCTATGAGGCCAGTATTCAGTCGGATCCTACGAGGCCAGTATTCGGTCTGATCCTACGAGGCCAGTATTCGGTCTGATCCTACGAGGCCAGTATTCGGTCTGATCCTACGAGGCCAGTATTCGGTCTGATCCTACGAGGCCAGTATTCGGTCTGATCCTACGAGGCCAGTATTCGGTCTGATCCTACGAGGCCAGTATTCGGTCTGATCCTACGAGGCCAGTATTCGGTCTGATTCTATGGGCCTGTGTTTGGTCCCAAATTCGTCAGGGCCAGTCTTCGGTCCAGCTTAGTCAGACTTAGGGTAGCTCCCGTATAATCTTGACGGTCGGGTGTGGCATCATTAGCGAGTATTACTTTACTTCAATCTTGTAAATTCGAATGCTTTTTCTTATAATTAAATCTTATAAAATCAAATAATTATTCTTATAACTAAATAATGTAATAACGTCATAAGAATTGTTAGACAGAATAACATCGTCATTTCCTTTACTTTTACTTCTTTGGACATCAGTTAGAATGCTAAAGTACTCAAAAGTGTCCAAAATTTCAGTTACTTTGAAATTGGCAAAAGAGAAACGATTATATTTCAGTACTTCTATGTTAATTACAGAAACCTTCGGCAGTTTGACAATGCTATAGACTGGTGAAATGTGCACGTTATTTTGTCGTGAAATGTGCACAACTTAATGGTTCTATTCTCTGTCGTTCGGCGTTTCATTTGCCGGTCTTAATTTTGATAAAAATAAGGCTTGGCATGTTTTAATAACAATTTTTGGCTGAATTAATCTGTCTATTTATGTATAATCCAATCAGATGGGTAAGGTTTAGGATATTTTCTACACTTTTCAAAGACTTGCTAACATATTTAAATAGGTTTAGATATATTTTGTATTGTTATTATACTTAAAAAACTCCATTGAAAAATGGTTAACTTTATTGATGATATTTCGGTACAACTTTTGTGAGTTGTGTGCACATATGCATTTATCATAAATCTGCCAACCAATCGCTTCGCTCGTGTTTGGTCGTTGGATAAATATACAGACCGTTGTTGCAAACACGTAGAGTCCATAAATTGTACCTAATATAGATCTATAATACATTGTTTGCTTATTCATTGATACATTACACAACCACTGCTACTATTATGTAAAGGTTGTCACAAGTATTTGCTATATTTCAGCATGATAATCTTTGAGTTTACTAATACACATAATTATTATTCATTAAAATTTTTAGCAGTGAAAGCTCAAAGAGCTGCTTTCAGGGCAGCAACAGCGAATGCCGGTAGAAAACGAACCATCGACCCCGGACAAAGTGCTGGAGACAACCATCATTTGGTAAAAAAGTTAATAAGTATTTATTTACTGCTACAAAATTTATATATTGTGTATAATATATATAAATATTTATACATATATATATATTATAATATAATATATTTGAGTTAGTAACATCTATGTATTACTATAAATACTCTTTAATATATCAATATACGTCCATAAAATGTATACATGTATTTGCATACATAAACTTAGCCTGATGCCCGGTGTTGCACAAAATATAGAAAGTTTATTTTTATTCAACGTATCAATATTTACCAACCTAACTTTTATCTGAGAAAATTTGAAAGTTTGCTTGTCTGAAGTCGTCTATCTGTGGTTAATCTATCAGCTACAATCGTAGGTGAACTAAGGCCACCAAAGACAATGTAGGCCAAGTTTAATCTACAGAAAATGAGCTGTTTTAGAATACACCAACGTATGGCTTTCAAATCACAAGTTTAGTAACAAGCCCTCAAAAGCTCAAAGCTAAGTTGTTTTTATCGCACCCATCGCCGTTTTTATATTCTGTATATCATTTTCGCGTTTGCACATAAAAAGTTATTATTTAATACAGTGCACTCTTCAGCCATGATGCCCCTATTACAAGATTTCTTTGTTTCAATATCTGGAACTAAACGTTTTTATACATCCTCCTCGTCCACGAACAATTCTTTTTTTACTTTTCTCCGTCGCACGATATCAACAAAAAGTTTCATCAAAATTAAAATTTTGCAGTCATTGCAATAACTACAATGAAATAACAAAATGCAGATAAGCTATGTGGCAAAATTTTCCAACAATGTCTGAAAGAGATATATGTTGTTGGCTATCTCAGTTCAGCTCTCTTCCTTATGATTAATAGCAGAAGTGTATTAAAAACAGATAGGTTGTGAAGTTTTAGCCTAAGACAAAGTTGAAGCTTAGTGAAATACATAACAAAATTTTGCATTAAGTATATTTTTAGTAAGCTAAATTTACTAAAAATAAATTCAAAGTTGATGTAATATGTCTGTCTCCAAGTTAGGTACTCCCCACGCTGTGTGCGGTATGCAGTAAATTGTATTGCTAATTTTTCTTGCTGATAATATCCATTAAATACACTAAAGTTACTGAAAGGAACTAATGTTAATAAAGTTAATTTATAGTTTTGTTAACAACTTTTGATATTAGGTATGTATATAAAAATTGCAGTCTTATCTAGATGTGCTTGCATTAGAAACTTAATATAAGTTTGTATTCCACTATAAACAGTATTTTTGCCTTTCGATGTCTGCGCTGAAACAAATTAAAATCAAGTAATTGTAAAACAAGTAGTTTTTACTGTAATCATAGCAAAACAGATTTTATCTAGTAACTACTTGATAATTATATAACCTTTACATTTAATTATATTTACAGTTATTTGATCATCTGTACTAAACTATTTTAACAAAACACTTTTTATGATATGGAATTCAAAAGTTACCGTTGATTAAAAAAGTTTGATAGCGGTTTTTTCTCCTAATTAATTTGAACTTCCTAAAAAAACTTTTTTCAGTGTAATAAGATTGAAAGTTAAAATGATAACTTTTGTTATATGTATTAATTAAAAATTAATTATTTTTGTGCAAAGACTATTTTTATACTTGGGCAACGCCGGGCATTCAGCTTGTTTGGTATTAATATAATTATTAGTGTTATACATTAGTGTTATACATAACTAGTTTTTTAGCGGCTCTATACAATGTGAGAGGTCATCATTTTCAATCAGTTTGTGCATATTTAACTCTCTCTCTCTGTACAAAAATAAATATCTACTGAGACATAATTACGTATTCGCCTTGCAAGACGTCTGAACCAAATGGTCTATAAAATTATTTTTGATAGCAATTTATTCATCATTAATTTATACACTAACTGCTGTCATGAACTGCTGTCCACTACAAATGCCTTGAAGAATGAACACTTTTCAGCAACTCTTGAAAAGAGTGAGAATGCGGTTGAGTTTAGTGTTTTACAAGTGTTTTTAGAGTTTCTGGCAACACCATTATTAAAAACATGAACTATAACGTCGTAGTACTACAGTTTAACAAAAATTATTCATAGTCCATGAACCTAGAATTAGTAATCATTCATTGCTGTCATGTGTCTAGCATGATCAGTCAGTTCTAATAACAAATTGCATTAAAAATATAAAATGTTTACATAGCCAAACTACAGTTACTGTAGATTACGCTGTTAAAATATTTTTATTAGCTCGAAGTATGCATATAGCGCATCCCTTTGGTTTGGCGCAGATATGATAGAGTAAGTAAGTGGTGTAATGATTGGAGCGCTGAACAGTGGATCAGAATATCTAAGATAAATCCTAGTGAAAGGCTATTTTATTTTAAACGCTCATGGCAAGGCTTTAGAAACACGACAAGACGGCCAGACACTGTTTTTAATAGCATATATAGTATTTCCAACTCTATTGGCAATAATGAAATTTCAAAAAAACAAAATGATTTGTAAATCATGCAATAGAATGGTAATGTCTGCTTGTTTTTTTTTATCAAAAAAATCATCATTTAAATATTAAAATCATATAAATGGTTTGTTTTATAGTTCTTAAGTATAACGTTTTGTGTTAAACAAATATTAGGTGAAAGACTTGAAAAGTTTTTCACAGAAATATTTTTATAATACCTGTCCTAAATTTTATAAAACATTTTTGTATCACAGAAGTTAAAATGATGTGGAAACCTGTAACTGCTATGTAGATAATTACAGTGCAAACCATGTTAGATGAAGCCTATAATTGAAATAATTTCTTTTTTGCAAAACAGAGATCAAACGTGCAACATTTTGAATGTCATTATCTGAATATATTTTTATTTTTGCTACTGAAGATTAAAAAACTTTTTAAAAGTTGGTCGTAGACATTGATTTTTACTGATTTACCTACCAATGAATAACTAGCTCTTGTGACGCGGACGAATAAATAGTTTTGTTCTACCAAAAAGTGTGTTGACAAAATAAGATAAATAATCAACTAGCAAAAAATCCAAATCAAAATATCAATCCGAAACATAATACGTTTTATTAAAAAAGGCTCTTTACTCACCGGCTGCGTAGCTGCAATCTCAAAAAAAATAAATTTTTCACAGTATCGAGGCATCAATAGTATGTTTTAAATTAGTTTTCATAGCAACATCAGCAATCAATCAAAAAATACGTGGTTTTAAAAACTTACCGACAAAGAAAACATAAAGAGTAATTCACACCATTTCTTGAAACTTTTTGCAAGAAATTGAAAATATTTTTTATTATTTGAGATTCATTTTGTTGTTTTAAGTCAAGTGACTGCCACATGGTTTTGCCATTAAAAATAATTGATTGCTGTTGAGAAGCTCAAAAGATATTTATTTACAGATTTTTTTAAAAGTGGTGTCGAAAGCCATGCATTCTGTCTGAATATCTGGCTTTGGAAAGCAGTGAGTGCTCATATGTTTACACAACACTCAGAGAAAAACAACGGACAAATTCTAAATGACAGGAATTTAAACCATTTGAAACATCTATTTATAGCAAAGCTTCTGAGGCTATAACTGAAATTTTATTTCAACAATGATGAGCTGATATCAAATAAGCAATGTCAATAAAAACAGAAAATACTGCACCTTCAATACGGTAGCATATGTGATACTAAGAGAAACAAACAAGAACAATCTTTTTCCTGAGCGTGTTAACTTCTACCAATATTTGCAATTTTAATCCTGAAATTTTCTGACGAACTAATCACGTAAACAACAAACAAAATTTCAAATGTTGGAAATATTTTTATACTTAGTAATGAATGTTTTTTAAAATTGACTAGAATCACTCTTTAGAAATAACTCTACACAAGATTTTAAAAGATTTTATCAGAAAGGGCTAGTTTCTTCATCATTTAATAATGTTTATAATGTTGGAGGTGGTCAGACTGTCAGGATGGTTATAGTTTAAAATAAACAAAAGGTGATCACAGCTAAAATGCTCGATTTAGGAAATTAGGTGATTATTATGCTTATAGATGTGAAGAAATTGACAAAATAGAGATGAGTACCATTGTAACTTGACCTCAATAACGGTTACCAACTATATCAATGATCCCAAAAAATGACTTAGTTTTGCGTGTAACTTTCTCTTGAGCGCTTGAACCGGAATCAAGTCTTGTGAATTTTGATTTTGATACATCCTGACAGTCAGATCCCATCAAACATTACAAGCAGTTGCAAATTATATAACAACACTGAAACTTTTGGGTAAGATATGCAAAAGTTGGGTGCAAGTTGATCTTCAAACTAAAAACCGTTTTATTCAAACAAAAACTAGCAGTGTAAAGTGTGAATTATATTTTAGGCCGATCTAAGATCCCAATTGAAAGGAGTTAGCGTCCCGCAGAATCAGCGAGGGTACCCTGCTATGAGTGGACCAGCACCGCCTATGTCTAGGTACAATGGTTCTTTTCAAATATCCGAATGGGGCCAGCAACCTCCACCTCACCCAATGGCACAAAGTGGCAACGCGATGCAGCTCCCCATCTCAATGATCCCATCTCTTCAGCCGATGAATGTATCAAATCCATTTCAGGCAAGCAGCTTGGTAAACACAACTGCTGGACCAGCCTTGGTGATGACATACCCTGTTTACTATGATGCCGGTAGCAACCAGCCCGCTGACCAAACAAAAGAAAAGTCTTTACCACTGGCTGAAAACTCTGTTGACAAGAAAGGTGATGAGGCTGAAAAAGATATGCTTGTAGAAAACAACCCAGAAAAAACTGCATCTAATCCAGTAAACATTAACATTGAAGAAAATGATGATACCATGTATGAGTACACCTATACATACGAAGACTCTACCAGAGGCGGCGAAGTTGATAAATAGAGTTCCTTTCATTTTTTGATGATTGGTTGCCTAGTTTTAGACACAAGCCAAAATCAAATTTTGACAAGCTGGTCTGAAAAACGTGCAGTCGTTATTTACGCACTGTCAGTTTGGCAAGGTGATGTATAACAGCTTGTCACCCACAAGCAGTCAAACAGAGGTAAACTTTAGGGTTTTCCAAAGTATGCTTTTACCTTTAGAAAAAATTGATTGTAGGTATAAAAATTAGCTTTGATGTTTCAAAGTAAAGGTACATGTACTTTAGAAACAATTTACAATAAAATGCCTGCCAGAAGATTTAGATTCTGACAGCTGACTATCTCATGCATGTTTATTTCTTTCAATAAATTGCACACTGATTGAGCACAGAGTAATAAGCTAAGATATTTTGAAGGTATTGTAACAACAGAACAAAATAAAAACACGAAAACGCAATAATTTGTAAAGTAAGTTTTTTAAACAGTTTCACTAGTTGTTCATCAAAAAACTTTAGTTTAAACTATATACTTAGAAATCAAAGTTCAAACATTGTGTACTGAATACTAACAGGCAAAAAAACTGACAATACACACTAATTAGAAAAAGTTCACCTACCATTTTTTTGCATTTAATTTACCCTGGCAGCTGGTGTGTCATGACCGATATTAGCTGTAATAAGTAACTGACCAGTTATTCCAAAGTGTAGAAGGCAGTTAATTTCATTTGTGCTGACTCAGAAACTGCATAAAGCGGATATTTTTATGCAATTTCCAATAGCTTTAGAAAGAAATGAATGTTATTTAAGTAACTATTATAACAACTATTATCCATAAACCCGTTTATTGATAGAGAGATCGACTTATCGACATAGAGCAAGAACTACACAAAAAAATCAATTACAAAGGAGCGAAATGATGCATTACCTAGCATATTTAAAAATAATTTGCACAAATGTTTAGTACATTTTACCACAAACTATACATATTTTTTTCAACATTTGCAATGGTCTGTAATTTTTTAAGTTATCTGACTGCTAAAACGTTTAAAGATTAAATTCAATAAAAATTGAACTGTTTAAATAAAATAAAAGCAAGACACGTCTGAACTAATAAAGAAACAGACAGAATGGAAACACATAACACTGTCACTGGAACAAAACTGCCAATATCAACTATAGAAACGACAGCTACCCATTACGTCATATTGCACATATTTGACTTTGTTACTGCATGATCAGTTTTTGGTGGAGCTTAATGCAGCGCATCCATTGTCAACTATTCACTGAGTCAGAGGTACACTTTTGGTTGTTAGCAAGAAACTGACCGTAGCTGAAAATAAATAATTGAACTATTTGATTTTCTAAGTTATATATACAAATATATTCATGTATTTATAAAAACATATATTGCTCTCTTCAGTATTATTTGTGTTTCATAAGTTTTGACATCGTGTGAGTGAAACGAAAAATAGCGAAAAGTGAACAAAATCGAAATTTTCCGTCATCTTACGAAAAAGACATGTCATCACCTGTAATAGATTATATAACCTATTATATAATATATAATATATAATATAATATATGAAATATTATATAATACAATATGTAACATAATATGTAATATAATAAGTTGTGTTATATACTATATTATATCATATATAAAATATCAAATATAGTGACAAAGTGCAAGCTAGCCTCAAGCTCACCAAATACAAAATACATGAACTTTGCTAGTTTTTAAAATAGCAAAGTTTTTTTTATAAAAAATTAGTTTCATGAAAATGGTTATTTTATAATGCACTTGAGAAAAATGTTGTGGAACTTCTACTTGCGAAAGACTTCAAACATGATAATTTTAAGGTAAGACAAATTTTTGGCAAAGATTTTTTCAACGTAGTATATCTCGATACTAAAAAACCTTTCGTATTTTATCTCCTTTGATATTTGTGCGCCTGTGCTCTTTTGATTTCTATTGCTGCAATTAGAACACATCCAAATCTGTTTTTGTTGCAAATTTCATTAAAGAACCATTATTTCGTTTCAGTTTGTTGTATCACTTGGAGTTATCTTCTACCGCCAGTAGCATATTCATGATAGAACAACTCTGGTTTTTAGCTATCCAGGTTGTTTGTATTTTTACAGCTTTTTTATGTTGACAAATATGTAATTATTTCTACTTAAATTTCTTAAAAATGTATTTTTAAGCAGAATGAATTTAAGACAACGATGCAAAACCTTTTATTATTGACGTACTTCATCTACCCATGCTCTCTTTTTGCTTAGAGTGGATGACCCATTTCAGAGGTAAACAAACATAAAAACAAACATACTAATAACATCGTTCATTTGTTGTTTCTATGTTTGCTATTTTTTCAGTGTGGGCTATTTTTAATCAATATGTAAAAATATACTTTTAGCCAATATTTGTCTCAGGTGTTAATCATCAAATTTGTTTATAACTTTTACAAATGTTGCATCTTATAGTTGCGGAAAGTTTGAATTAATTATGTCAATTATTTGGCAAAGTCTATTTGATTGACATAGTGTTTTACCTATGAAATGATGTAATAAAGAAATCAAACTTGTAAGTTGAAGTTTGGCTGTATTATAAATATGTTGATCTACTAAGAGATTTTGCAGTTTCCCATGGTATACAATACAGCAGTTCGTAGAATGACATTTTGAAATTGGCGATTTTGATCTATTTTACACACTCACAAACTTTACACTTAGTGAACAAAGCTATGGAGACTTTTGAAAACTCTGAGCCACAACTGAACTTTTAATAGGATGTTTTAATATCAAAATGAATATGATTGTGAACCAATTGTCAACAATTTGTTTTCTGTTGCTAGGACTTGTCTTCGTGAGACAATGAAAAAACTTTCATGAAATCATTTATAAAACTAAACTAAAAAGTGACATCTGACATTGAGTTGTCTTTAATATAAGAGAACAACTACTCTTTGGCTAATTTAGGCATGACCAGTTTCATGAGAAGCTCAAACATTGTCTAAAAGAAATTCATTTTACAAAGTACGCTCTGCTAATATCGCCTGCCTGCAAATCGTTGATGCTAAAAAGTTAGATGACTTGCTCTTGAAAAATATTTACATCGCCTTGTCTGAAAACAGCTCATCATTAAGTCAGTTTTTTGCAATAGATCACTAAGATGAGATTTTTTTAAATTGAAAAGTATGTTTTATTTGGCGTTTTGCGTACCGAAGCATCACGTTGTTTGGTGAATTCTTGAAAAATATTATTTTTTTTACAGAAGTTATTTCATTTTGGTAGTAAATTTCTTAGGAAAACAAAAGTATGGCTGAAAATGGTAAATTATGTATAATTTTTTGTAGCCATTCACTTAAAAAAATTTCAATTACAAACTAAACTGTCGAACACTTGAATTTTAGTTGCAATGGTCAACAATGCTACTGCCTCTAAAAATCCATGTTTTTAAAAAACAAAACTAAACATTGTCACATTTAAAAAACGAGTTTTGCCTTTTTAATAATTTGTAATATGCTTATGTTCTATTTTAAATTTACACTTTTCAAAAAAATTTACATGGGTCTGTTGTTTTATTAACATATAAGTGATAATAAATATATAATATTTAGGTGATTTTGTTTTTGTTAATTAAAAACAAAATCACTTAAATATTGGAACCTTTAAAGCATTTTAATTTGGGCAAAAATGAGCAAAAAATTTGAGTTATGAATTGAAGCTCATACTATTTAAAAAGACTTTTTTGTGAAAAAAAACAATTAATTAAATGTTTGCTGAACCCAACATTATTTCTTGTCCACCTTATCCTAAGTCAAATGACTCCAGAAAAAAACTAGTTTTCTAATGTGTTTTGTAATGACCGATAAGTGCATATACACAAAAATTAAATACTATTTTAATTTGTATTCCTATGATTTCTAATTTATTAAATAATCACTTTGTAAATAACAATCCATTATTAGATTGCTAAATGATTTTTTTGCGTTCTTTAAGTTTAAGAAGGCATGCTTTTGAAGAGTTGCAAACTATCATCACACTGAATTCCCTATACATGCATATAGCAAATTAGACCTAGAAGTAAGATAACTATAGGCAATAAAAATCATCAAATTTGAAAAGTCACTTTTTAAAAGTAATTAAATGATTAGTAAGTATATTATGTGCAGTGAATAATACTAAATGCAAATAATCAGATAGCTCTTAAAATAGTTATTCTTGTTTCAAAATTTTTTTGCAGAAGTTTTGAGAAGTTCATTCAATCATCAAATAAACTGTTTATTATTAAACACGTAAACAATAACTATTTGGATACTAGAAACTGCCATATTTTATCTAAAATACTTTAAATAATTGATGCAAAGCAAAAACAATTAATTTTTATCTAATTTCCAATAAACTAACCAATCTTAAATACTTTAATAAACTACATTTATAATATAGCCAACATGTATGACAAAAATCTAAGCATCATATAAACTTGGTAAAACATCTCATGCTGCAGGTAGCAGCAAAAGCATAATAAAAGAAAATTATATACAAGAACATATAGCAATATTTTACTAGTATCATAGACTTCTAAGCTATTTGAGGGAACAAGAAGATGCACTAGAGAAAGAAACTTTTTTAAAACAAAAAAGTTAGCACAAATACAACACAACAATTACAATAACAAAAATACAGCAAGACACACTGTTCACCAGGATGGAAACAGCGACAGGATGGACTGAGGCAGCTTTTGACCACAGCTCATTTACGAAAGATTGGTACAAAAATCATCATTGAAAGGAGCTGCTGACACCGACTCGTGCTACCGAGTATTGCAATCACACACTTGCTTCAGGCTAACAAGGACAAAATGCAAAAAAGTTGTGTTAGTGGCTGAAAGGCTTGACTTTTTTAAATAATTTACCATAAGTATGATCAATTATCACTTATTTCTCTACAAAATATTCTACTTTAATATTGACTGGAACAAATATTTGATAGATTTTAGCAGAAAATATTGGTATCTTTCTAAAAATTTTGGTCGGTTAGATCTTTGAAGTGATTTGCCCAAAATTTACAAAACTTAAGCTCGGTTAAAATCCTCAGATTAATAAAAAAAGTGCAATTATGTCTTTAGTTGTGAAGAGATAAACTAAATAGAAGCACCCAACGCTGCAACTTAAATACAATAGCTGATATCAACTATAGTCAGGATAGCAAATAATGATGTCTTTCGCAGAAGTTTTCTGCTTGGTATATTAACTGCAACAAACTTTTCTTGACTGAAGTCTTTAAACATCCTGAAATTCATATCACCTCTAGAAATAAAGACAATTGCAAATGATCAAAAACCAATTAAACTTTTGGATGAAATCTTTTGCGAAATCTACTTCAGTCTAACTCTAACTTCATGTTGTTGAAGGTCAAACATCACTCAAATACAGTTTTTTTGTGGTGCCATTGCATAGCATGGGTAGTACTACAGCTGAACTGTCATTTTACAGTCCAGATTGATAACTTATAAACTAAAGGTTATTCTGGCAAATTTGGTAAACTTAAAAATTTCAAAAAAACTAAATTTTTTATTTGCTGAATTGCCCGTAGGCTGCTTTTTGATCAATCTTAGATTTCTTTATAACGGCATAGTTAAGCCAAGGTAGCGCAAAATGAATGCTAAAGGTGTCTAGGGCTAAAGCACAACTCTGAGCTGACAAACACGCTATGTTTCCATAGGTTGCCCTATGTCAAGGGAGGTTCTTTAACAGGTCAAGGTCGCAATAAACCATGGATGCTCAGAATAAAAAACTGCTACTTCTTATGACGCTGTTAGTTATGAACTCAACACTAGTTACCAACCTCATGAGTTCCCAACACTTGTTACTCTTAACCTGTTGCTATATTCAACGCCTCAACATATAATACAAACTAAGAGTTATCTTCTCATGTTTTAATTGAATGTATCGCTCTAATGCGTCATTTGGGGGCAAATGCGATTAATTAAATTTCTTTACTTGAATCAACTAGTTAATCAATGTATTTTTACTACTGAATTTTAGCTACAAAGAAATATGCTTTTGAAAAAAAGGTAAAAAAAGACCTAAGGGCACAAAATTGAGATGCTATTAATCCTTAAGGCGCTTCCAAAGCAAACAAAATGGTTCATCATCCGTTTTGTTGTTGTTTCTAGACAGCAACAATAAATCCCGACAGGATGAGAGGGGCACAGTACACTTTATAATAACATCATAAAACCATATACATGTAAGGTGCATAGCTACCCTATTGCGATATGGAAACAGCAAAGCTGGCATGGAAAACTTAATTTTCTGTTTAATATTTGTGGAAAAGTGTAAGTCTTTTTAGGTTATTTTTAGCTTTGAGCAAGCAAGTCATTACTTAACAGTTTACAAATTAATAGAGTTGATTGTCAATATTATTGATTAGTACTGACCAACGTCTATCACTTTCAAGACTGACATCGAATTATTTCGATTGGAGTTGCCCTCTCCAAGTGGCTGACATCGAAATAATTCGACCGCGGTTATGCTAGTTCATGGTACTAGTTCTTGACTTTGGATCGGCTAATGTTGCCGATATTCTGATAGCCGTGAATTTTAGCGTTGTGTACAAAAAGCAATCTTGCCATTAACTTAAATAAAACTGGAAAAATTAGCAAAAACCTCAGGCTATGTCAGAATTGTAACTTTCTCTAGTATTAGCCAGTAGTCACTTACATTAGATATGTAAGTGACTACTGGCTAATAGTAGTAGATTACTAGACTTGTTCTAAAACTGCTTCTATAGGGTATACTGCTGCAAAGTAGGATATTTTATGATCTACATGCAAATATTTCCCGCCCTTCCTCTCTGTTGGGGAGAGAAAGTCAGGGGTATGGAAGGAATAGGAAGGGTGGGGGGTGGGTGTGGGGGGATTGAAGGGGTGATGTGTGGGGGAATAATCCTCCTTTTCCAATCCACCTCTGCCCGAACCGACTGATTTTGGAAGCAAGCTGTGGGCTATTCATACATTTATAAATAATAGCTACAAAACCATTATAATTGTATTAGATTACTGGTGAAGTGGATAGGAGAATTGGTGGTTGATCCAATTCAGATAGTGATATGCCTATGGATATGAATGATGATGATCACCACGAACTGGGAATAAGCGAGAGCAATTTTGAAACAGACTACTATGTGTTGACTGTTTTTTGTCTTATCATAGGCTTAATGTGAAATAATATGTCATGTCAGACATAAATAGAAGTAGATATAATACAATCAAAGTATTTACTGCAATGAGCAATACCTTGTACTCTGTTTACGAAAAAATATCATTTTTGCTTTGAAAAGGCATTCTTTGTCTTGAAGTTACATAAATTAGATTTATCAGAATAAACTCATATTTAGTATGATATGAAAGCTCATGTTTTCAGCTCCACAATGGTGTGCTCATACCTAGCTTTACTAGCATTATGGTAGACATATTATATAAATAGAAAACCTCAAAAGCAGCCAGCCACTGGGGGGAGGATTGTACTAAAGCGGCCAGACTTGAAAGTGCTATAAAACAAAATCTGGTGACATTCAGCTTAGCGATGAAAAACATTGAGCGTTTCAGAATCCTATCTCTATATAAGTGTTATGTTTGAGAGAATGTGGATGTTTGTGGCGTTGCCCTTTATTTATAGCCATGACCTTCTTGGGAAAATCTAACAGTGTTTTGAGGCTCTTTTCGTTAGTCTTTTGGTTAAAACACTGCTTTTTTTACCAGACGACTTGCTTGCCTTTGAACTCCTGCACTCTTTGTCAGATTTTTTTTACATAGCCACTCTCGTCATCAATGATGGAGCAAAATTGGGAGATCTGTCTACTTCACAAATAACTTGACAGAATTTGACAAAAAAGCAATTGTGGTTTGATGCCATTAATAACACCACCAGCTGTCTTTGTGTGACTCAAACGACTGATCATTTGATCATAAACAGGCACCCTAACTACTGAACCATGATTCTTTACTTTACTTTCTTCAGATGTATCTAAACCAAAATGTTCAGTAGCTTATAAAAATTGGAAACCAGCCAACGAATCATACATAATAGTAACTGCATTAATAAATTTTATTTAAATTATACAATTTACATAAAAAATCATAGCAGTCGAATTACTCATCCCGAAAAATACATTTTGATGTGATTCTCTACAAAAATTATTAATGAATTACGTGTTATTACGTGTTTCCAAAATGTTTATAGAAATAACAGTAGTTTGAAAGTCTTTAAAACAATTGAACTTTAATAGATCAACCATATTGAGAAGTATTTAAACTTTACATTAATTTTGAACCATAACAATATGAAACTTCATGTTCAACCAATGTTCAGGTTAAAAATAAACTTACACAAAATTTAGTACATCTTGTCAAAAAGTGTAAGATATTTTATTACGTGTGATTTCTTGGGATGATTGAGATAATTGTTATAAATTTATCACATGTTGTAATCCATGTAAACTATATTTTACATATTTGTGTGACCAATACTGCTGAATTAATTATTCCGTATTAATTTGTATATTAATTTACTTTGACTTTAACCTGCCTATTATAAGCACAGTCTAATATTCTGTCATTAACATGCATTGCTGTTACTATCTTGTGTTTAGTTGTTTTTTCAGTCTAATATATACACATGCATATCCTAAACACTCGCCTGCCTCATATATATTTGATTGGCTAATATGACAGCAAACAACTTGAAAGTGATTTAACTGACTCAATGGTTCAAGATTGAAATTGACAAAACTCGAATGTGAATAAAATGACCAGATTTGAGCAAAATTGTGATTAGGACACCTATAATTGCACTTTGGCGTAATGACCGAAGCAATATAGACACATAACGATGCAACTTGGATGCCGCTTGAAGTATCATTGACAGGAGAGACATTTAGCCGAGCAACTAGCGGCTTAATTTCGGCATGCATTTTGCTTCTGAGCATTTTAACCGCAATAAAGTTTGGTCTATATCAATTTTACAATAATTTGGCAAGCTGATAACTTCAAATATCAAATACCTTTTCAAAAATTTGAATAAAAAATGAAAATTTTGATTAGGTTTGTTAAAAGTTGGCACATATTTGTTTTTACAATTGAAAATAAACGATTGCTAAAAAGATGCTTCAATGGTAGCCATTTTAAAAATTTCGTTTTTGTACGCATGTTTGTGCTAAATCTATATTCAATTGGTTTTAACACATTTTGGCAATTTTTTCAGTGGTAACTGAATGCTATTGGTTTATAATTAACAATCTTCAGTGCTTTTACGGTATTGTCCTGACCTGCCCAAATAGTACTTTCAAAAACTAGCCTATATTTGCAAAGAAACTGTTATCTTTGATTGGAATTTTGCGAGCCAAAAACTGTATATTCTTTCTGATACTCAGTTTCTCTTAGTTGTAATCAGTTCCTCTTAGGCTTCTGCAAACACCTGCAAACACCTGCAAACACCTGTTAAGTAAAAACAAAGTTTTCTGGCTAACAGCCGAGTAGTGTTTACTAAGACAACAAATTACAACACTGATTGTGACGGTTGTGAAAATAATAGTGTTGAAAAAGTAAGAGACATTTTAGAGGAAAGTAACAGCTTTGTTGTGAGTTTACCATCGCAAAGTTTAGGCAATGCACAATATGAATATAAATTGATTTTTTGGATAGGTACATTTCTTAGCATATTAGCCAAATTAAATACTTAAAAATTGTTGTAGATAGTGTTAGAACCTAAACAACAATGTATACAGATAATGCAAATTGACAGTTTTTTTGGAAAAATAGCTAGAAGTATGCCAAAAGCTGAATTTGCACATAGACGACAAGAACATGGTTAAAGAAAAATTTGGTATTCTCACAATTACTTACTCTTAATGAAATGAATTAATCGCAAAACACTTTAAATATTTTAACAAAATGATAGGAGTCAAAGAACAAAATCTATCATTACTAATTAGTTGTCACAGACATTACATCTTTTTTTATATCATATATTTTCAAAATTGCAGCAGAACTTTGTTAAGAATAACATATTATTTACCACAATAAATACAATCATCAGTCGTACTGTGGATGCTTAATAGTGCTCAGTTTTCTGGCAAAAAATCTGTCTGTGTCAAAATATCACAAGTAATTTCAGATTGTTTTCTAAC
This sequence comes from Watersipora subatra, assembly GCF_963576615.1. NCBI lineage: Eukaryota > Metazoa > Bryozoa > Gymnolaemata > Cheilostomatida > Watersiporidae > Watersipora > Watersipora subatra. The sequence continues at coordinate 9,860,151 of NC_088713.1, forward strand.
AGTTTTTAAGTTAACAAAGTTAAGATTTTGATTGTTAAGATGTTAAAGGCTTAAAATTATTAAAGGCAAAAAACGTTCTTGACTGCTTCATTATTGATGCAACTAAGACTCGCATGGCTGCATTAATTCCTTCTTTATTTCTTTTTATTTGATGAAAAACTTACAATTATCACTTTTTTTTTACTGTCAACTTTAAAGATTAGCAAAAGATGCCAGAAAAATATACATCAAGATTCTGATATAGATATGCCATTTGCCCATCTTCCAAACAGCCTTCATCTTGGGTGGGTAGCCACCAGTTATAATTTGTATAACAAAGGAATGGCTACGCTTATGGCCTAAAGGTAAAAAAAGTTATAACACCATTTCTTCAGCAAGCTCTCAGCTGCTTTTAACCATAAAGGAAGATACTTATATTAATGCTAAAAATGTACATAGGAAGCTGATGCAAGATGTTAAGCTGACACTAAAGTTTCTCCCAACAAAATCAATTATTAAGACTAACGAAATAATCTACAATATGACGACTAGCACCATACGAGAGATGGGTAATAAACATATGCCTGCTGGGCATTGGATCATTCCATTTTTGCACATGAAACTTAAAAATAAAATCACGAGCTTGTGGGGGAAGTTTAACTGACTCCGTAAATTATGGACTCACAGTTTGGAGTGTTTGATATGAGGGCCACAAAGGGAGCGTTAGAACCTGCAAAGCTGCCACTAGTAACACTTCTAGGGCAACTAAAAAGTATACTTATAAACAGGTTTACCTGAGAGTGAAAAAATGTTGGTCTGTAACACATAAATAAATTCTTTCTATTTTAAAGATGAACTGCAGAAGTGGAGGACATGCTCTTCTAAATATATAGCTTCAGATTTTTGCAAGGCATCTAAAAAAGATCATTCACAGCACCAAAACATATTGGCTCAGAAGAATCAATAAAATTCATTAAAACATCTTCTCTGATCAATGACTCCCATCAGCTAAATGAACACTGATTGTGACATATGAAGAGTTGAGGAGCCCTAAAATGACATGATTCTAGCCTTCTGTCGCAAGAGATTGACATATATAGACATAAGCATGGCAACACCGACTGAATACCTGTTATTAGAAGGTGACCATCTAAAATGATTATCAAATGATGAACCACATTCCTGATGGAAGACCTTAAACATAAGTCAGCTGCCAAAAGCTACAGGCCAAACTATTTCCTTTATCTGGAAATAGCTCGCAGACAATAGCACCACTCGCAGACCTAATAAAGGAGCACTGAGTCAGCCTATGCTCAGCGTTGAGAAAGTCGTCATAACAAAGACCAGACTGTCTATCAAGGGGGCAAGAAAAATACATAGTGTTTGGACTATATATTTTCAATATAATATATATAATTATATGTAATATATAATATGTATATTATAATCTTGGGACTTATTTGCTGATGCAATACTAGTGTTGACTTTAATGCACGTGTTTTACAAAAAAGGCGCTTAAGCAAGATCTTTGACCTTAACATTTGAAAAAAAAATTTTTTGTGCTGTACTTGTAATGTTTTTGTCTACATATAGAATCGTTTAATTTTTAAAAGATTTACATTCAGTTAAATCAATTTAGGGTTTCAACGCTTATATAAGTTTATTCATTTGTTTTAATTTTGAATCAGCTTATAAACAATGAGAGGTAATGTAGTATCCTGGCACTTGCTATTAGCCTGGCACATTGCCAATGGCTTTTTGAGTAAGCTTACTAATAACACCAAACTACTTGCTCTCACACTTGAAATTGCATAAAATTACACTATCGCTTTGCATGACATTGCACCATAACGTTACGCCATGAAGTTGCGCTGAACCGAGAGCAGTAGTAATTTTTTACCCATGTAACAATATAATTTCCTAATTAACCTATCAAGCTCTTGTAGATCAATTAGTAAAATATTTGACTGGCGAATGAAAGGGTTCAAAAGCCAATCTTTGGCTATACGGGTTCTTCGTTTTAAAAGTTTAATAGCTATAACTAGACATACCAAGTGACAGAAACACGAGGTTTTGAGATTTTACGTTCACAAAACATTGAGAATTATATAAATAGAATATGGAGTATGGTGCAAATGACATTCTTTTGCAGTCGAGTTCACAAGTATAAAAGAACTGCCTACAATAATCTAGTGTTTCTAAAATTTAGGTACCCCGCTGTTGTGTGTCTAAAATTAAACAGCAATAAAGAATCATTGTACAATTTTAATGCTCAGAACCCAATATATCTGCGTCTCTCATTTGCTAATTTTTGAAAACGATACACCAGCAAGTACATTAATAAACATTGTTATTTATCAGAACTTCTGTTCAGTTGACCTTTTTTAAATTTGATATTTGTAAAAATAGCTAAAGAAATATAGAAAATAGAAATAAAATATAGGAAATACAGAAATAGCTACTCGCCGTATTTTGAATTTTTTGTTTTGAAAAGTTCAAGTTTTTATAATTTTTTCTTCATGGTGCTGTATTGGTTTAAAACATTTGATTTTATATTTATGTCATTCATAAATCGTTTTATATTTTGAGGCAACCTTTTTTAGTGCATGCTGATTTTTGATGTTGATTTTACTCTCAATCGTTGCAAACCAGCAGCAAAAGTACTAAATTTCCTTTCCCCTGCAAATGATCTTGCTCTAGCCCTAGCTCAAACCCTGTGTTTAAATTGCAGCACCATCGGCCTCTAACACTGTTGAATCCTGAACAAATTTCACTTGAGTCCTCTACAAATGGCCCAAACAGTAAATCAATATTCTTCTAGACTATTTATTCATTGAGATTTTAGTCATCTAATCTTTTCCCAGCACAGCGACTAAGCATTGAAATCCTTTGTCAGATGGGTAATAAGGAATAAAAATAAATATACCCTTTTAATAGGTGTGTTGAAACCTATTGTGCAGACAATTAGAGTAAGCTGAACTCCTCTTTTGCCAAACTATAGCCAGAAACTATTCAAAAAGTTAGACCATGAAAATTATTGGATAGGTAGCAATGCTGAAAGATCTTTTGGAAATTCTTTTGATAAAAAACACTGCTTACTATTAATTGTTTAAACTTGTATGTTGCGGACCTGTCTTTATGTAAATTGTTTTAAAGATCATTATTTTTATGGTTGACAGATGTTTAGGTCTAAATGTCTATATGTTTAAGCATATAAGTAAACTATTGTAGTTTTAACTACTGCCTTATAGGTTTTGATATCCGATTGGGTAGAACCAAATTTACAATATCTGCTAACTTTACTTCTGTAACATATTCTACTCAGGAAGCTTGCATGCATGTAATAAATTCATAGTAAACCAGTTCGGAAATCTTTCTGTAAAATTTATTAAATTTCAAACGTTCAATTATTTTTAAATACTAATTTTAGAAAATGGGTAAACCGGAATTTGGTGATGTTGAATTGCGCTTAAAAATCAATGATTTTGAGACAAGCCATAATTTCAGGCCTTCATTCAAATTTGAATAAAGTTTTTCAATTGCCATTTTTCCGATATGGTTAACAAAACTGCTATAAGATGAAATGTTGGAAAATATCATTTTTCTTAGAGCCAGCTAAACAACTAAACAATTGTTTGAAGGAACATAAATAACTGAAGGCCTCACAGTGTAATCTACGGTTGCCATTTGGCTGTAAGCTTATTTATCAGTATTTCTTGGAGAGAGGTTCTGATAGCAAGAACTGAATTTTAATAATTTCTTTCTATAGAAACACTTTTAGAAATTTTATATATTCATTTTAAGGCTCAAAAACATCCTGTTCAAATATATTTGTGTAACAAAATTATTTCTGTCAGATACCTTTTATGCTACTAAAAAGAGGTAAAAAGTGTTGTAATGATATTAGTAAAAGTGCGAGTTATCCTCTCATGTTTATGTTTTCATTAAGAGTAGACAACTCTTGCATTTAACGAGCACATTATATTCATGTCTGAGGATGACCATGCGTTTTTCGGTTAAATACAAAATTAAAGAAAAACGATCTTATATCGCTCTCGTTATAATCCAAGCCATCCTCTCCATCTGTGTAATACAACATGGTGGCAGCGGTCTAAACTTGTTCCTTGGTGTCATGCAAGGTGTTTCGCCTCCACACGGCTTAGATCTGAGGGCTGATGATCTCTCTGGAGAGTGGAGAAAATGGTCCAGATCATTTGAAGATTATTTGCTGGCCATAGATTTGGTGGCAACAAGCAAGGCTGCAGAAAAAAGGAAGCTTGCCTTGTTCAGACATGTAGGAGGTGAAGATGTAAGGGAAGTATATTCACAGCTAGAATTTACAACTGACCCTGATGAAAATGGTCTGATTCATGAGATAGAAGAAGGAACAGAGGGGAGGGAGTTAAATGACGTGTTAAAGAAATTTCAAGATTATTGCAACCCAAGGTCCGGAACTATAGTGAATAGATTTCAATTCCACGGCTGCACTCAGTCAGGTGAGTCATGTGATGTATATCTTATGAGGCTGAAGAGGCTAGCTGAAGGGTGTCAGTTTGAAACGCAGAGGGATTTACTCATCAGAGATAAACTACTCTTTGGAATGGATGATGTGAAGCTTCGTGATAAGCTAATGAGAGAGCCTGATGAGAAGCTCACTTTAGAGTAGGTTGTCAAGGCAATTCGAGTGCAAGAAATGGCAGTCAAGTTCAAAAATGTGACTGCCACCCCACAGCAAGAAAAGCAGGAAATCAAGGATGGAGATATTGAGGTAGTAAGGAGTGAAAGGAAAAGCTGGAAAACCAAACCAGCAATAAAAACAGTTGGTGGAGGTTTTTGTGGCAGATGTGGAAGGAATCATAGCAAGCAAGTAAGGTGCCCCGCTATGGGTCAAAAATGCAGAAACTGTGATAAATTTAACCACTTTGCCAGACAGTGCAGAAGAAGAGCAGAAATAAATGTTCTAAAAGAAGATGAAATTGAGGTTCAGGAGGAGGTTTATTTAGGGGAAATAAACCTAGTGGAATCCATCAACACAGGAGCATGGCATTCTACAGTCAAAGTAGACAGAAGCTTGAAGAAGGGGCAAACAGCCAGCTTTAAATTGGACACTGGAGCTGCACTAAATGTTTGTGGACCAAATCACTTCAAAGGGAGATTGGAGCCTTCAACTAAAAGATTATACGGTGCAGGTAAAACACAGTTAGATTGCTTAGGGGTTATAAGATGCCGCATCCAAGCTGGTAAATTTGCCACAAAGGAAGATATATATGTAGTTGAGAATCAACAGACACCATTGCTGAGCAGAAAAGCCTGTGAAACACTACAGTTAATATCAGTGGATGTTGACAGATGTGAAGTGAGTGATGTGAATGTGGACCAGCAGCTGTTCAAGGGTCTAGGAAAAGTGAAGAGTGAACATTCCATCACACTAAAGGAGGATGCCATACCTTTTGCCATACACGTCCCTAGACCAATAGCATTCCCGCTAAAGAAACAAGCAGAGCAAGCATTAGATGAGATGGTGAAGGATGGAGTCATCACGCCAATTACTGAAGCAACACCCTGGGTTGCACCAATGGTCGTTGTACCAAAAAATGGCCAAGACAAAGTTAGAATTTGTACAGACTTCACCCAACTCAACAAATATGTGATGAGGGAAATTCATCCAATGGCCACTGTAGAGAGCAGTCTTGCTAGTCTGGGAAACGGTGTAAAGTTTTCAAAAATTGATGCTAACAGTGGATTTTTTCAGATACCACTCAGTCAAGAGTCAAAAAAGTTGACTACTTTTTTTACTCATAAGGGAAGATACATGTATGAAAGACTTCCCCAAGGCCTTTGTAGTGCCCCGGAAATATTTTCAGCAGAAATGAATAGAATGCTGAATGGGATTGAAGGAGTGATAGTTCATATGGACGATGTGTGTGTATTTGGAGAAACGGGAGAGAAACATGACAAAAGTTTGGAGCTGGTCCTGGCCGCAATCAAGACGGCGGGTATGACACTGAACAAGTCAAAATGTAAGTTTGGTCAAAAAAGTGTGGAGTTTCTTGGGTATATCATCTCTAAGGAGGGTATAAGCGCTGGACCGCGAATACAAGGAATACAAGACTTTCCCAAACCCACTTCCGTGACAGCTGTAAGAAGTTTCCTTGGTCTTGCAAATCAATATGCACGCTTCTCAGAGAAGCTGGCTGAGAAGAGTGCCCCTCTGAGGGCTTTGCTGAAGACAGGTATTGAATGGCACTGGGGTTATGCGCAGGAGAGTGCATTTCAAGAAGTCAAAGAGCTGTTCAGGAAACCAAGCATTCTTGCTCCATACAGTACAGAAAAGCCCACATTTGTGACCACAGACGCCAGCAATCAAGGACTAGGAGCTACTCTGAGTCAACTTCAAGGTGACGGCACTCGTAAGCTAGTGGCGGCTGCTAGTAGATCCCTTAGTGAAACTGAGCAACGTTATGCAGCAATAGAAAAGGAGGTGCTAGGAGTGTGCTGGGCAATGGAGAAATTTTCTCATTATGTCTTAGGAATGAAAGATGTAACGATTGAAACAGATCACAAAGCCCTCATTCCCTTGTTCGGTAATCAGTTTCTAGATAAGCTGCCTCCCAGAATTCAAGGCTTCAAATTGCGACTACAGAGATTCTACTATGATATCAAATATGTGAGTGGAACTGACAACAAGGCAGCGGATGCACTATCACGATATAACACTAGGGAACCAGAACAGAGTGATATAGTACGAATAGAAGTGATTGAGAGCTACGTACAAGAGAGTGTGCATTGGAATGGAAGCTACGACAGATTGGAGAAATTCAAAATGGAACAAAGGGAAGATGAAACTTTGAGACAGGTTATTCATTATGTTGAACAGGGTTGGCCAGTTTACCTTTCATCCATGGACACAATCTTGAGGCCGTACTTTGAAAGGCGAGGACTACTTACTATGAACAAGGGACTGCTGATGCTAGGCATGAGATTGGTGGTTCCCCTATCCCAGAGAAGTCAGGTTCTTGAAGATATACACAAGGGACATTTAGGCATTACTAAATGCCAAGCAAGGGCTAGAAACAGTTTGTGGTGGCCGTCTATGGCAAAGGCAATAGAGGTACAGATAGCTAATTGTGAAGTGTGTAAGAGAGAATTGAATATAACATACGAACCCCTGAGACCTTCCGCTACCCCTGATCGCCCTTGGCAAATGTTAGGCACTGACTTGTTTCAACTAGAGAGAAACAACTACCTGATAGTGACAGATTATTATTCAAGATACCCTGAGATAGCTTTACTAGGTAGAGATACTACATCAAAGAATGTCATATCCCACATGAAAAGTATGTTTTCCCGGCACGGTATTCCAGATTGTTTAGTGTCTGACAACGGACCGCAGTATTCATCTGAGGACTTTCAGATATTTGCAAAAGCATATGGATTCACCCATGTCACAAGTAGCTCGAAGTATGCTCGCGGCAATGGTGCAGCTGAGAGAGCGGTTGCAACAGTAAAATCCTTGCTCAGCAAGGAAAAAGATCCATACATAGCTCTCCTTGCCTACAGAGCATCACCACAGTTAGGAGTATACTCTCCTGCTGAATTGCTTATGGGACGGATGCTGAAGATAACTTTGTCAGTACATCCTGATAGTCTAATGCCAAAGCTACCCGATCATGAGAAGTTTAAAGCCAAGAATGAGCTTTACAAAGAGAGAATGAAGATGAACCACGATATCAATCCTAAGGTAAAAGATCTTCCAGCAGTGTGTGGTGGAGATCGTGTTATAGTGAGAGATAGTAGCCAGGAGGGCACAGTACTCAGAGCTAACCAAGATGGCGATCGAAAGGTTATCATAGAGGGAGATAATGGTCAGCACTTGGTACGGAACAGGTCAGCAGTAATCTCAGTTAATGACTCTAATGTAAATGCGGAAAGACGCAGAGTTAATGTCAGATCAGCTATGACGGCAACCCCGAGGATGAGTATGCGGCTCAGGCAACAGCCAGATAAATATGAGGCATAAGCTTAAGAGTATGGTAACTACCATACTGCGACATGCTGCTACATCATATCGCTGAGCAACAAACTATGAACTATGGTAACTACCATACTGCGACATGCTGCTACATCATATCGCTGAGCAACAAACTATGAACTCTAGACAATCACTATTGCATATTATTACGTACCTTATCTTGACAAATATTCTTGTTGTTTACTTGCGTTACATTTACCCATACAAATTTACGATAGCTTATGTGGTTGTCATAGGTTTTATGTGCCGATTTATCTTAGTAGATCATTATATAGATATGCCAGCTTTTGAGCTTGTGAAGGGATGTTGTGATGATATTAGTAAAAGTGCGAGTTATCCTCTCATGTTTATGTTTTCATTAAGAGTAGACAACTCTTGCATTTAACGAGCACATTATATTCATGTCTGGGGATGACCATGCGTTTTTCGGTTAAATACAAAATTAAAGAAAAACGATCTTATATCGCTCTCGTTATAATCCAAGCCATCCTCTCCATCTGTGTAATACAACAAAAAGTACCATTGGTAAAGGATAGAGCTCAATTAATTTATTCTTGTTATTTCAAGGCAAATTATAAAAAATGTTCCTTTACAATCTATAATGCGTAGTTAATCACTATTATTGTATTGTCATTGTTAGTTAAATAGCTTGTCCCGTACATAAATTGCATAACAAAATAAACTTTTTTGAAAGTAAGATATAACAAAAAACACCATTTGAGTTTATTGTATTACAAGAAAGTGTTTAGCTGCTGGATTTACAAGTTATTTTTTAAAATTAACAAAAGCATCCTTTCTGTGTTATTTTCTCATCGTTTTTCCTAGGTATTGTGTAACTTCACTAATCAGAATTTTTTGAAAAAAAAGTTTGTAAGTGGGAGGTTGTGAAGAAAAAATATGTTTTATTTTGCAGAGTCAACGACCTTTGAACTTTAACCTTGAACCTTTAGCAGTTTGTTGCTAAAAGCAAACAGCTATTGTGCTGTCATTGTAATGAAGCTGTACTTAACATTTTTGACTGTACAGTTTTCTTTTCTGTGCAAACAAGAGAGGCAAAATTAAATAAAAAAGCATTTGAAAATGTTTATTTAGGATTGCTAGCTTTTTGGCTGCTGGTATTAGTTACAATCTCATTAGGCCTGCTGTTTCATCCACTTTTTTTTGGTTTGCAATTTACAGTAGTCTTCTCTGCTGATAAATGGCTCAAGAGAGCAACAAACCACTCACCGTAAAGTAATATCACAAGTGACTATCGTTCTTGTCTCTAGTCACTATATATCTATTATATAATAGTATTATATATTAGTATTATCTATTATATAATAGTATCTCCTAGACGTTTAAGCCATATCCATTAGTTCCGGTAACCATACCTTCTATTAGTCCATTTAGCCTGTTGTTATTTATTTCTAAACGCGTTACATTAGGAATATATAACAACTGCCTTTTAACCCAAAATAGTGCTGTTAAACTAAGAAACAAACAGTTTTTGGCGTTTTTGCATAGTTTATGAAAAATATGAAATGTTTTTAAATGTAGGTACAAACCTGGTTATATAATATTATTGCAGATTCTATTACATGAAGCAAAGCTGGGAATCTGCTACCATAATACAAATTAATAGATAATTACCAGAATTTCCAAAAGATCTATACGAACCCAAAATATGGGGCTCCATTTACATTTTTTTGAAGGAATAGAGAAGATTTTGTGGTCTCATAGACTCTGCTCATAAGTAGCACAATCAATCACTCGCTGTTCTTCATCCTCAGAAGAATTAATGTAAACAAAAACACTATGTACAGGGTTTTGTGTCCTATTTTACATATAAAAAAATCATCACATGCTTAAAACTATTCATATCAAAGTTTATTATAATTTGAAAAAAAATATGATGGAAAGAATTGAAAATGACTCACAAACCAAGTTCAACTATTTTGCAGTTTTTCCAAACTATTTCTAGCAAATAAAAGGCTTTTAATTTTTACTAACATTTCTCTACGGGTGGTACTAAACGGGTTGATTACTTTATCTCATTTTATGATTATTGTCATACAAAATATATTGCCATGAGCAAGCATCTTATTTTTCAAATTGAGGTAAATATTAAAAGTAACTGTGGAGCTTTGTCAGATTTTTGATGGCCGTTCAGTGACATTTCTGAGTAATTTTTTCAAAATTTTGAAAACAAATTGCTTAAAGTAGCTATTTGATTTAAATTCTCTATCTGTATGTTCAGACAAAACAGTACAATTTCTCATTTGTAACAGTATCGAGATGTACCAGTATCATTTCATTCACAGATTCTTCCTGCAGGAACAGCAACATTTTCCCAACACGCACACACAATTTCATGCAAAAACTGATTCAGGATTTCTTTTTTTTCTCAGTTCATATTAATTGTATCATTAACAATTTTTTGTTTTTAAAGAAAAACAGACTTAATATAGGTCCATGTATTACTTGCT